>NW_026067972.1:3640249-3748151 GCF_014885135.2 Alexandromys fortis
TGGTTTTTCGAGACAGGGTTTCTCTGTGGCTTTGAAGCCTGTCCTGGCACTAGCTCTGTAGACCAGGCTGGTCTCGAACTCACAGAGATCCGCCTGCCTCTGCCTCCCAAGTGCTGGGATTAAAGGCGTCCGCCACCATCGCCCGGCGTCACCAACAGTGTTTTCATTCAGAAAAACACACTCATTTAAATAGCATGGGCTTTCTTGTTGTCTCAGTGACTAGCACCATTGGACATTTTGCTGTCAGATTTTTCTCCTGTGTGTCCTCTTAAGCAGAGAGTAAGATTGTGAGTGACTCCCAGCCCAGGAGCCCCTGGAACACAGAGGCCTTTGGCCTTGCACTATGGCTTGCACTTTGGCCTTGCACTATGTCTGCTTGCACTCTTTGGGGGATTGGTTCCTGTCAGCTTGTTAAATCCTCTTTGCTGGGCTCAGTGGGCCAACTTCTGAGCCTTCATTTGCTCCTACTCTGAGAAGACCCTCCCACATCCCCGCAATCACACACTGCCCTACACTGCCACCCCTATACTGACTCCCCTGACACACACACACTGGCTTCATTACAGAGGGGCTATGTGGGTTCATACTATGGTGCACAGCTTCCCAAAGGCCTTTACTATTCAGCTCTTGACTGAACTTGGAGTATCTCAAGATGTTGTGTCAATCACCCTAGAAACAAGGGTGGCCACATTAGGTTTTATTAAAATCACACACCAACGTAGATGGCAATACACTTACACGTGCATCAGATCTGACCTTGTGCCACGCCCCTTAGATGCATAGTTAACCCCCACAGCCATTTCGGGGTATGTTGGCATTACAGTTTTACCAGTGAAGATGTGTAGATTTTAAAAAACTCCGAATCTTATCCAAACCTCACTGGTCAATCCAGAGCAGCCACTGACTGGGTTCGGGACACAGCTGCTGAGTTTTCATCCAGTCCGGAGCAGCCACTGACCGGGCTCGGGATAGGGCTGCTGAGTTTGCATCCAGTCTAAAATACCACTGCCGAGCTGCATGTGAGGTCTGCGTGACTCGGGCTCCCGCGCTTGGCTCCTTCACGTGTTTGCTCATGTCCAAGATGCAGGATGTGGGGAAATTTCCTCTGAGGACAATGAGGGAGCAGATGAGCTCACAGGGCCTTTTGTTTGGGATGTACCTGTTTATCTAAGGGACTCTCCTCTGATCACTCGTACCGCCTTTGTAGCCAGTAGTTGGGCCACCCTGCCTGAGATAGAGGCGTTCCTCACTGAAGTTTGCAAGGTCATGAGTCAGTCTGCCAGGATGCCTTGTTCCAGGCAACTTCAAGAAGAGGGAACCATTATTGCCACCCAAGGGTCTCTGAGATTTCCAAGGACAGATGGGCTTCGTAGGACGCTGTGGTGCCTGAAGGATTCTTCATGGGTGGCCCTACACCGATGAGGCGCCTAGTCCCACGTGGTCCGGATAGCGCAGCTCTGAGAAAGGAGCATAGGTTTGAGTCAGACGGACCAGGGCTGGGAATCTCTGCTACTAGTGTGGCCCCAGGTAGCTCGCTGGACCTCTCTATTAGCACGGTCTCCATGGGTCTTGCTGTGGAGCCTGGCGGAGACCTGTTCTATGTAGGCACCGAGTCTCCTTTACTCTCCAGCCTTAGGAATTAGCCCCTGTTTTGGGCTGATGTCACTGCTTGCCCATATCCCCTTCAAATTCCTTAGCATTTGGGGGCTTGTCTGCAACCATACTTGCCTCATCAGAGGACAGAGCTCAGGACTGCTGGGCACAGGGTGCTGAAGAACATGGGAGGTTCCTCAGGTCCCTCCAAGGACTGACTGTGTAGTCTTCAGGTCTTTGCTCTTGACACGGACAACCTAAGAATGTGGTTCCCCAGTGCTCCCAGGTGTGACTTGCCCACAGTTGCTCCTGGGTGGCCGAGCAGTTCGCTAAGGTAATCCCAAGGGCCTCTTTACCTTCCCAACCTACTCCTCCACCTCCAGGTTCCTGGGAGCACTGCCAAACATGCCATTCTTGCAAGACTTCTCCCTTGGGGACATTTAGGGACCTGGACCCAGCTTGCAGCTGTGAAGTGACACCAGCCTTCAGATGGACTCCATACGGGCTTGCTCAGACCCCCAGGGACATCTTTGCCCAGACTCAAAAGCTATCCCAACTGACCACTCACTTAAAAAAATAAACTCCAGCTGGATATGGTGGAACACACCTGAAATCCCAGCCACTAGGGAGGTGGAGGCAGGAGGATCAGAAGTTAAACGTCAGCCTGGACTACCCAATCAAACATGAAACAGCTGGGTTTTCAGAAGGTCTTTAAGAAAATCATTTATGGGCCAGTAGGATGGCTCAGTGGGTGAAGATGCTTGCCACGAAACCCAATGACCTGAGTTCAATACCTGGGACCCGCATGGTGGAAGGAGAGAACCCAAGCCTGCAAACTGCCCTCTGACCTTCATACATGCATCATGACACAGGCATACCCACACACAAGCATGTCCCTTCACACAAAATAAACAAATAAAACAAACTTTTAAAAGATAATAACAGAAATCATTGCTTGTAAAGTTAAAACCATTTCCACACATGTGGCTTCATTTGAGCTTTGTTGCATCATCAATTTGGGAAGAGATATTAGCCCCCTTCTCAGACGAGTGCAGAAACCACTACTCTGTTAAAAACAAGATCTAGGGCTGGAGAGATGGCTCAGCACTAAAGAGCACTGGCTGATCTTTCAGAGGCCATAAGTTCAATTCCCAGCAACCACATGGTGGCTCACAACCATCTCTAGTGGGATCTGATGCCACCTTCTGGCTTCAAGGTGTACACGCAGTTATAACTCATGCATGAAATAAACAAATCTTTTAAAAAGAAATCTATTTTAAGAAATTTTAATTAATCTTTATAAAAATATATTCTTGGCACATAAAATTTGAGATATACAGAAAAAAAGCAATATGTATTTTTCCCTCACAATTCCAAGGTTAGCTTTTAGTCTGCTAGCCATTTCTTTTTTAATTCCGCTATCCCATGGCTAGCACTACGGTTTGCTAAGGCCCACTTGGGGACAGATGAGTTCTCCATTTGACCACCTACTTCACCTCCCCTAGAATTCCTCTACCACCTGCAAACCCGAGCATCTCCAAGCCTGGTTCTTTCTTCCTTCCTTCCTTCCTTCCTTCCTTCCTTCCTTCCTTCCTTCCTTCCTTTCTTTCTTTCTTTCTTTCTTTCTTTCTTTCTTTCTTTCTTTCTTTCTTTCTTTCTTTCTTATGTATTCAATATTCTGTCTGTGTGTATGCCTGCAGGCCAGAAGAGGGCACCAGACTCCATTACAGATGGTTGTGAGCCACCATGTGGTTGCTGGGAATTGAACTCAGGACCTTTGGAAGAGCAGGCAATGTTCTTAACCTCTGAGCCATCTCTCCAGCCCTAGAATTCTTTTCTTAAAAGTCCTGTCATCATGTCTCTCCTCTCTAACAATGTAGCACACCTCTAAGGGTTCCCCTCTCCCTGATGACAGAATTTCTGATGCTGTCATATTCTCTAATGACATCACTCTCTGCTCAGATACTTTCCAGGATCCTCAACACTTACACAATGAAGACCACCTGCCAAACCTACCACCCTAAGTCTCCAGAGTGTGACACAGCCAAATGCTCTCTTCTCCCTCCTTTGTTCCTCAATGCTTACGTGTTTCTCCAAACGAAGACTTACCTATTCCACATCCCTCAGAACCTTCCTGACCCAGCTCTGTCTTCCCCACGAAGCTCTATCCTAATTTCCTTCCAGTCAGAGCTGCAGTTTCTATTCAATGCCATCCCTGTTTTCTGAACACAGTGCTGTACCTTGACTGGAATGAAGCTGATGCATTTCTCCTCTTGCATAAGACCTCAGAAGCCATGTGCCGGGCTCCAGGACACACGGGACTCACCTGAGGCTGAAGCAGTGACAGTGTGCTTTTGACCTTAGCCTGGGCTACACACAGAGTTTGAAGCCATCCCAAGTTACCTACAGAGTTCAAGGCTTGGCCTAGAACTCAAACCCAACCCAAAGCAACAGAAAGAAAGAGAAGCGAAGCTTCAATCCACACTCTGAGAAGAGCAGTTTCTCGGGGGCTGTTGCTGCAAAAATTAGAATGGAGCTGACAGCAATTTATGGATCAAAACTCCTGACTGGAGGCTTTGTAGTCAGTAACATCTTTGTAAGCTTCACCTGTTATCAGTTGGTGGGGAGCAGCCAGGGACTTTGGCTGTAACCAATCAGGCTGCCTTAGCTACTGCTTGGAGGGGTTAGCAACTGACCTGGATTGATGTTCCCTCCGTACACTGTCATCTGGACTGAGCCCACTGCAGGAGGATGAACAGTATACACAGCTCCATCTGGACCCCATCTGGGAACAGCTGAGCCCCCGGGAGACCTCTCTGAAGTTAGTATTCCAGCCTCAACCACCTCACTGGTGCTGGCTGAGAACTGTTTGATTCCTTTAGCTTGACCAAGTTTCATTATTTTTTCTTTTAATTTAGTTTTTTAAAACTCACACATTTGGCTGGGTGTGGTGGTGCACACCTTTAATCTCAGAACTCAGGAGGCAGAGGCAGGCAGAGCTCTGTAAGTTTGAGGCCAGCCTGGTCTGCAATGCGGGTTCTGGGACAGCCAGAGCTGTAACACAGAGAAACCCTGTCTCGAAAAACCACACACACACACACACACACACACACACACACACACACACACACACACCATGTATCTGATGTGCACATGTGCTTGTGCATATGTGTGCAGGCACATATGTGCTCCACAGTGTATGCAGAGGAGGAGAGGGACAACCTTGGGTTTTGGTCTCAGCCCTCCTCCTTGTTTGTGCCTGGGTCTCTTTATTGGGTGTTACATGCACCAGGCTAGTTGATCCTGCAGCCTGCCTGCTCTCCTCTTCTCCCATCTTCCATCTCTGTTTCCCTTTTCCCGTCTCTGTTCCCCTTCTCCCGTCTCTGTTCCCCTTCTCCCGTCTCTGTTCCCCTTCTCCCGTCTCTGTTCCCCTTCTCCCGTCTCTGTTCCCCTTCTCCCGTCTCTGTCTCCCATCTGTTAGGATGACAGCTGTTTGCGCCGCCACACTGAACCACACTTGGACTCTGGAGTTTTGAACTCGGGTCCTTGGGCTTTCATGGCAAGTGCTTTGCCCATTGATCTTCAGTTTCATTATGTTTAATGATTTTTTTAAAATGATTTTTCCCTTTCTCTAGGTATGAGAGAAGGGCCGTAGGGTGTAGGGTGTCAGGTAGCTTTACTTGTCTTAGAGTAGGGCTTTGGGCTTTCTTTCAGCCATTGAGAGCACGTTCTGTTGTTTTGGTTTTTGTGAGAAGACAAAAAGGAAGAAGGTTTTCATTCCCGATCATAGCCGGCGTGGGCGGGAGGCCGCCTGAGTTGTTTTCTGGTTTTGCACAACCTGGCAAGAATGAAGGCAGGAGACAAACACTGGAGAGTGACCTGTAGCAGAAGAATGTTTGCCCAACCCAGGGAAGAATCATTTGCCAATAAAAGGAGCCCCCAGCCCGTCCCCAGCCCATGTCACCCTGAAGAAGGTCAAGTGGCCTCATGCACTCGCTAATTCCCCGCATTCCTGTTTAAGAGGCACAGGGGTGGGCGAAGTCACTGCTGTCACAGCAGCCGGTGGCCAGGAGATTAGGACCAGAGGCCACCAGGAATAACTCAAACACTCCATCCTCCCCCCTTTTAAAGGCTGAGAAACAGAGCCTCGAGACGTCCATTCTGGATACAATTTTTAAAATGAAGCTGTCAGGTAGATTAAAGCCTAGTGCCATTTAAGATGCCGGGATTTTCATAGCATGTTCTGGTCCGCCACGCCTGTCTCGCTAGCCTGGTGGGCCTTGTTTTCCGGGGCAGACCTCCTGCTCCGGCTCAGCCTCCAGTTGCCAGGGACGCTTGGGCCTGCAGCTCAGCTTCTCCGCTACCACTTTCCTCACGTGTAAAGGACAGGTCAGAGTCTGGGACTGGCTCCCAGATCTTCCCTTACCACCTCCTCTGAGCAGGTAAGAAAAAATAGTGTGACCCCCCATTTTCCAGATTTTACAGCTGAGGCTCACCGAGGAGAAGAATCCTGGAGTTCCTGAGTGAGTCTGAATGCCCTGACTCCTCACGCGGAAGGCCTCACACAGTTGACTCTGGAATGTTCATATTCCAGACAAAATGTGTGTCTGTCAAAGGCTCACTGTGCGAAAGGCACAGGGCTCCTGACTTCACAGCCCAGGCACATGTGCAAACCCCGTTCCCGCCATAGTTCTCACGTGCTCGCTGCCTTTATTGTGGGTGTAGACACAGTTCCCACAGCACTCAGACAAGATGCCCCTGGCAGATAGTGACGAGCCTTCCGGGGCAAGAATGCACACCTCTGTTAGGCACTGCGGCAAGAGCCTGTTGATGGAGTCCACCATGAAGGGCCTGAGCTGAGAGAACCCTCCTGAGACATGGCAACCACAGTGACGTCAGTGCCAAAGATGAGAGGGGCCGGTTCCAGCCGTCAGTCACCTGTACCCCGACATGGCTCCTCCTCATCTGTGACCTCAAATTGATTGCATCCCTGTGTCTACCTGGTGACCTCCTTCTGGCCCTTCAAGGCCGAGCAATGCTGGGCACTCTCTCCTCAGCAATGGCGCAGGCAGTCTGTGCAGGGAGTGGAGATGTAGGGCGAGCCTCTGGATGGCCTCAGCAGTGGAAGTGTGCCCCTCGTGTACCAAAGGGCCAAGGGTGAGGCCTGCTGTGAGACATCATAACAACAGCTGAGCTGGAAATACCTCAGTAATCATGTGTTCAAAATCGGTCGTCTTTAAACGAGGAAACTGAGGCTGTCTTTCAGGAAACTCTAAGGACATAGAGAAAGCAAAAGTGGAGGCTCTACTAGCCCTCCACTCGGGGCCATAGTTATCTGTAACCATGTTAAAGGACAAAGGACTCGTGTTTCAGGATGAGGTAATGAAATATGGTTTCTTCCTTTCTCTTCTCTAGCTGCTACCAAATTTCTACTCCAATCTCACACCATCTTGGATAGAATGCTTCTTTTAATCTCACTCTAGCCTTTTTTTCTTTTCTTTCTTTTTCTTTTTTTTAAATGTCTCCTTCCCAGATGCAAGCCGGAACCACCCCTCAGAATCATCGCTGCAGAGCTGTCTTTGAGAGTTCTACTTTCCCAAGGGAAAGACAGACAAGAAAATGCAAGTCGCCTTCCGTAGCAAATCCCTCTTGTCTTGTAGAGTCTCAGAAAGGCGAATGAGCTGTCGTCATCGGGTCTTTGTCGTCTGGCAAAGTGTGAAAGGGGTGAAGCCGAGAGACGGACCAGAACACCTGTGGCCATTATGAAAACCAAAGCCACCTCCCAGGCTTGCGTGCCTTTCTCTCTGAATACTCAGCACCTGCCCGCTGAGGCTGAAAACCCAGCTACGGAGGACCCAAACGGGCTCCGAGCAGTTGACTGAGGAATTAGGAGGATTTGGAATAAGCCCATCCATTCTGCGGTATTTAAGTGTCTTCTAACTTCTTGCAGCCCAGGGTAACTGCGCCTTAACGCTGTGTGCCTGCCTGGAAGGAGGGAAAGCCTGTACAGAAAGTGGAAGGACCAGAGACGGGGCAGGGCTTGGGCTCCAAACCTGTCACTTGTCAACGAAAACGAGACTTGTCCAATCACAGAAGCCCCCTGGGCCTCAGCTGTCACAACTCCACAGGTTCTCATGAGGGCCACTGAAGGCCAGGGCTTATTTTATTTTATTGGTTTTGTCTTTTAATTTTTGCTTATGTATCTGTTTGGGAGTGTGTGCACACAAATGCAAGTACTCAGGCCAGAAGAGGGCACCAGATCCCCACAGAGCTGGAGTTATAAGCAGTTGCCAGCGGCCCTTTGTAGGAGTAGCATGTACCCCTAGCTGCTGAGCCACCTCTCCAGCCCAGACCAGTGCTTTAGCCACAAGCTCAAAGTCAATTGCTTATGCTATGACCAACTGGGAGAAAAAGAAGAGCAAGACTTGGTGATGACACCACTCATCTGGATTTTCTCTGTTTTGTGGAGATTGAAGTTTCCCATCCCTCTGAACCTTGATCCTTCAACTTACAGTGATTCCCAGAGAGATGGCTTAGTGCCCTGGTAGGAGGAACTTCCTTGGGACCCAAGTGGGTTTAATGTAGGGACAGGCCTGCTCTGGGGGCAAGATCCTACCTCATGGCCACTTAGATTCTTCATAGAAGCAAGCTTATGTGCCTGTGCAGTCCATGACGAACATCATGACCACTCCTCCTTGAGCTTAAATACTCGATGTGATTGGCACCTCTTGGAAGGTGTTCTCTTCTCTTAATCCCCACCCCCTTTTGGAGCTACATAGATGGTTCCCCAATGAACAGCACCTACTGTTCTTGCAGAGGACTCAGATTTGGTTCCCAGGATCACATCCAGGCATCTCACAACCACCTCTAATTCCAGTTCCAGGGCATCTGACGCCCTCTTCTGTCCTCCTTGGGTACTGTATGCACGCAGTGCACAAACACCCAGGCACATATATCTAATACAAGAATGAAATAAATCTTCTAAAAATCGTTGTCTTTGCTTACACAATCATCACATATAAAAAACAATGTAAAGGGGCTGGAGAGATGGCTCAGAGGTTAAAGAGCATTGCCTGTTCTTCCAAAGGTCCTGAGTTCAATTCCCAGCAACCACATGGTGGCTCACAACCATCTGTAATGGGGTCTGGTGCCCTCTTCTGGCGTGCAGGCATACACACAGACAGAATATTGTATACATAATAAATAAATAAATATTTAAAAAAAAACAATGTAAAATGCTGCTGCTAAAATGTTGAATCAATAAATACATAAAATTACAAAGTCAGATTTAACTATGTAAAAACTGTATGCACATAAAGAAGGACTACTGAAAACAGTTGCAGTGTTTGTTTTGAGTACTAGATAATAGATTTTTCTGCTCGCCTAGACGTTTCTAAAAACTTGAAAGGGCTCATACTGAAGAAATTTCAATTTGAAACATCTTAGTAGTCCAAATGGAAAACCCACCTATGTATGTTTGTGAAAACTGCATTTAACAATGTCATAAAAGTGATCAAAGATAATACCAAGAAATCTGAAAATAGATTATAAAGATAATAATAATAACACATACAATAATAATAGCAATAAGAGGAAGAGGAAGAAGAAGAAGAAGAAGAAGAAGAAGAAGAAGAAGAAGAAGAAGAAGAAGAAGAAGAAGAAGAAATTAAGATAAAGATTCCAAGCCTGAGTCGTTCAAGAGTGCATTACAGTGAAACTATATTAACAATTTTTTTTTCTTACAGAATAAAGATGTTTCACAATCCATTTTGTAATTTTAACAACACAACACAGGGCCGGGAGAGGAGCTCAGCAGTAAAGAGCACTGGCTGCCCTGACCCAGGTTTAGTCCCCAACAAGGTTGGATACAACTGTCTGTAACTCTAGTTCCAGAGGATCTGACGCCCTCTTCTGGCCTCTGAGGGCACTGCATGCACTGCTACACAGATATACAGGCAGGCAAAACACTGGTACACATAAAATAAAACTAAATCTTGAAAATTATGTTAATGGTATAAAATATTGCAGTTGTAACTAGTGTGTACTATGCAAACGCACTTCCACGCCCTCCCCCCAAGATGGGCTCTCACTCTGCAGTCCAGGCCAGCTGGAGCTCTCTCTGTAGCCTCAGCTAGATTCAAACTCACAGCAGTCCTTCCAGAACGGGGACCACAGAGGCAAGCCACCACAGTTAGCTTAGCCATAAATGCATTTTCTGCAGTGGCACTACCTCAGACAAAGTTCCAAGGGAAGGTGTGACTCTAAGAAGTCCTGAATGTCACCTGAGAAAAAGTTGCAGGGTCAGATGCACCGAGTCAAAAGAACTCAATTTATCGTGGAGTCTCAGATAAATTGCCGCAGTTGGTCTCTAAGAGCTGTGTGCCATAGGCAGCTTCTGCTTGAAGCATTTAGCAGAGAAATCTTCACCCCATAAAGCAGACTTGTGTAGGGTGGGCAGAGTCACAGGTGAGCAGAGACTTCCCCCATCTTTCCAATTTTCCATTTTGTGGCTGTGAAGCTGAGAGTTTATCTATCTGTTGTAACAAGCGTATGTTATGAATTTGAAGCACATGCACACAGCCCAATAAACCATTTCAACTGGTCACGTTTCACGGAACCTAAGCCTAGTTCTCACCCTTGGGCTGTGTCTCATCCTGAGTCCTTCCCTTGCAGGAACTGAGGTACCCAAAGACCAGAAAGGAGTTTGACCTTCCTGGAAGGTTCCAGGCTTAGCTCTCCTTTATGAGGTGGCTTAGGAATGACACGAAACACTGTAACCCCCGCTTTGCACCCCTACCCCCATATGCACGCCCTTTGCTGGCATGCAAAACGTGCTTAAAATGGTGAGGAAAATCCCAAGCCACAAACCCCACATTCCTTTTAAGGGCTGTCTGTGTACACACCTTGGACCTTTGACTCCATCTCCCTGGGGAGCAAGGGATTTGGAGGCCTCTCGGGGGTAGGGGGGATTGTTGCTGTAATGGCTCTTACACATTCCCACTCTGTGGCTTTCCCATTCTGGGAGTTCGTTCAGCTTTTGCCCTTTGGGGACTCTGTTTCTTTATCTCCAAAACTGGGCTAGAGATCCTCAAGTTTGGACTAGCTTCATAAGACTGTAGGGCAAAATGGTCCCCCTTATTTCTGGTTTAACCAATCTTTGCCATCTCACCAAACAATATGCATCATCCTAAACCACAAAATGATAAATATAAAAATTTTTAGGTAGCTAGTGTTCACAGAAAGAGTTCTTGTAAAAAATTAAAAGAATAAGCCAGGTTTGATGCTCAAATCTGTAACCCCAGCTACTGGGGAGGCTGAGGCAGAATGATGCAAGTTCAAGGTTAACCTGGGCAACTTAGTGAGAACCTGTCTCAAGATGACACACACACAAAGGCTGGGTATGTAGCTCGGTGGTAGAGTTCCTGCACAGTGTATATGAGACCCTGGGTTCAACCCCTCTTATCATGGAAATAATAAATAATAACAATTGGCAAAAATCAAGAATGTACCTTCATAGAAGAAACAATACAAAAGGCTAATAAAATAAATGTATTTTGGGGCAAATTTTGGGATTGAACCCAGCCTGGTGCATGTTAGGTGAGCACACTGTTGCTGAGCCACACCCTTGTCCCTATGCTTTTACGTTTATGTTCATTTCAAGGGTTATTAGACCCTCTCTAGAAGGTGTTCTCTAACCTTAATGATAAAGCTTGACTTTACTATGTCATATTCTGAGCTGGGTGCCCAGGCTTATGAAAATGCCAGATGTCGATGGTAAAGAACTCCTGCCTGTAGGGATGTGGTTCCTATGGCTTCCTCGCCATGCAATGATACGCTAATAAATAGATGTGGCAGTTTGGAGTGCAGAGAAATTGGAACTCATATATTGGAGACAAATGGTAAATTAGGGAAGCCAACTTTTGGAGATAATTGGCTTTTACAGCCAAACCTAAACATATGAATTAACTGTGACTTAGCAATTGTATTCTTAAGGATATAATATAGTATATGTCCATTCACCAAATAATAATATAATATATATGGCCATTCACCAAAGGACAGAGAAGCAATGCATACGTCAGCTAAAATGCCCCAAATCTGGGAAGAGCCCATCTGTCCATCAACAGTAGAATCAATAAAGAAATTGTGAAGTATTTACACAGAGGTATGTTATATATAGGAGTAAATAAATTATTATATTAACATGAATGAATTTCATTCATCTACTGCGGAATGAAAGAATACACACATAAAAGCAGGGCTCGGTGAATGGTATTAGTTCAGAAAGTCCAGTAACCTGAATTCAATCCTGGAAGCCACTAAAAGGTGGAAGCAGAGAACCACAAAAATCATCTTTTGTCTTTCACATGCATGCCAAGGCAAGTGCACACACACCTAAACACCACACATACACACACACACACACACATACACACACACACACACACGCACAAATACTAGTAAACTTGAAAACCCACAACTGTTGTACAGTCTACCATATAATGTTGCAATAACAGGGAAGAACAGAAATTAGAAGTTATGCCCGGGTTACTTTGTGGGGAGAAAATACCATGAACAGGAGACAATCCAAAGCAGGTCCTGAAGTGTTTGAAACATTCTCGTCCACACTGGTACTGGCATGGTACAGCCAGTGTGCACCATGCTGGGCTTTCACTCATTTGGCCTGGCACATTCCACTTGTGCATGGCTTCAGCCAAAAGTCTGTGAAAATGGCATAGAAGAAACATTTTAATGACGCGGGACGGCGAGCTGTCGTGTTATAGGATGGAGGCTGATATAGAGACAGACGTACGGACAGAATGCCTGCAGTGTTTCCTGTAAGGGAGCCTCATATGCACACACAGCATCTTTATGCATAATCTACTTACATATAATATCCATATGCATGATGCCCTCATGTGTAACAGCTTTAGGGTGATCTGTCAGTCAGTGATAAAAGTGACTGATTCAAGGAGTAGGTGAGACAGGGAGAGTTTTTACCTGATTTTTTTCGTATCTCATGAGGTCTTAATTGTGTATACATGCTCTTAACTTGACGCATAAATAAACAAACCAGATCAGAAAACAATTTATTTCCTGGAAATAAAGAAAATATTGGCGATGTTAAGATAGAACGGTAGTCATGTAAATCTCCAGGCAATGAGATTATGTTTGAGTTCCATTTCCTTTTTTTGTAAACCATCTGTTCTTTTTTTTTTTTTTTTCTTCTTCTGTCTTCTCTGTGATTTGTCTTTTCAGGGCTTGGGACCCAGGGTATTTTAAAAGCAATCCCTCTATGGCTGAGCTACACCCCCAGCCAACACACTATTAACTTTGAGAATAAGGAAACTCACAGTTTGTTTGCAATTTAGTCTTGAAGATCAGTGACACTGAAGAGAAATTTGCACAGTACAGAATGTGGGGATCTAGAGAGAGCAGCTGAACTCGTCTTACAAGGATATGCACACCCGGTTGTCACTCAGTAAGGACACAGGATGGTTCAACTCCCCAGAAAGTTCCCCCACATTCCTTTGCAATCAAGCTTCCCCGCTTCTCAGGCAGCAGCCACCCGAGTTTTGTTACCCTAGCTTAAATTTCACCAGCTTTAGAAGTTCCCAGAAATTCAAACTATGAGTATGTAGATGTTATTTATGCATCAGATTGAGAGCTTATACACATAGTTAAGACCTCATGAGATATGGAAGACTTCTTTCACCCAAAACAATGGTTTTTAAAATTTATGTTTTCGTATCAATAATCCATCATATATACATACATACATATAGTGTGTGTGTGTGTGTGTGTGTGTGTGTGTGTGATGAATGTGGATTAAGGTCTCAAGCTCCCTGTTTTCTGATCAGTCGAATGAGACAGCATCCCAATCCTGAGCAGCCTCGGGAGCCGGGCGGGTTCTCTGGCAGCTCCTGGACCCGACCGGCGCTTCCCCCTTCGCTGGCGGCAGCGCCTGTCTCAGGTGAGAGCCACCCTGCTCGCTGCCATTGTTCCGCGAGTGACAGCCTCCCGGGCAAAAGCAGAGCTGTCAACCTGAGGGCTGTCAACTGCACACAAGAATTCCTTTCTTTGTCAGGCTGGGTGGTCTCGGTGGCTGCAGCGGCAACCTGCACAAAAGGGTTGGGAGAGCATCGTGCAGGAAAACACGCCGCCACCCAGGTCTCAGAGCACTCCTTTGTGAGACCGGGATGAGCCCTTCCACCCTTCCCTGGACCAGGACCAAATCACCTGCGCAGTCCCGGTGAGGGCGTGCAGAGGTCGGCCTAGGGCCCTCCCCTCCCCGACCTCCACACCTGGATTCTGCCTGGCATTGATTTCTACCAGATCCTTGGTGATAGACAGCTGGAAGTCTCTTAGAGGTACCCTGGCCTCACTCACCGTCTTGGAAAGGAGGGGTTCAGATGCAGATTGCAGTTGCCAAGGTCAAACAGCCTCCCAATTCTGCCCAGAGCAAGAACCCAAGTCCGGACGTTTTCCTCTTTGACGTGCTGTTTGTAGGACTCCCAATGTGCTTTTGTTAGATCGTGACTCCTAAGTACAGCGTAAAGTATAATTGAATTTCTAACTTTTCAACCACTGGGACTACGTTCGCTTGATGGATGTCGTTTCGTTTAGTTTGCTGCCCTCTACTGGCTATGGGTGACAACAACCGTTGCACCTACTGAACACGCACAACTATTTCTGAAGCCAAAGAACAAGCCTGTGGGTAATTTCATGCCCATTTTGTAGGTGAAGAAATTGAGGCTCACAGAGAAGACATAAGCAGCCCAGCGAACTGAGCTTGGCGGAAACTCAGTGACAAATGGGATTCCGTGTCTCCCTGCCCCGTTAGCACCGGTAGCGCTTTCCCGCCGCGAGTGCCACAAACGCCTCGGCTCTCCTTAGTCAGGCCAGGGGAGACTGCTGCTCTGACAGGGATGTGTGTTCAGGCCACAAGGGCAGCCAAACCCATGGTCACTGCTCAGGGCTCTGAGCCACTGTCCAGGGAAGTCACAGGTCCCCTAGAGAGCATCTCTCCTGGGCCACTTTTGCTCAGAGTGAAAATAAGGAGGTGGTATGTCGCCCCGCCCCCCCTCACCAGGGGAAGGGGACAACATCTGGGTGTCCCCTATCCAGACTATAGGAGGCGAGGGTTTACTAGAAACAACCAGAGAAAAGAAGATATATTCCTCGCTCCCGGGGAGCTCATCTCACCCCTGCTTGAGTTAGCAAGGACTCTAGTTGTGCAAGGAAGCCTCAGGGGGCCGCTGAGCAAATGAATGAATGAAATGAATGAATGAATGAATGAATGAATGAATGAATGAAATATCGCACTGCTGAGTCCTCTAGGTTCATGATAGGTAACTGGCTTCCCATGTAAGTGAAGGATCTCTTTTTGTCGGCCCCAAGCAACCCGCGGGGAGAGAAAGCTGCGTCCTTAAGCCTGAACTCCGTGTGCTGGGACAGGCGAGCAGAGCTAAGAGGACCGTGGAGGAGACGCTGGGAAGCGACAAGATGGTACACGCTTCTTGTCTTTGGTGTCAACCATTAGAGACTGAAGGTTTCACACATAACCCTGGGTTTTCACCTCCCTCTTTAACGAAGTGCAGGCCGTGGCCTCGTTGGGCCTGCTCCAGCCTGTCAGTGCTGCCTGCCTCTCTCGTCATTGTCCCCTTAAATCGAAGGTGACTGGCAGGCACCGTTTCACCTGGAGCGTACGCTATTTTTCTTTTCACGAAACAAAAACAATAGTCGGGCATGGTGGCACACACCTGTAATCCTAGCTCCCCGGGAGGGTGGGGCAGGAGGACAGCGAGTTCAAAGCCAGTCTAAGCAACCTTGCAAGACTTTGTCTCAAAGCAGAACTTCCTAAAAGGGGTGTGAATGGGAGTAGGGGTGTAGTTCAGGGGAGATGCCCCAACAGGCACACACAAGGCCTTGGGTTCTGGTCCCGCCACTGCAAGCACAAAGCGTCGACAAACCCAAAACCATTTTTCTTGCCTGGTGTTTATCAAAGAGAGAACTCAAGAGACAGGAGCCATGTAAAGATGGGAAATTTCATTGAAAGTTAAAACTGGAGGTCTGGGGAGATGGCCCAGCTGGTAAAAAAAAAAAAATAATAAATACATGGTGTGCAAGCCTGAAGAACTGAGTTCGAACCCTAGAACCTACAGTGGAAGAACAACTCCCCAAAGCTGGCCTTTGACTTCCATAGATGCATGCATAAAAACTCACATGTACGCACACTCACACACCACACACTCATACACACTAATAATAAGATAAAAATTAATAAAGCTACAACAACTACAGCCATACGGCAATCCCACTGGGTATACAGAAGAGATGCAAGTCATATGGATATTAATTGACTTAGTCATTTCACAAGGGACAGGGTCTTACTATGTCACCCAGGCTCTCCTGGAACTCATAGCAATCCTCCTGCTTCAACCTCCCAAGTACTGAGATTACAGCTTTAGTTACTATGCTCAGTTCAAAAACAAACAAACAAACAAACAAATAATAAATAATGTAACAGGAGGGCCTGGGGTGTGCCTGTAGAGTGCCTGTCTCAACTGCTAAGAGCCCTAGGTTTGGTTCCTAGAACCACATAAACCAGACATGGTGGTACATGTTCCCAGCTCTTTGAGAGGTTGACAGGGGAGAATCTGAAGTGTGAAGCTATTTTTGGCTATATATTAAGTTTGAGTCCAGTCTGGGATACACAGAAAGGAAAACAAAAACAGAACCTTAAGTTTGTTGAAGAATTTCTAAATAATTGAAAGATAAATGCCCAACTTCCCTAAGCTGAAATGTCTCAGACAGGTGGATGTATTCAATACTTCGTCCCTAGCTGGAGGGAACTGTATAAGTTAGGGCCCAACGGGAGGAAACAGGCCACCAGGGAGTGTGTCTTTGGGAGTGTATCTGGTCTCAGGTACCGGTCACTTTGCTCGCTGGACAGCAGAGTAAGCTGCTCCACTCCATTGTACCATTTCCGTCATGATGGACTGCAACTTTCAACACTGGGAGCCAAAGAAGTAATCCCAAGTTGCTTACATGGTTTGTACCAGGTGAATCTTTATGCTAAGTGAAGGCCATGTGTTCTACGATTCCGCTTATAGGAAACATCTGGGCTAGGTAAATCTATTAAGGAAGAGATGATGCTTGCACAGGACCATGGAGGTTTGAGGTGGAGGTGAGGGAAGGGACTGTTAACGGATGTCAGGTTTGTTTCTTGGGTGACAAGAATGTTCTAGAATGGATTGTGGTGACATTTGCACAACTGTGAAAACAGTGAACACGGCTAGATTGTTTGCTTTAAACGGACAAGATGGAGAACATGTGGATTGTGTCGAGCAAAGCTGGAGGCATTGCCTGCGTGAGGGATTCGTATATTTGCTCAGGGTGGTGTTCCATCGGCTCATGGTGGCTGCAAGGGCACTCAACAGTTGGTTTGACAGTGTCCACTCTAGGCTGGTCCTTCTGGTTGCTCGATGACAAACGCTTCTGCCTCAAGCCGGAGAGCATCTTGCACCATTCAGAGGTCTAGGAGTTGTGGAAGTTGGAGGTGGGTGGTTGGAGGATGGGGCGAAGAGTGAGGGCTAAGTGTCAGATGAGCAAAGACATAAAATCTAATCAAAACATCAAGACAAAGCTCCAAGGCATAGAGAAGAGAGAGTGTAGAGTGAGGCCAAGCCTGTTAACCGGTGAACCAAGATCATGTTCTTTACTTGGCCTGTGAGAGGTAACAGCCACTCTGGTCCAGGCTTGAGAAAGACTCGGATGTCTCTATGTTAAAGTACTCTGTTAGCCGCTACATGGGAGCTCCTGACCCACCACTGTGAACTAACAGACAAGACAAACTAGTGAAAGAGATGCTGGGAAGACATGTTCTCATGGGCAGGGCAGATTTGAACCTGGCTTTCACTCTTGAGTGTTTGGTCTTAGAAAAGTTCCATGACATCTCTGTGTTTTACTTTTCTCCTGTATGAACTGCGACTAGCTAGTCCCCTAGTGAGTTAGTGTATCCTAAGTGCTAATTAGTGAATTCTAAATACTTTAAAATGACCCGTGCACTCAGGAGGCTGGAATAGAAGGACTGTGAGTTTGAGGCCAGTCTTAAACACACATACATACACAGCAGACCTTGACTCAAAACAAACTAAAAACCTTGTATATGGTCAGCTTCATGTGAAAGTTGGCCATTACTTTTTTTTTTTTTTTTGTGGTGGGATAATGCTCTTGTACACTGTAAAGATTAGTCAGTCATGTTAGTTTAATAGAATTACTGATTGACCAGTAACCAGGCAGGAAGTATAGGCGGGGCAGCCAGACTAGAAGAATTCTGGGAGGAGGAAAGGCAGAGGGTCAGTCACCAGCCAGATGTAGAGGAAGCAAAATGAGAATGCCTTATTGAGAAATGTACCAAGCCACATGGCTAAACACAGACAACTACAGGTTGTTTTAAGTTGTAAGAGCTACTTAACAATAAGCCTGAGCTAATAGGCCAAACAGCTTATAATTAATATAAGCCTCTGTGTGTTGCTTTGGGACTGAGCAGCTGTGGGACCGGGCAGGACAGAAACTTCCATCTATACTTGTTATTATTAAAATAGAGACAAAGCTAGGAAGCAGTGGAAGAGCCACTGTAGAGTGTCTGCTGTCACCTTAGGTGTATAAGCAGAAACAAGATGTTTGCAAGGTTCAGCTCTGAACTTGAGTTTCAGAGCTGGACAGATATACAACTAGGTTTTTTTTTGATATGAAATTAAATTTATTGTATTCAGCAACCATTTGCTAAGCAGTTCCTGTGTGCCATATTATACATGGAGCCCTGTAGTACCGGGATGACTCAGTAGCCACTGCTCTCAAGGACATGGAGACCCAGGAAGGATGACAGGCAGCTCACGACACAGCTGGTGTACTACTCTGTGCCCCAACACCAGCACAAGGGTGTAACTGGAGATTTCTCTCCTGCCCTTTTCTCTGAAGTCTCCAAAAGAAGATAAGGCCACACAACAGTGTCTCTAACTGATCCATAAAATTACCTTTAAGCCTATAAACACTACTCAATAGTTGGATTTGGACTAAAAACTACCCAGGTGGAAATGCCCAGCTGCTCAGGGCCATTCCAAGGTGGCCAGCTGAGATGGTTCACCTTCTTAGAATACTCTAGCCAGAACTTCAGATAAGAACTTCAGATAAGCCTTACCTACCACCCAGAGACTGGCTACACATGTTACAGCTAGTCCTCATGAGCCTTAACCATTGTTTTAGTTTTCTGCAGGACCCCATAGAGATACCATCGCCCCTGAAACAACTGTAAGTAATTCCAAGAAAATGACACCCTTTCCCAACAGATGGGATGGATTTTTTTTCAGGGTTGGTTCTAAGTTGTTATAGGGTTGGTGGCAGAATAATAAAAGTTAGCCTCAGAAATCTCATTTGGTAGAGATAGGGGGACAGATAGGATAGGGTAATAAGGTAGATTATTGTATCTAATGTAAACTATTAGTTTTAGATAATTTGCATTGGTATATTCTTGTATATTGATACATACATAAAATTATTTTGTTACTAAGATAATCTCTATATTGATAAAAATTAAAAATTCTTCTGTCATATTGTATATGTTCCTACTTCTGTTTACAATACCTTTGTATATTGGTACAAATATAAAATTATTTCTGCCATACTGTATTATGTTTCTTCTGTTTAAGATATTTTGTACATTGATGCAAATTAAGAATAATTTTGTTGGCCGGGTGGTGGTGGCATATGCCTTTAATCCCAGCACTCGGGAGGCAGAGGCAGGTGGGTCTCTGTGAGTTCGAGGCCAACCTGGTCTACAAGAGCTAGAACCTGTAGTTTTGGACAGGTTCCAAAAACTACAGAAAAACCCTGTCTCGAAAAAACAAAACAAAACCAAAAAAAGAATATTTTTATCATATTGCATTATACATTTCTACCTCTGATTAAGATATTTTTATATATTGTCACCTAGATAAATTCTTGCGACCCTTTAACAGACTCACAAGGTTTCACATAACACAAGGGAGGTACAGAGACGGCCGGAAGGGAGTGAAGACAGGCGTCCTGGAAGAGGCATGAGAAGCAGAGCCTGGTGCTCAGATCTGGTGGAGACACAGATCTGGGAAGGACCTGCCCTTGCTGGTGATGACGAACTGTCACATCCAGATTAGGCAGTGAATTCTTGGCCCTGTCCAGAGTTGCATCATTACAACCCTCCCTCTCCCACTTGCCCCTCCACCCCCCAAAAAAGACAGCCTTTGAGGTTCTGAAGGCATTATCTAAGTCTTCCTGATGCATCCTCTGTCCACCAAGGTTCTGCTCTGATCATTTTGCCTCAGTTGCTCTGTCTTTTGGCTCAGAGAGGTTAAGATCCTCACAGCCTAATTCAGCATCATCAGGCTCATTCCTGTTGCTGCAGCCTTGTCCTGAAAACAGCCCATCCTTGATGCGTTCCCACTCAGAGATGGTCTCCTATTGGGATGGATGCCAACGAAGGTCCAAGTGAGCACATTAAGGGAATCAGAGGGAAACATGCCCGTGGAGAGGAGGTCCTGGTAGGAACCTTGCCAGGTTTCTCATCCCCCTTCCCAGATACCCTTCTCCAGAGCCTGCTCTCTTTCAGTTCCACTGGGGCTCTCAATGCTCTCTGTCCTTTGCTTTCTTGTTTAGCCAGGATCTGTAGGTCTGAGAGATGAGGGAGGTCTAATGTGGGAAGGTGAATGCAGCCACATCTCCCCAAGACAGATGGGGAGAGGCAGGAACACGGCCCCTGGTTTGTTGTCTGTGCCTTTTTTCCTTTTGTGTCCCCACCAAAGTGACTCACGCGCTTCACTCTGGGCAAACCCCACAGCCTTTGTCACCCAGTGGGATGCACAGATCAGGGCACGTACTCGTTCTTTCTCTGAGGAGGGATGTCTGCTTTGAGCCTGGTTGAGGCGCCAGCTCACAGTCCAGCCCCGGTTATGTGAAACTCTATCACAAAAGTCCCTGTGCCAAAGGAGAGGGAGTTACCTGGAGAGGGAGAATGAGCTGCCAAGAGTTTCAAAACCCTGGGGCCCATGAAGCATCTGATCTGCATACTGTATCCTTCCAGAGCTGGTGGTTTGCTGAGAAGAGGATTCTGGGCACCCATCACTCTCAGAGGTTATGTTAGAGGGAACATTGTTACCTTGTTCCCTAGAAATATCCATTAGCCACCAAGTCAGAACTGTGCAGAGTCTGGAGGTGATCAATGGTGCTGGTGTGTGTGTGTTGTCTATAAAATTGTGGTGTTTGGATTCTCTGCTCTGCCCAGAAAATACATCCATGAAGTTGTGCAGTCATCGACACTGTCTAGTTCTAGAATTTTCAACAACCCAGAAGGAGGCCCCATCCCTACTAAGCTGCCCCTTTCTCAGTAACCCCTCAGCTTCAGGCTTCAGATACCTCTAATCTGCTTCTATCACGGTGGGTGCTTACTCTGTGGGTTTCATATACACGCACTCATGAGCAATGGACTTTTGATGAAGGGCTTCTTTCTCTAAGCATACCTTTTCCAAGGTTCAGCCGCGTTGAAACGCGGATCAGTGCTTCACTGTTTGCCAGGGCTGAAGAAGCTCATTGTATGGCAATACTATGCTTCGTTTATCCGTTCGTAGATTGATGGGCATCTGGGTAGTTTCCAGCTTTTGGCGATCAGGAATAGTGCTGCTTTGAACATGGCCCCTGGCAAATCACTCCAGAGTACAGGGAGTCACTATACGCGTTCCCTTTTCAATGCCATCTTGCCACACAGGAGGAATCCCAGTTGTATCACATTCCCCCGCTGGACGAAAGGCTTTCCAAAACGGGGGCTGTCTTCCGTGTCACAGGGCTGCCTGGCTTGCTGTGTGGTTATGGCTTTGGCTCTCCACCTACGCCCCACAGCTGGAGTTACAGACCGTGACCTAGTTGTCTCTGTCGCCTTCCTGTTTCCTCATGCTTTTGGGTGTCACACTGCCGTTCCCCATCCCCAAAGCTCTTCTCAGCACCCTTTACCCGTGGAGTCAGTGTCTCCTGTAGCCCAGGCTGGTCTGGAACTTTCCGTGTAGTCGGGGGTTACCTTGAAGTCCTGATCCTCCTGCCTCTACCTGCCAACCGCTGCGAGTACTGGATTTGTCACTGTACTTGGTTTCTGTCTTTGAAATACACCCCCCTTCTGTTAGTCTCACCTTTTCTCAGCCACAGAGTGGCTTGCCACCTTAACCCAGGGGCCTCTCTTTGTTCCCGTGGACTAACCTTCTTGATAATGCTCTTTGAGGTGCCAGAGTTTTTAACTTTGACATACCAATTAATTCTTTTTTTCTTTTGTGGCTTGTGCTTTTGGTGTCATGGAATTGGAGAGGTTTTTCACTTCGACAAAATAAATGGGTGGGGTGGGAGATTAATGTGACAAAAAGAGAACAGGGTGGCTTGAACTATGTTTATCACCTATTCAGTCAGAAGATCTCAACAGGTACCTGATATAAATATACTTACATGTAAATAACATAGACGGCCAATACCTTTGAACTAGTGTTACATAATTCCCGAATTCTAAGCCCTGAGCATCAGTGGGAACGTTCCCAGTGTTAGATTGCAGTTTCCAAAAGCCAGTCTTGAGTGGTGAATGTAGGTATTAGACTTCATACTGTTTGAATTTAATTATGTTTTATGTCCCAAGGACTCTGAAAAGCATGCTTGGGAAACATGCAGTGTTTCTTTGGAAATCAGGACAGTTGCTCCCAATTTGGACCATTGTTTGGCAGCACAAGGAAAGTTCTATAGGAAGGACGATCAGCTGTACACACACCAGTGGGGTAATAAGTTCTGCGTTTGCCATGAAAGTTTGAGGCACGTTTCTCATTTCAAATCCGAGGCTGGTTTGGGTATGTGTCCATTATGCAATTAGCTATTGGTCTGTGTGACTGTCACAGACTTGCAATGCTCATGGCCACTTTATATGGGCCAGGCATCCTGATGGCAGAGCAAATCTTCTCAAGGTTCTGCAGGGTGACGCCACAATCCTCTACCTACTGAAGAAACTAAGTTTTGGTTAAATAACGCGCCTAAAACCACCCAGATCTTAGAACCAAAGCTAACACTGGCTGAATGCGAGCTCAAAGCTCATAGTCTGAACCACTGAGTAGAACAATTGTCTGACGACTACTAGATCTAAAAAAAAGTTAACCTCAGCAGCAGTCCTCGGTACAGACGACAAGTCAAAGTGCACACTACCATCCCTTCCGCCCCTCTGCTGCGCAGGCGCATTGCCTCGCCCACCACCCCTTCCGCCAGTACTTCTCGACTGCGCAGGCGCATCTTCTTCTCTCAGGTGCATTGTGGTGGAGAGTCAGGATTGTAGCTCCAAGTAGCCGCTCGCGCTGCGCGTGCACGAACCCTCGGACTAGGCTGGCGATGGCGACGGCGGAGGACAAGCACACGTCTCCGGAGCCCGCGGAGCTGCCGGCCGCCGTACGCGCGAGCATAGAGCGGAAGCGGCAGCGGGCGCTGATGCTGCGCCAGGCCCGGCTGGCGGCTCGGCCCTACCCCGCGGCGGCGGCGGTCACAGGAGGTGGGGGACCCCTCCCGCGGCATTGTGAAGGCATCCCGGCTGCGCTCCGGTGGCCCGCTCGGGCTCGGTGTGCGGGAACAGCCGTGCATGCCCGTGCCTCCGTGGTTCCAGACTTGCCCTGTCATGCCCTTTGCCTGGTGCCTCAATGGCGCAGAGCTTTCGGCTTTGCCACCGCTTAAACAATAAGCCTGCACCTTCTCCCGGTCCAGCGCCCAGCAGAAACGACCCTGGCCCAAGTCTTTTACATGGGGTCTTGCTTTCCAGGGCCTCGTAGGATAACGCATGCAGTGCTTCTCAGTTTGGAGTTAACCAATTGGATTCTCACGGCCACCCTGGAAAATGGCAAGGGCAGGGCTTGGTACCCCTGTTTTATCCCTGGCAGTTGAGATCAGAAAAAAAAAGGGGGGGATCTCCCTTCCCCCGACCCCCGTTTATCAGGACCAGAACGGATCATGTGGCGCTGGGTTCATTTTGCTTATATTTGCCATCTTAGGAGCCCCTACCTGGCTGTTTTACTGAGTTTTTAATGTCAGTGGTGCTTTCGGCTGCTGGCGTTGCCCCTGGGAGTGAGTCATCTGAATTATTTCTACAGAAGTGTTTTTTTTTTTTTAATTTTTCTTCCTTCTTTGGCAATTTCACTATATATATATATATGTATATATATATACACACACACACACATATATATATTGTATGGGCAATGCACTTGTTTTAACAGTTTGTACTGAATAATAACGCGTATATTTTATGGCAGTTTGAACTTTTAGACTTGATTCTAGAGTTGCCATTGAATTTGATTTGTTGCTTCTGACCGGCAGAGCCGGATTGTAACTAACTTAGATTTGGATCTTTTGAAGTCATTTGAAAGTCGTTATACATCATTTTGTAATATAAACAGTTAACTTCATTTTCATTGCTCTTGAAAGATCTGCCACAGCCTGTGCCTCAGTATCTATAGGCGGATAGACACTGGTGGATAACCTGCTGGGAGTACAGTCAGCCCGGCAAGTGCAGAGACCGTGCGGTTCAATTCCACACGAGTCCAGAACAACAGGGACACTAGAAGTAGCATAAGATGGCTGGGTCTGGTGGCACAGGTCTCTAACCACAGCTGCTGGGGAGGCCGAGACAAGAAGAACCCACCTGGGCAACAGAGTTCAAGGGCTGCCTGAGCAAGTTAGTGAGACGTTGACTCTAAGAATTAAAAAGAGGGCCATGGATGTTCAGTAGTGGGATGCTTGCCCAGCGTGCTCAAGACCTGGGTTCACTCTGGTACTGAAAAAGAGAGGTAGCTTAAGATTAGGCAAGGTTGGTCAGTCCACCTGGTAAAGGAAGGAGGAGTCCTGCCTCTTGTTTGAATGCCCCCCCCCCCATCTCACTCAACCCCCCCTGAGCCGGGAAGGTGTTTCCACCTGAGGATTTATAAGCTGTGAATTTTAACTCTTTGTTACAGGCTGGGGACTTTTCCTTCAGTTTGCTGTTGCAGGGAATCAATTCTCTTCCTGCTTCTGCCTCTAAATCCTCTCCAGGATGCTTCTTCAATAGAACCCCGCCAGGCTTCTCCTCGACAGGTGTCTCGTATGGGAGCATCAAAGTGAATATTAGGCATTGCCACTCTGCCTTCTGTTAGAGGCCATCCTGCTGTCCTTCCAAGCCTTGTGTAGAAGGGAGTTAGCAGTGGGCCAGAACCAACTGTCCTTAGGCCTGCTTAAGGCTTGGCCCTCGGCTGTCATCTAAAAGCTTTTATTGTGGTGTGTTTCTACTGTCCAGAACTGGTGACTTACTGTGACTAAATTGTATAAAGAGTGTGATTTCTGTGGATTACCTGTACACAGGTCTTTGGAAGGCAGGCGTTTGGGGCTGGAGTATAGTGGGGAAGGAAGCTCCCAGACTTGGGACTCGTCTAGACCCCACCCCCAACTTGCCCGGTGTGCTTTTCACTTGACTTTTCATTTGTACTTACAATTCTTTGCACTTAATTGGTGCATGCGAGTGAATGATTTTCCTAAGTTGTGTGTGTTGCTGTAGAAGATTAACTGCGACCAGAAAAGCTGTTTTGGGAACCTTGATTTATAGCCAGTTGATCAAAGTCCATGGTCTGCAGTTGGCACCTGAAGCTGGGCAGTCAGGGCCTGAACCCTCATCCCGTTGAATCCGACTCCAAGTAGATAGTGTCACCATGGAAGTGAGCGCACCCAGTTGGTATTCACTGGAGGAACGTTACGGGTGGTGGTGTTCGTTGAATAGTGTCGAGTGGTTTGTCCTGTCTAGAACTGGAGCTAAATCTCGGAATGTGCCAGGAGTTCATTGAGATCTGGGCTTTGGTTTGCATTTGTTGTGGCTATAGGCGTGATCTTACTTCGAAACCCCATTTCCTCACATGCAGTCAAATGAGTTCCCCAAGATGCATCCCAGGGTTCTGGGTTGCCTTGGTTTCTGCTGTGGCCTGTAGTGTAGAGGCGTCAGGAGGTTGTCTTCTAATCAGAACAGTAGGCTCTTACGGTTGTTTTACATACCTGCTCATGTTATCCGTGAGGAAATGCATTTTATTTCTTTCTAACCCTTGGGCTTTTTTTTTTTTTTTTTTAAATTTCTTGCCATGCTCCACCAGCTGGGACCGTCTGGACAGTGTGCACGCACTCCTTTTCCTGTTTACATAAGGGGAGCACACAGGCTTGCCTGGTTCAGCGGATGACCGCCTTTCTCTGCTTTCTGCAGGCATTGCCAATGTAAAAGTCCCTCCCAAAATGATTGACACCAAAGGAGGCTTCATTTTAGAAGAGGAGGAAGAAGAGGAACACGAGACTGCAAATGTTGTTCACGAACCAGGTAAAGCATAGTTTTTCCACAAAAGTAGTATCGACATTGGTTATTCATAGTAACATAAAGAATTCTTTGCCCTTTGATCAATGGGGAGTTTGGTGGTAGATTTAAAAGTCAGAGCCCGGGGAAGGTAGGGAGGAATTGGGAGGAGTAGAGGGAGGGGAAACTGGGATCAGGATATATTGTATGAGAAAATAATCTATTTTCAATAACGGGGAAAATACAACTATATATATATGTCTCTCTATATATATTTATCAGTTTACAATTAGAACTTTTATATATGCTCCCTTTTCATGGTAGAACAGATGCTTACACATACAGTTTCTTGATCATAGGATAATATGAAGTTTAATTTTTTTAAAAAATATTTATTTTATTATGCATACAATATTCTGTCTGTGTGTATGTCTGCAGGCCAGAAGAGGGCACCAGACCCCATTACAGATGGTTGTGAGCCACCATGTGGTTGCTGGAAATTGAACTCAGGACCTTTGGAAGAGCAGGCAATGCTCTTAACCACTGAGCCATCTTTCCAGCCCATGAAGTTTAATTTTATGAAGCACTACAAGACAGTTTTAGGCAGATTCATAAGTTCAAACTCTCCTTAGTAATATAGGGGAGGGCTGGCTTCTCCACATCCTGGTGACAGGTGTCCTGTCTGTCTCTTTGGTCGTATTATCCCATGTGAATCAATAGCACGCCACAGGGTTGTGTACACGGGATGCTAGTGGTGCCGAGCATCCTTTTAAGTATTTGTTGTCCATTTTAAATTTTGGAGCAATATTTATTCAAAACTTCTGTATGATTTTAAATTAAACTGTCTATCCTTTAATGCTGGTAGGAAATTGTATAAATTCTAAACTTCAGCATATAAATGGTTAGCTCTTCATTTTCTTAGCTCAGGGTATGTTTGGATTGGCTTGATGTTCTTTGAAGAGGATTTTGTTTGTAACATTAGCAAAGCCCAATTAAAATACCTCCCCTTTGCAGAGAGAGAGAGAGAGAGAGGAACATTTCATACTTCAAAATTTATATAGTTTTACTTCTATTCTCTGAAGAAGACAGTTTATATTCTGGGGGCTTATTAAGCTGTAAAACACATAAACACACACACACACACACATATATATATATATATAATTTATTTTGGTTCTTCGAGACAAGATTTCTCTGTGTAGCTTGGAGCTTGTTCTGGAACTAGCTGTGTAGAGCAGGCTGGCCTCA
Source organism: Alexandromys fortis (assembly GCF_014885135.2). Lineage (NCBI taxonomy): Eukaryota > Metazoa > Chordata > Mammalia > Rodentia > Cricetidae > Alexandromys > Alexandromys fortis. Next base: position 3,667,491 of record NW_026067972.1, read on the forward strand.
AACCCATAGATCCACCTACCTCCGTCTCCCAAGTGCTAGGATTAAAGACGTTAATGTGTAGTTTTAAATGATACTCCTCACGATAAAATTCCTAAGAACTTTATTCTCTTATGTAATTCTTTATTTGTTCATCAATATGGCATTACGTTTCTTAAATATATTCATTAACAACAACAACAAAGTCCAGCGCCCGGGCACTTAGGGAGTCAGTTGGTTTGTGTACGTAGAGTGGTCATTTGCTGTTGTTTTATCAAAGGCAGGGAGAGCCCAGATCCTGAGGGGTGGAATAAATTCTCAGCAGTATTTTCATGCGCTGGGCACGGTGTTTCTTGGGAGGCTAAAGCAGGATGATTACTTGAACTTAGGAGTTTGAGACCAGCCTGGTAAGGTCTGGTGGCACACACCTTTTCTCCCAGCGGGTGGATCTTTGGGAGCCTGAGGCCTGCCTGGTTTCCATAGTGAGTTCCAGACCAGCCAGAGCAACTAAGTGAGACTCTGTCTCAAAGAAAAAGGCAGACCAGACTGGTCAGACATATTAGAGCCCTGTTTTTGTTTCATTCTTGTTGTGAGAAACACCCTGACAAAAGGCCAAGTGAGGGAGGAATCCCAGATTACAGTCCACCATTGAGGGGGCTCCAAGGCAGGAACTTGAGCCGCTAGTCACCCACCCAAGTGAAGAGCTAAGAGAAACAGGTGTACTATGCTGCCTGCTTGCCTAACGCTCCCCTAGCACTCTCTTAGCATCTCCAGCTCAGGGGATGGGGCTGCCCACAGTGGCTGTGGCCTTCCCACGTGAATTAGAAGTTAAGATGGCATAGACAGGCCACTGCCAACCGGATCTTAACAGTTCCTCAGTTCAGGCTCTTGTGGTGATTTTAGGTTGTGGCAGGTTGACAATTAAAAATGTAACAAACCCATCTTAAAAAAAAAAACCCAAAAATAGTACCAATAAAAAATAAAAATAAAAAGAGACAGTGAGAAAGAGAAATTGTGTTATAGGTCAAAATGAGAAGCCAGTACCCATGAGATAAAACTTAGGACATTCTTTTATTTAGAGATGGACTAGAAAGGGCTGTGAATTTGCCACATGGGATTAACATGTTGGTAAATCAGTTATGTATACACATTCTCTCAGCTGCCACACTGGGTTAACGTGTTGGTAAATCAGTTATGTATGTATACACATTGTATCAGCTGCCACACGGGGTTAATGTGTTGATAAATCAGTTATGTATACACATTTTGAAGATATTAACACCTTGTTCTATTTTGTTTCTCTTTTCTATGTGCCCTGTTTTTATTTATTTATTTATTTATTTATTTATTTTGGTTTTTTGAGACAGGGTTTCTCTGTTAGCTTTGGTGTCTGTCCTGGCACTAGCTCTTGTAGACTAGGTTGGCCTCGAACTCCCAGAGATCCTCCTGTCTCTGTCTCCTGAGTGCTGGGATTAAAGGCGTGCGCCACCACCGCCTGGCATAAAGAGCCATTTCTTTTAAGAGCTTGGAGATTAGTGGAGTTAAGGGACCTAAGGAAGGCAGTGCCAGGAGTGTGTCTCCCACTGTGGAGTCTTCAGAGCTGGGGCAGGGCAGTAGCAGTCATCCCACGGATTTTCAAGTGGGGCTTAGATTTGCCCGAGGACCATTAGGATTAAGGTCTTTGCTAGGCATTGAAGTCTAGTCCCTTACAGAACGCAGCTTCGCCTTGCCAGGGGCAGCTCTGTGTGGGGGTGCTGAGGGATGCAGGACTCAGTGATTCTCCCTCAAGAAGTTCATAATCCAGGAGGCGACACGATAAAGTGGAAGCGTTTGCTTAGTTAATGAAAGAAAAATAATGTCCCAGGCTGAGGCCGTGTTGCCTTGCTCTCTGTGACTTTCATTGCTCTTTCCCTCTGTGAGTAGATGCCTCCCCTCCCCAGTCCCGGGGCGAGTCTTCTTTATACTTTCAGCAGTACCGTAACTGGCAGAACAGAAGCCCCCAAAGATGTCCATATGCTAGTTGCCTTGGAGCCTGTATACTTTACGCAGAGGAGACTTTGCAGAGAAGTTTAAAGTTAGACCTTGAAGTGGGGCGATCACCATTATCCCAGGGAGCCTGGTGTAATCAGGGCTCGGAGGGCTGGGCTTGCAGAGGAAGCCAGTGATGGGATGTGGGAAGCTCTTCCTGGTCCTGAAGATGGCAGGTGGGGAGGAATACGGGCAGCCTCTAGGAGTCGAAATGCCCCCAGGAAGGAGCATAACCCTGAAGACAGCTTGAATTTGACCCAGTGGGCCTCCCTGGGCTAACAAACCCCAGATTGGTGAGGTGTCGGATGTAAGTGCCAGCTTTTACTGGACCAAGGTTACCTGATGTAACCCATGAGAAGTGAACCTTACGTGGGCTGGGATAGAGGCTGAGACAAGTTTGTTCCAAGCAATCAGACTTCTTATCCCTTATCAGAAACAGAATACAATGGTGGTTGCCCGGATGCTATGATGTTTGCAGGCTATACAGCGTATACAACACTAATGTCTAAGATGGTTGATTGTTCAGCCAAGCGTCCATACACTTCCCTGATTTCTAGGGAACACAGTTGGCCTGAAGGCATCACCGCATCAGTGGGTGCCCCAGTCGCTCAGGAACTGGAAGGCACATTGTACTCCAGGAGCCACAGACTGTAACTTGACAAACTTATGACACATGCCTCTCAGGGCAGCTGGACCACCCAACACCCTGACTCCCCGCAGACAGAGGAAAGTATGTGTCGTTTTAGTCCCACAGAAGGATAAAGAACCCTCCCCTTCTTCCTGCAGGGCCTGTCATGGAGTTCGATTATGTGATCTGTGAGGAATGTGGGAAAGAGTTCATGGACTCGTACCTTATGAGCCACTTTGATTTCCCAACATGCGACAGCTGCAGGTAACTTGTTTTTGTGGTGCTAGCGACAAGCACGCTAGGCAGCCCAGCCCGCAGCACGTTCCTAGAGCTCTGCGGCTAGCATTGCCTTTGCCGGCCCTCGGAGTGGCGATCCCCTGCCTGCTCTCTGCCCCCACCCTTCCCACCTTGCACCTCTTGAGTCTCATCTCTCTAGAGCAGCGGTTCTCAGTTTGTAGGTCACAACCCCTTTGAGGTTCAAATGACCCTTTCACAGGGGTCACCTAAGACCATTGGAAAACACAGATATTTACATTAAGATTCATAACAGTAACAAAATTACAGTCATGAAGTAGCAATGAAAATAATTTATGGCTGGGGTCACCACATGAGGAAACTATTGTGGGGTTACAGTGTTAGGAAGGTTGAGAACCACTACTCTAGGGAATTTTGCTCCAAACTGTTAAAACGGTTTTTAATTCCATTTAGAACAAACATGTCTTCACTGTGGCTGCAGCACAGCTGCCTCCTATTGCCTCTTCCCACTGCTCGCCATCACTTACTGCACGTGTGTGCATGCATGTGTGTGTCCGTGTATGTGTGTGTGTGATTGTGCGTCGTCCATCCTGCCCAGCAGCTTCTGCGAGCGTGGTGCTCTGCATGAGAGCTTATTTTTTCCTGCCCAGTTCATGGGCATACACTCAGTGGTCCTTCACATTCCCACTCTGCCGCTGTTCTTAACTTGGTTTTGAGCCACCGGAACCCAGCCGTGTTTAGAGGTGGGATCTGTGTGTTACATTTGTTTCTTACCATCTTTTAGAGGCAGGATCTGTGCGCCCCAGGTTGGCCCTGAACTTCGAATCCTCTTTCCTAGCCTCCTGAGTGCTGGGGTGAAAGTCAAGACCTTGTGATTCAATTTCCAGTTCCTCTCTCACGGGTCCTCTCTTTCATTGTATCTTCCCTTTCTTACTTCAAGTCCCTTCTGGAATAAGAGGAACTTTAAGAAGATTCTTAAATTGTTATATGCCCAGAGTCTGCCTGAGGGTTTTTTTTTTTTTTTTTCCGAGACAGGGTTTCTCCGTTTGGTTCCTGTCCTGGAACTAGCTCTGCAGACCAGGCTGGCCTCGAACTCACAGAGATCCGCCTGCCTCTGCCTCCGAGTGCTGGGATTAAAGGCGTGCGCCACCACTGCCTGGCTCTGCCTGAGTTTTTATGACTGATCATGAGAGCCAAAGGCAGGGAAGTGACGTTTGCATCTTTGGGTGTGCAGACCTGTGGTTGCCGGGCTGTCTGAAAACTCAGTTGAATTAAAGTCGTTTACATAATGCTCTTAATCTCTTTCCAGAGATGCTGACGATAAACACAAGCTTATAACCAAAACAGAAGCCAAGCAGGAATACCTTCTGAAAGACTGCGATTTAGAGAAGAGAGAGCCCGCGCTTAGGTTCATCGTGAAGAAGAACCCTCGTCACTCACAGTGGGGTGATATGAAGCTCTACTTAAAGTTACAGGTCTCTAGTAAGCTGGACCTGGGGATGTGGGTGAACTTCCAGCAGGCTGACTGGTTATTACTGACCGAGGCTTGCTCAGTAAAGACCACCTCTTCTCGGTTCACACGTCTGTCCTAGTCACAGCTGGTGACCGCTCAGAACACACTGCTTTCTCACCTCCCTTTAGCTGTGGTAACTTTGCCATAACCGTGTTGCTAGTGGGTGATGTTAGGAGTATAACTTGGACATAGAAAAGGTCAGACCTCATTTGCCTATCAGTCTTCTTTTACCAAACAAGAAAAAGAAAGGCTCTCAAGACGACTATTGTTTCAGTTATTTCACAGATGACTGAACCAGATGAACTGCATTAGGAAATACAGTCTGGGATGCTCCTGAGCGCTGGGACTTGCACAGCTCAGAGCAGCTTTCAGTGCCTGCTCTGAGCAGCTCACACATGTGCCACGGCAGAGACCCACTTACTGGTGTGCTCTAGTGCCCAGCCTGGTGCCTGAAGTCCCAAGTATCCTCCTGTATCTACTCCAGGATGGCTTAAATATTTTAATGTTTGTTCTCTCATATGAAAATATGGAGAGGCATTGCTTTAGAGCTGCTTATACAGAAATATTCAAGAATTATTATTCTAGTATTATTAGGTAATTATATATTTGTATATAATTGTATATCTAGATTTATTATATATTTAATCATATTTAAATATAATTAGATATAAATATATATTTAGTATAATTAGATATTATATCTATAATAGAATTAAGCCACATTGCAAAACAAAAACATATACTAAATTTCATTAAATATGATTATTGATTTAAAAATTCACCATTTATCTTATGTACCATTCAAAATAAGTAAAAATGAAGCTAATTAAAGCAGCCCAGGTTTTCTTATCATTTGATGCTTTGTGCTTAATAAAAGTGCCAGTAGGCTTTGTTTCAGTCTCCTGTCCCATGGTCATGCACACAGGGGGAAAACAGGACTTTCATGGCCCTTCCTGCCCCTCGTGACCTCATGATTGGGTCTTACATTCTCTTTCTCATTGAGTCTTCTTCATTTATGTTTCTGTACTCCTCATTTCAACTCTTTCTGGGAAAAGTGGGACTTCAAGGGGCTTCTTCAGCTGTGAAATGGTTTCGCTCCTCATGTGACATGATGGCGTCTGTGAGGTTAGGACTTCATACCGTGCAACTCCGAGTCCCGAGTAACTCAAGTATTAACTGTGCTCTAGGTTGTCAAGCGGGCTCTTGAAGTTTGGGGTAGCCAGGAAGCACTGGAAGATGCAAAGGAAGTGAGGCAGGAAAACCGAGAGAAAATGAAGCAGAAGAAGTTTGATAAGAAAGTCAAAGGTAAGTGGTGGAATTTCCTGTCACTCGATCCACCGCAGAGCAAAGGCATTGAGGCCTTCCTGTCTGGGGGAGGTGCTGGGGTCTCTTTTCCACAGGGGAGAAAAGTGGGCTTGAACTTTGGCCTCAGTGGGTTGGTGTGTGAGGCTTGGCTCGGACCTCAGAGTACTACATTCCTGAAGGCCATCGTCTCCACGGGAGTCATTTTTGTGCAGCTGTGTGACAGGATGAGGTGGTGGGATGGGGTGGCGGGATGGGCCATCAGTCAGGTCTTAGGTGTGGCCTGTAGGGTTTAAGAAACAGTAACAAAAAGTAACAAGACTCTCAGTAGCCACCTCCTTTGTTGCTCGAAACAAAACATTCCTCAGATTAGTAGCTGGAAGGAATAACTGATGTCAGTTAGTCTGAGCGTCTTTATTTAAATATGACTGAGGAAATACCCAGAAAGATGATTGGATTGCTGTATATGGTGGGACAGTTGTCAGGTTCTCTTCCTGAGCCTTCTTCATGTGTACAGTCCTTCCTGCATCTGTGCATCTGGCTCCATGCAGCATCCCTCCCCCTGGTGGCTCTGTCTCTGCATCCATCACCATGTTTGTACCCATGAGTACGTGTTTTCATCCGTCTGTCCATCCATGCACACATCTAGTGTTAACCATGTGCCAAGCACTGTGCTAACCGAGGTGCTGGATTGAGTGTCAGGAAAGAAACTAGAGATAGTAATAGAGTATGTGGATAGGTGCCACACCAGGGATGAACACAGGGTGCGGCAGGAGAATTCAGGGCTGTAAACACAACTCCCAAAGAAATGTCTTCAGGAAGTCACCAGCTCATATACTTCATGTGGTTGCTATGTAGAGAACCTGTGTGGTGCCCACTGTGTTCAGGTAACATGATCCTACACATAGGTTGGGTTATACATCACTAGATGCATTTCAAGTCAGTATTCTAGCTATGTTAGTTTTTCTTGTAATTTTAAAATTTAGAAGAGGTTTTACAGGGTGAATGGGATAGCCCAAATGTCTTAAGAACAAAGAAAACGGGGTGGTGGTACATGTCTGTAATCCTAGTACTCAGGAGGCTGAGGCAGGAGGATTGTGAGTTGGAGGGCAGCATGGGCTATAGAGTGGAGTCCTTGGCTCAGAAAACAAACCCAAAACTTACTCCCCCCCCCAAGCTAAACAATAACAATGAAAAGCCAACCGATCCACTGACCAACCAAGTGAAAAGACTGAACAAAAAGCAAAAGCAAGGCAACACAAGCCTTCATGGTTTCCTTTTGGGGTTGCCCTCCCCTCCCCCAGTTTTCACTGTGTTGGAGAAAGGAAGTCCTGATCCGTGACTCTACCCCTTTTCCAGCGCAGGCTCTTACACAGTTTGAAATAAAAATAGTAGCCCTGTCGAACACTAGCAGTGTATCGAGACAACCCTACCGAAACCCTTTTGCCCAAGTGACATAATTCCTGAGCAGATAGGAAGCCCACTTGTAGGCTTCGCTGAGGTTACCTGTAGCAGACTGCCAGAGAAGAGGATTTCATTGAAGTTCCCCAGACCAGCCAGAGCTGTGCCCGTGTTCAGATGCCAGCGACTCCTCTTAAAGGGGCCTTTCTCTAGTCTCTCCTAATGTTATGCACTGGCCTCTCTGACAGCAGAGCAGCTGCTAATAGATAAAGCAGGGAAGAGATGTATTAAGGAAGGGGTGTGGAAGGAGGCCTCCAAGTTAGTTATCTGCTAGCTCAGGGTGTGTGTGTATATGCATGCAGTACCTGTGTGCTGTGCACAAGCCAGTGTATGTGCATTTGGAAGCTAGAGGCCCTTACTGCCTCTGTGATAGGGTCTCTTCACTGACCCAAAAGCTGGCATTGGCTGGCTGGCCAGTGAGCGCCAGGATCCGGGATCCAGCAGTCCTGTACACCTCTCCCACCCCCAGTGGTGGTAGCCAGCAGTGTTCCACTTCACTTTTTTAAAAATGTGCTGCCCGGGAATTCAGACTCAGTTTCTCATACTGGCTCTCTTACACCGAGATGGTGTGTTCTTGGATCACTGTGGTTCAAGCTTTCTCCCCAGCCCAAGTCCAGGGATTTAATCCAGCTACCATAAATCAATCTGATCCTTCAAACCTCAAATGATACTTCGGTGCAGACAATGAAATATGGATAAGAGAATAAGTACCAGTTAGAAATTTGTATTTGTAAAGTGTTGAAGAATGCTACCTGTAACTTTTCCTTACACACTCATTCTGTGGTCTGGTCAAGATGTCATGTAATGATCAGTAAATTTCTACAATTTGACTAGCAAAAGACTATGAGACGCACTTAATTTCTTGCCTTTTTAATATGATTGTTTTGATATGCATATGTTTATTTTTTTCTTTTTTCTTCTTCTGATGCATGTGACTAATCTGGTGACTGACTGCGCCAGAAAGTTCCCGTCCAGTGAACAAGGTCAAGGATGCATATATATTAATACAGACAGAAAATTTCCAGTTTCCAAAACATGAACTTAATTGGTGTTTACTTTTTGGTCACTGTAGCTCACTAAACTACCACGGGTTTTCCTTATTCCTTAGTGCAGTTGACACAGAATTCTTTTAAAGAGTTTATTTCTTGTTTGGGTGAAGCATGCTTTTTAAGGAAGTGTTTGCGCAAGTGTGTACTCTCCACGTGTCTACAGATAAAAGAGTGCCTGCATTTCCTCCTTTGCATATGACTGAGCTCTGGGTGGCCTGTGTCACCCCTTCCCTAGGGGTGTTCAGTGTGCTGAGGTCGGTGTGCTGCCTTCTTTAACTGTGGCTTCTTGTTGATTCACTCTAGCGCTTGGTGGATATGTTCCTGTCCTGACTAGGCCACAGAGGGCGGAGTGGAGTAGACGGTAGAGTAGACTCGAGGAGCTGATTGTGCAGTTGGCTCAGAACAGAGAGGAGTCAAAGCCAGTCTAAAGGCTTTTTAGTTGGAAAGAAATTGGAACATGGTTCCTCTTGATGCACAGCGAAGCTGACGCAAAGCTTTCTTCTTTATGGGAAGGTAAGCAATTCCATCCGCCCGCTTTTAACATGTGGTTTATGTTAGTGGTTACAGCACTGAGTTTGCTACAGAAAAAGTATGACTACCATAAGTACATAGACAAGTTCCACATCTCCAAGACAGAGCCACACGCAGGCCCGCTGCTGCCTAGGGTAACTGGGCTTTTAAAGACACATCACTTAGTAGCAGACGTGAAGAGCTGGTGGGATACACAAAATGGTTTTTGGTCTGCATACTTTCTTGCATTAAATAAGTTGGGACTATGGGTGTTTCGTCCATGTTACATGCTTAGTTCCAGCAATTTCTCTCCTGAAAGGCTAGTCAGCTAACCTTCATTGTTACTATATATGGTTCCCACCCCTACAAGGGGCAGGTAAGGACATCCTGTTTAGAGGTGCCTTCTGGGTTTCAGGGCACTGCACACTGGCCTGTGGATATATTCATGACTGTTGTGGAGTTTGAGGGGCACAACCCAACCTACTTAGTTCACAGAACACCAGCTTATAATCTTTATCCTCCAGATAACAAGGGTAGCTGTCCTCCCGCCCAGCATCACTCAGCTAGCCCTTCTGTACGTTCACCTCAGAAGTAGCAGTGGGTTTGACTGCAGACAATCTCTTTTTCAAAATGTAGTTACTAAAAACAAGCTTTGAAGTAGTATTTTTTTTTTTCCACAATAAGCATTTTGGGAAAACCCCTTTGGGTGACCATCCTAAGCAATTACTGAGGCTCTCAGTAACAAGACTAGTTATGTATTTCCAGGAGAGGTAGTCTTTGGGCATCAACTGTCTACTGCCGACTAGGCGGCTGCAACACGGCAAGCCACTCACCAGGTTCTCCAGGCTCGCATGGGCTTCAGTTTTGTACAGCATATGTACCCTGGTTTCATTCCCGAGGTGTGTTAGACCTGCCCCTGCTTCTGTGTACTCTAACCTTTGTATCTCAAGAGACAACAAAAGATAGTTGATTGCGTCTTTCATGAGGGTTGTGATACCTACAAATGTCCCTTATGAAAGATTTTTGGGGCCAATGAAATGGCTCAGTGGGTAAATGTGCTTGCTGCCAATCCTAATACCGAGTTTGGTTCCCAAACCTGTTTGGTGGAAGAAGAGAACTCACTCCTGCCAAGTTGCCGTCTGACCTCTACACACGCACAACACTGTGGCAGGGCGAGCACGCACACTCACACACACACGCACACGCACGCACGCGCTATTTTTCCGAGTGTTGACATTTGGCCATTTCTAACCTTTTGCACTCACATATAGTTGGCTAAGTCGTGAGTAACCTGTAAACATTGTGATTCTTACAAATCTGTGACTAAGCTCACTATAATCAAGAAACTTAAAAAGCGATTATGTTGTTCCAGTGACCCCTCTCACTTCTGTTAGACCCAGGAGCCACTGGGGTGCCACCTTCAGTGTCACCCTCAGCCATTCTCTTTTGCCCCTGGGCACTTTGCAGCACCCAGACCAACTATGGGACAGCACACTCCTGCCCCTGGACTGCTCAGCCTCTTGTTTTTGCTAAATTAGATTCAAGCCGAATGTCTGTGGGAGGAATACTTCCTAGTCATTCTCCACTAAACTACTTTCTTTTGTAATTACACGGCTTTGTGGATGTACCACCATTTTACTGAGTGGTTTTAGTATCTGGAGATGATTCTTAGCTGAACCAGTTTTGTGTATGTATGTGTGCATTACAAATAGAGATTGTTTTCTTTTGAAACAGAGCTTTTCCTTGGGCTCTACTCTTGTTTTCTTGAGACAAGGTTTCTGTAGCCTAGAGTGGACTTGACCTTGTAGCAACCCTCCTGCTTCTGCCTTCCAGGTGCTGGGATTACAGATAACCATCACCAGGACTGTTTTGTTTTGAGATAGGAACTCTTCTTTGTAGCTCTGGCTGACCTGGAACATGCTATGTAGACCAGGCTGGCCTCCAACTCTGCTCTCTCCACCTGCCTCTGCTTGTCCCAGTGCTGAGACTAAAGGCCTGGGCTGCTCTGTCTGGCCTTGGTTTTGTTCTGTAAAGCATCGTCTGGACTGCCGTGTGGGTTCTTCTCACATCCTGGCAGTGCAGGTTCATCCTGTCACTCTTCATTTTGATGCTCAAACTGTCTCTGTTTGGCTGGCGGCGTCTCCTTTAAGCTGGCTCCTGTCTCTTCCTAAAGCCATTTTTATTTGGAAAGAATTTCAGACTCGCAGAAAACTGCTGGACTAATGGAACAGAGGACCACACACATACACTCCTTCCCGTCTGAGCTGTTCTCATGTTGCCGTCCGCGTCATGTGTGTGCTCTCATTGAAAACACTTTTCTGGACCACTTAAGAGTAATCACTACCCATATGTGTTTAGTTTCCTAACACATTGTTTTCACCAGTGTGACATTAGCAAATTTAGTATTTAGTGGATTTTCATCTAAACTGCTGTGTTCTGCTTACTAACTGAGCAAGTGTTCCCCTCCTAGAGTGAATCTGGTGTAGGATAATGTTTTAGGCATTGAACAGGTCTTCCTTCCTAACCTGTTCCGGTTTTCACTACTACCCTTGCCTTTTCTGCCTCGGACGTTGTTGCAGTTTGTTCCCTTCTTCCACTTTTTTTCACTTTTGTGGATTTCCTGATAATGGAGCATCTCGAGCAGGTGCTAACTTTCCCAGAGCCTCACATCTGCAAGATACACAGTGCCCATCTGCTCTCAGTGGTAATAATTTGATTTTTATCCCATAAAAATATGCAAATAACCACCCCTCCCAGCTCCAATTCAGCGGCTGTCCAGGGCAGACTGCTGGGGCCAGAGCTACTGTGATGGCTCGAGCACTCTTAGCGCCTGCCAGCAGTCTACAGCATTAGGATCCTGAGTTTTCCAGCGTTGTCTGTTCATGTGTCTTTAATTTGGAGCTCAGATTTGGTCCACTGGGGACTTCATCATATATGGGCTGCCGTTTATGCCTTTGACAAGCTAAACATGTGCAAAGCATGTATGTCTGTCCTTGTGTACAAAAAAACCCCGAGTGCATGCTGATATATCCCATTTTAATCCTCCAAATTTCAGGGTTCATTCTATGCAGGGAGGAACCTGAGACCCTGGATGCTTAATAGTAAGGAAGTGATACATCTTCCATCCCTCCACTTCCTGTCCTGGTGGCGCCCTAGCCCTGTGCCTGCTCTACTTCTGCATGCCTTAGGCTTTGAACCTATTGCTTGGTAAAGAGAAGGGCAAAGAAAACCCAAACTCAACAGTATAGCACTTTAGACATCTCTAATCTGAAAATCAAAAGTGCTCTAAAATCTGAAATACTGCCAACAAGGAAACCCCATACCCAGACACTAGAAAAATATAAGGTACATCAAGCTATGTGTTTTGTAAAGACTCCATCAGTAAGACATGTTCTGTATATGCAAGTACTTCAAAATCTAAGAATATCCATAAATCACTTGCAAGAGTTTTGGATATGTGATACCCAGCCCATGCTTCCCTTCTACTAGGACATCTATGGGAGGCTCTACAGATCCAGCATCATTCGTGTCAGTGAACAGCGTCATAGACTTCAGATGGAGAAAAAAAAAAGTCAGTCTTCAGTCGTGACTGGAAAGCTAGGTGTTTCATGTATGTAGTATGTATGAGAAGAAAATAATTCTTACCTCTTCCCCAAGTACATATAACATCCAAATCTGGCAGAGAAGCGAGCTTAGTCTGACTGAGGGAATTTCAGAGTGAGGAAATCAAGGAGAGAGGCAGGACACCTTCGAAGCAGGGGCCCACACAGGAGACACTCTGCAGTCAGCAGGGACACTGACTTCCTCAGGCAGCAGCCAGCTTTGCATACACTTGAGGAGAAAGAAGCTGGGGCTCTTCATGTATGAAAGGACCGTGATTTGAGTCGAGTCTGGGTGACTGGCCTTGTAGCAGATGATGCCTCACTGAACCCGTAAGCCTCAGAGTGGTGAGAAGGGCTGCACGGCCCAGTGAGGGTGCTGCCCAGGGCCAGCAAGACTGGGATGTGTGCAGTTACACAAAAGGATATAGAGGAAATGCATCGTAAGTGCTCAGCCCAGTGTCCAGTATGTCACCTGTCTTGCTTTTACCCATGACATGTTATGGCTGGAAACAGAGATTGATATTAGTTACAACAAAATGTCTCAAGGAAAATGAGCCCCCAGACTCAAGGTATTGGCTGAGGCAGCTGACACGGGTGCTCAGAAGCGATCTCAAGTCCTCTGGAAGAGCAGTATGGGCTCCTAACCACCGGGCCAGCTCTCCAGTACCTGGCAGTTTATATTTTGTTAGTTTAGTTTTGTTTTTCTTAAGACAGGATTTCTTTGGAGCCTGTCCTGGCACTTGCTCTGTAGGTCAGGATGGCCTCAAAATCAGAGATTTGCCTACCTCTGCCGGGATTAAAGGTGCGTGCCACTGCCCAGCCTGGCAGGTTCTTTTTAAAAACGATGGTGTTGGTACAGAAATGCAGCTCCAGATTAGCATGCACAGAGCCAGGGCCTGATTCCCAGCACCACATAAACCAGATGTGGTTCTCATGCTTAAACAGTTGAGAGTGGCTGTGGGCTGAAGAGAGTTTGAGCAGCCTGGGCCTACATGAGACTATCTTAACAAAACAAAACAGCTAAAACAATGCTGCCATTGTATAAGCAGCTTTTCTGAGATGGAGACACATGAAGACATTACTAGTCATGGCTTTCTGGTAAGCAGAACTCGGCTGACAGGAGTTCCTGACTGAAAACCTTGGGATCTGAGCTATTCCCATTCTTTGCTAACTCAGCTGACTTTGCAGCTCTGGCATCCTGTTCCGTCCCCCCAAACACACCCCATTCTGTTGTTTCTTGTTGCTGCACTTCTAACCAACCCACACAGCCACTTCTGTCAGCTCGTACTGCTTGAATTGAAGAGAGCAATTGCAGACTGAGCAGGCTTGCCACCTTTGTGCAACCAACACAAAGAGCTAAAGGAAACCATCATACACACCACACACACAAATACCTATGAAAGCTCATTAAATTTATTTTGTATTCAGCTGAAAAACTTTTCTTCCCCCTTAGAACTGCGGCGAGCAGTAAGAAGCAGTGTGTGGAAAAGAGAAACAGCCGCTCACCAACATGAGTACGGACCAGAGGAAAGCTTAGAAGATGACATGTTTCGCAAGACTTGTACCATGTGTGGCCACGAGCTGACGTATGAAAAAATGTGACTTTTAAAAACATTTATATTCAAATAAAGGCTCTCTTCAGATGTATCACAGTGTAGTCTTTTTAGAAACGCTTTTTAGAAAAACCCTCATGTGATGGATATGCTTAAAGAAAAATGGTCCACAGGTACACCTGTACATACATGCACACACCTCTGTGTGCCCCTTTCCTTTGCACACATGTAAGTAAAAATCAAAGTGACAAGTTAGAACTACTCCACGGGAACAAGGGACACAGTAAATCCTAGCCTGGCATAGGAGGAAGCACTTTCAGGGTGAGGCTGATGGAACCGAACTTAGCTCAGGGAGCCACAGGTCTGATGTGAACTGCTGTGGAGTCTTCAGCATGGCAGGAGTGAGAAATACCTACAGAAGCGGCACCCTGCCTCAGCGGGTGCCCAGGGCCCCGTTCTTCGGGATCTTCACGCAGCAATTTGGAAATGATGGGTCAAAAGGGAAAAAGGCTACTTTCAAAGTTGAATATCAAGACTTTCATCAAAAGCATTACACTAACACTTGAGTACTCTTATCTGCCGTACAAGTTCTCATCTAATGGGAACAACTTGCTTCCATGTTTAACACTTCTGAGGTTGGAAGTGACAGTTCAAATATTATTTCTCCATAGGCATTTGTATCAATTCAGCTAACCAGATTTTTCTTCAGTCTTGTTAAAAGTACTATCAAAAAGTACCATTAAAAACAACTATCAGAAGCAACCATTATATGTGAAAAAAAGATCAAGAGAGAGCAGGCAGTGGTGGCACACACCTTTAATCCTAGCAGAGGCTGGCAGATCTCTTGAGTTCAAGGCCAGCCTGACCTTGCAGAGTGAGTTCCAGGAGAGCCAGACTAGGCTACATAGAGATCAAAGAACAAAGACAAACAAACAAACAAAAAAAACCAAAACAAATAAAAGAATACTTACAGATTTCTCTAGAATGTAGCTCAGGGAGAATTAGCTGAGGCCGAAGCTGCTCTGAGAACAGAAGCCACTTCTAACTAAAAACATGTACTGTGCCTAAGCATCAGGAAGGAGGCCCACTCTAAGAAACATGTAGCCAAGGGCTATGCATCATTTTGACAGACACCCAAGTTGAGATAAAGTGGGTGTTTTCATCCCTCAGTGCACTAGGAAGCTTGTACAGCTCACTCTGTAGTTCAGCAGCTGCACTTGTAGAAAGTCAACCCAAATAACGTGGGCCATCATTACTAACTACTTTAGAAACATTCACTAGGGACATTCTATGTGTTTTTCATGGCTGGCATGTTATATGTGCTTTGCTAAATGTTAAACCTCAGTAAAAACTGATCTTGGACAGGCAGCCAAACTTTCTTGTAGAGAGAAGTTTCTAGCCTGATGACAGGAGTAACTTGGAGTTCTGGCTGCTGTTAAGTATTACTGCATTTTTTTGTGGGGAGATAAGGTGCTCCAAGACACATGGATTTAACTTCCTGGCTGTGGACTGTAGACAAGTTTTCCTGGGGTTTGCTTCTGTCTGTTGGAAAGATTCAACATGGTGAACCTTGTAACCAGCCTGTAGCAGCCAACAGTTAATGAACTCTCGCTGTCAAGGCCAACACAGTGCAATCTGATTGGCTATATGCCTCTGTTCTCTGGCTGTACCAGATATTAATGGTAGCTCAGGTTGGTAAAGGTTTCTCACACCGTAAACTTTTAGGAATGATACAGTTCTTAGGGAACCAGAACCTCTACCTTGGCAAAAGCCTGCTACAGAGAATCAGCACAATGTCACAGAATGCAGTGACATGTCACCTGTCTTTGGGAGCACTCCCCCCCCCCCCAAGGAGCAGCTACTCTCTGCTTTTGCATCTTTTCTTCTGTAAAATACAACAGATGTAGGTGTTCCAGCCGACAGAGCAGGACAGAGCAGGGCATATTAACAGTTTCCAGAAACTACCACCGCACAGGAGGAGTCAAAGAAGGGAAGGAGAGCACA
Organism: Alexandromys fortis; assembly: GCF_014885135.2. NCBI lineage: Eukaryota > Metazoa > Chordata > Mammalia > Rodentia > Cricetidae > Alexandromys > Alexandromys fortis. The sequence continues at coordinate 3,683,372 of NW_026067972.1, forward strand.
AACTTATAGCTGTAGTGCAAGGATACCTGAACTCCACCATGCCTCAGGAAAGGATACGCAGTTACCAATGCCTTCAATAGTTAGTTGTTTGGCTACTGGAGGACCACAGCCATTTCAAATCAGTTACAGCTTGAGCTGTGTTAAATGGGAAGGAGCAACAGTGTAAACAGGATGGATATTTAACCAGGAACTCAGGTTTTATCTTTCTGAAGTTCTTGCCATCTAACCTTGATCTACTGAATTCAAATGATTAGATGATACTCCTGCTTTAAATGTGGTATTTAAAAAGCCTAGGAATTCCCATGTAATAAGACATTGTATTCTACAGCCACTGAATGTATGGTAATTAAAGACCCATATATCCAAACAGACAATTGTAACATATTCTTACTAGAATATAACATATACAAAAATAACAAATGCACAAAATTACTACTAGTAATTATATCATTATTAGCAGATTTTTCTAAGGTTTAATGAGAAGTTTAAAAATCCTAGAAATTTGGAATGTTAGGAAATGCATTATCTTACAAAACACTCATTTCACTCAAGCTTCAATAGGCTCAGGGAACAATTATCTGCCTCAGAACCCAGAGACAAGCCCCAAGCCACAATGAATTCCAAGTCCATCTCAGCTCATTTATCGCTTGCTGCACATCAGTTTGTGACATTCCGGGATCTTAGACAAATCCTTGTTGGAGGGCAGGGCATGACCAGATACTTTTCCACAATGGCTGCCAAATTTGCAATCACCTGAGAGGCGGAAAAACTGCTGCCATCACCATTGTAGTGATATTTTATTTGTATTTTAATAAATAAAGCTTGCCTGAAGTTCAGAGAGTAAAACAACTGCACCTACCAGCCTTACAGACCAGGCAGTGGTGACACACACCAGTAGCCACACTAGTTTGCCACAGAAACCTGGTGGTAGTGGTGCAAGCCTTTAATCCCAGCCCTAGAGAGGAATATAAGATGGGAGGAGACGGCTCTCAGTCTCATTCTGAGATTCCTGGAGGCAGGATCACCATTTCAGACTGAGGGAGAGGTAAGAGCTAGGGGCTGGCTGTTCTGCTTTTCTGACCTTCAGGCTGAACCCCAATTTCTGTCTCTGGGTTTTTATTATTCATGCTACAATTGTACCTCGAGATCACTGGAAGCTGGGTGGCTTCTAGTTTGGCAAATTTGGGGATTAGTAATAATAATTTTTTCTTCTAACAAGTAGTGTCATAAGATGGTTACTCAAAAACAATTGCAAGAAAGCTTCAGATAGAGGCTAAGACATCTCCGTAAGAAAAGAGACTAAGATAATAAATCATGAAATACCAAAGTTTAAAAAACAGAACTTAGGTTTATTCCAGCCATGTTGCTAAGGAGCAGAGAAAAGCTAGGCTCCCTGGTGTCCGTTGGTTGTACTCACTACTTTGCAAGCCTGACCTTGCATTGCACACACCTCAACCCTGCTGTTTTGTGCCCTAAGAAGAAGTATCAAATTCATCACAGGAAAGCTGTGTCTCACATTTATACAACGTTACGGCCACCATAACATAGCTGTCATCAAGCAACACTTGCCCTTCAGGGCAACTAAGGGAAATGTCATACTCTGGGCTCTCCTCCCCCGTTTCCCTTAGGAAGTGAAAGGCTACTACAAGAAAGCAAACATTCAAACCATCAAAAATAAGACAAATTATTTCAAGATAACAAAAAGGGAAGAAACATGACTATTAGGCCTGCAGAGCACAGAACTGCTGGAACACAGCCAGGATGTGAGGGTCTAGCTCGGCAGTGAAAAGCAAGTTCTCCAGGGTCACCATGTACTGCTGGATTATCTGGTGATGCTGTGGACACAGAAAAGAGCACTGGGTCAGGAAACCAAATGCAAGCAACCTTGCAGACCATTTCCCTCATGGCCCACCCATGCTGAGGAGGGACAAAAAACAGGGCGAACATCTCCAGAGAAGATTTGAGAGAGCAGGCAGGGAAAGGAGCAGAGGGATGAACAATGATGTAAAACCAAACCCAGTTTTAACAGCCTTCCTATGGGATCCTTGATGCAAGGCACGGCAGGAAGCCGCAGACAATTTCAGAGGGCGTCCTGAAAGTCAGGACACAATACATCACAGCTTTCTGAAAAGCAGCCTGACTAGGGAGCCAAGGGATCAAAAAACGAGACCCTTTTCTCTGAAGACTAAAATGCACTCAAAAATTTCTAGAGGACTAGGGGCTCTCGGTTAGCTTTTGAACTGGCTAGTCACTACAAGTGCCTGGGAGAGAATTACTATTTAGAGGCTTAAAGAATAGAACTTTAGAATGATTACTTTAGAACTGGTCACTTTCCTAGAACAAAGGAGAACTTAGGGAGTTAATGCCTTGAAGAGGAAAAAATGAAGCTAACACCGCTACACATCAATGTCTGGAAGCAGATGTTGGTACTCTGTGTCCAGAGACCCCAGGGGTTTACCTTGCTCCTGTGGACATGTTTACTATGGGAATTTAAGATGTTAAAATACCTTTATGAAACTAATCCCCTCTTACATTTTAGATTACAGCTATGCTGGGCTCCCTACCACGGAAAATGGCAACCCAGAGTATGAGTGATATAAAACCAATTTGTCTAAATATTCTGATGAACAGTAGTGTCAACAAATGGACATAAACTAAAGGGCCTATAGGAACTACATAACCTCATACCCTCCCTCCTGATATACTTTATGAGGACTTTTTGTGGTCTTATTCATGGCAGACAAGTGTTTTACCACTGAGATTCCTGAGCGTTTTTTAAATCAGAACGCCTGTGTGACTGAAGACAAACCTGCAGGAAGATCTGCTGCAGCCTCTCTATGCAGTTCTTGTACCACGGGGTCAATATGCTGGTGCCATCAGTTTCACATCGTACCAAGTGCTCAGTTAGGATCATGATGAAACGCTGCAAAGGATGGCAGTGGAGGAAGCATTAGAGGGAGAACTTAACTGCTGAACAAATCCAAACCCAGAGTTCTCAATGGTCTTGTTGCTCCACCAAACTGCTGTGTACTCCTGACTTTCAGGACAGTCAACTTAGCAAAGGAGAGATTTAATGTTAAATCCTTTAACCTCAGGTTGGAGAGATGGCTCAAAGGTTAAAAACACTGGCTGTTCTTCCAGAGGTCCTGAGTTCAATTCCCAGCAACCACAAGTTGTCTCACAATCATCTATAAGGAGGTCTGGTGCCCTCTTCTGGCATGCAGGCAGAACACTGCATACATAATAAATAAATCTTAACACACACACACACACACACACAATTCTTTAGCTTCTTCTAGAAATATCCTGGCCTCTGTTCTAAGAAAACAGCATGTTAATGACAACCTATGTACAAAAATGTTCACAGGAAAGAAGGCGGTCACCTAAATCATCAACCGTAAGGGATAAATGACACAGATATGTAAACAACGAGCAGACAGCACAGATTCACTGCAGCCTCCAAGCAGTGACACTATTCTGCAAAGTTCCGTGTCCTCACTATTTTTGTGATTAAAAATGGCAACTTTTCAAACCAAGGGAATGGCTCCTTTTTTATCCCATACGCCAAGCCGGCTTACCTGGAAGATGACGAGGAAAAGGTTCTTTTGTTCACTCTGAGCAGACTCGACCTTCTCCTGCAGTCGTTCTATCTGCTCCTCCAGGGCCCCGTCTTTCCTGTCACTGCTTCTGTCATCGTCCTCACTTCGCTACAAAGTAACAATCCAATGCTCAGAATCCATCAAGAACAGTGAATGACTATAATGCCAGGCTTTGCTATGTGGCTTGGGTTGGCCTTGAATCATGCATGATCTTCCTGCCTCCGCCTTCGAGTGCTGGTTTTGGGGGTGGGAGCTCAGAGATGCTAGGCAAGTGATTTTTATCACTGAGCTATGCCCCTAGCCCTGGGGAAGGGTTTTATATTAATGGGCTTTTATTCTTGTAGTTTTAGCTCTGGGAAAACTTAGTGGTACTAGTTGTGGGTAATGACTATGAGGTGCAACAGTCATTAAACTTACTAATATCTCTCCCCTATCTTCTACTCTGGTGGAAACACTAAATACCAGGGAATACTGTAATGGAGAACACTCGCTATTATCATTTATTTATTTACTTATCTATTTATTTATTTTTCTGGAACAGGTTTTTCTGTATAGCCCTGGCTGTACTGGCCTCGAACTCAGAGATTGTCTTGCTTCTGCCTCCTAAGTGCTGGCATTAAGGCATGCACCACCACCATCTAGTGAGAATACTAATGTAAGTCAGGATCCAGCCAGCTCACTGCTTCCCTGTAAACCAGTGCTTCTCAACTTTCCTAAAGCTGTGATCCTTTAATTCAGTCCCTCATTTTGTGATCCCCCAATCATAAACTTACTATGTTACTACTTCATACTGTAATTTTGTTACTGTTATGATCATAAGGTAAATATCTGACATTCGACCTCCAAAGTGGTTGAACCCATAGGTTGAGAACTACGGCTCTAACACAATTTTTATTTCCATGAGAAGTACTGACAAGTTGGGACTTGAAACTGACTTGCACCACCACTCCACATAGCACCTATGATTGTCTCCCTTCCCCTCTGTGCCAGACTCAGAAATACACACAGACTTTTCTGGGGAGCCAAGGTAGAGATGTAAACTAGAGAAGAAAACTCTGTAATCAGCGTCAGTCCCACGGCACACAACTGTCAAGGCATGGACTCCCACTACCCTGCAGACTAGGTTATAACCTCTAACCACGCAGGATTCAGCACACGACTTACTCGTTTGTGTTGTCTTGCCAGTTTCTCTTTAGCTTCTTCGAGCTCTTTCTGGATCTTTAAAACATGTTTGTTCATCTTACGAATTGTAGAGTGCAAAATTTCCCAAACAAACAACCTGAACATAATACAGCAGTTGGTTAATGTATGCTAAGCTACACTTACAGAGAAAAAAAAAACATGTTTTTCAGATTACCATTCCTAAGGGCTGACAGGGCCTTCTATTCCCTGGGCAGAGTTATGCATTCTCCAGCAACACTTTATTCACCACTGCTGTGAGTTTTGAGAGCGTCTAGCTCCATTCACCTGACTCAGGTGGGCTCTCAGAAGGCAGTACCACACCAGTACTTGTTTAGCCCTTAAAACATAGAGTTGGTTTTCTCCTTCCACCAGGTGGGTTCTGAGGATCAAACCAGGAAACTCAGCTCACTAAGCCTGACAGGAAGCTCCACGACCCACTGAGCAATCTTGTTGGCCCTGTTAAAACTTCTGAACACACCTGTCACCTCAGGACTCAGTATATTTCGGACCAGTGTGTGCTGGCAGTAACAGGTATAGTGGCGAAGTTAAAGGGCTGTCATAGAGTTTAATTTGATCTCATTTGCTTTCATTGCATGTCAATCTTGGCTGTCCTGGTTCTGATCATCTTTAAAACCTGTGTAACTTCATAAAAATGTTACCAGGTGATATGAACTACTTCACACAGGTCACACGCACTCTAAATTCTGGTTCAAACCTTGTGAAGTCACGAGACAGCTCCGATGAGAAGATCCAGTTTGCTACTGCTGCACAGTCAACAATCTGCGTGCGAATCATCTTATCAACCAGGACAGCAATCATCTACAATGGAAACAGAGACAGGGTCAAGCTTGACTGACAAGTGGGCAAAACGACAACGCGATGAAAATAAGTTAGCAGGGCTATAAAATCTGATTTCAATGGCGATGGAACTGACCAGTTTAAGCAATAGGTCTTCATTTTTATTTTTTCTTCTAGGAGAGTCTCATATAGCTAAAGGGGGCCTTGAACTCCTGATTTTTTTTTTTTATACCATTTCCTCCCAAGTGCTGCAATTACAGGGATGTGCCACCACTCCTGATTTAACTAGTCAGTCTTTAGACTTAGTTTGCTCTTTGCTAGGCTCTAAATACTGTAAGAAATACTGTGTTAACAATAAAGATTGCATGAAAAGAAACTCTGGAATTTAATAGCACTTAATATTTGGGAAATTTTACTTGATAATACTTCTATAAAATATGTGTGTGTATAATTTCAATTGAAATCTCCAGCTGAAAAACAGCATCTTATGGGTCTTGTTTATAGAGATGGATAAACATAACTACTTTCTACAAAATACTGCTGTCCAGCAGCAGCACAAACCAACCACAATGCCGTATGAAGAACATTAGCAAGGGCTGATGAGATGGTTCAGTTGGATAAGACATTTGATGCTCAGCTTGACAACACAAGTTCAATACCCAGGACCCACTGGGCAGAAGAAGAGAGAACTGGCCTAAATTTGTCATCTGACTTCACACAAGCTCTGTGGCTTTCCCATGTACTCCCAGTCATCAATATAATTTAAGAATTTATCACAAAGAAGGTATCGATTATTTCTACAACACAGAGTTTATGGAATTAATAACCATTCTACTGGCGGATTCAAATATACTTAATTTCTAATCTGCACACCTACATAGCCAGGACATGGTGTGGGAAGTCCTTCTGTATATGTATTGCTATTGCTGGTTAATGAATAAAGAAGCCACTTTGGCATATGATAGGACAGAATAGAGCTAGGAGGGAAAACTAAACTGAATGCTGGGAGAAAGCAGGGAGGGTCAGAGAGGCCATGAAGCTGCCAGAGGAGAAAGACACAGCTGCTAGCTGGAACCTTGTCTGTAGGCCAACCTCATAGTAAAATATAAAATAATAGAAATGGGCTAATTTAAGATGAACAGCCAGCTGGAAACATGCATAAGCTAATAGGCCAAGCAGTATTTTAATTAATACAGTTTCTGTGTGCTTATTTTGGGTCTGGGTGTCCAGGAAATGAACAAGCAGGCTCCCCCGACACTCACTATGTCTAAATAAATAGTTGTTACCTGTGGATGATTCCTCCAAACTTCAAACATAACTCTCAGCACATGTAACTTCCCCTCATCACTTTCTGCGAGAGTTTTGAAGACTTCATGAAACCTTTAGACGAAGGTAAAAATACGACATGTAATTACACAAAAGCCTTTTCAAAGTCCCTTTAATCTTACTCAATTTAAAAACACAATATGCAAATGCAAGATAACCAAAGTAATCCCTAAATACATAAAAGCATTAGACTTTGGCCTGCAAAGAAGCTGCCACCAACTTGTGAGAGCACTCTCTTTTACTCTGGATGCTTACCACATCTGCTCTCTCTTTAGAGGCCAACCTTGGGGTGGGCTTTCATTTCTGCTCTATCTCTTTGGAAAGACAGACAGGCTGGATCTCTCTGCCCACCTCTCTGCCCGTGTGAATGACTGTACTAGCTCACCTGCCACACGCACATCTACACTGTATACTCAACCATGGGGAGCATTCTGGCCACCACAAACCGAATCTCATGCTATCAAATTATGTAGTAAGATCTTCATATTTAACAATTTTAGGCAAAAATTACTACAGCATTGGTATTCAAATGCACATACTTACTTTGCAAGAGCACTGAAGGAGTGACTGAAGGATTTGGCTGCCAAGTGCAGCAGAGTCTGCACAAAGACCTCTATCTTCAATGGGTTAAAACTGAAGCCTTCATCTGAAAACATTTACAGTACGAAATAAACATTAAGTACAGTAATTTCTTGGTGTCAAACCCAGGGACGCTAAGCAGATAGTGTGCTCTTAAGACATTCATATAATAATCTGTCAGTAAAAGTAAATAATCAAAGTCTACTCAAAATATAAAACTAGGCTGGGACAGCCAAAACTACATAATGAGACCTCATCTCAATCCACCATCGAGAAAGCAAACCCTTAATTCTCTCTTTTTTGGAGTAATTTTCTCAATTCTTCTATAAAATTCAGTGTTTTAGTTTTTTTGCTTTTTAAAATTTATGACAGGATCTTACTATGTACTTGTGGTTAGCCTGGGACTTGATACACAGACCAGATCTCAAACTGCCTGGATTATCAGGTTTTCACCACCATGCCTGGTGTAAGACCCATTTCCTTAAAAAAAAAAAAAAAAATCCCATATATCGCCTCCTTTATATTCTGTCTAGAAGGTGTCAAATATTAATTAAAGCAGCAAACCTTTTAACCACTATATTAAGGTATCTGCCAGAGTCTAAATTTAGTATTATCATGGCTAGCTGACACCTAGGTGTGCTCCCCAACCAGATGGCTCTGCAGACTTCTCATCTCCTCTTATCAGTACAACTCTGCCAATTTCCTCATTCATACCAGGAAAATACAACAAAGCTAACTAAGTAAAGATTAGGTATTATTAGTACTGTAGTAGTTCATAATTTAGAGAAAACATCAATTATCTCAAAAATATCTAACACACTAAGATTTCCCATTCAGCAATCCAAATATATACTAAAAGCATAAACATTAAAAAAAAATCCTTGAATAAGTAATGTGTGATTTACTTTGTATGTAGGACATTTTTTTTTTTTTTTTTTTTTGTTAACTGTTGCTTGTTTCTGAGACAAGCCCTCATTATGTAGTTCTGGCTGACTTGAAATTCATTATGTAATCTAGGCTGGCCTTAACTCAAAGGGATCCACCTGCCTCTGTCTCCCAAGAGCTGGGATAAAAGGCCTGGACTACCACATCCAGGATGGTTTATATTCTTAATATAACTTCACAGGGATTTTAGGGCCTCTTCGGTAAGGGGGTGAATATGCAGGTCCTAAGAGCAGCAGATCGACAGGATTTGATAGAGCTCATGTTTCATCAGAGCTGTGGATGCTTTAATGTGGCCTATGTGCCTAGGCTGAAGAAGTAAGTTTCTTACCGTTATCATCATCCTGGTTAGGATTTGGTACGTCCTTCAGAATGCTGAAGATTTCATCATTAGTTGCCTTACTTTTAAAAGCAACAGATAAACAGAGTGCCACGGAATGTCCAGGAAGAGAATCTAGATACAAAGCAGAGGGGAAGGTAGATCAAGCTGGCTCTGTGAGCAGCTAGTAGCAGACTTTAAAATATAACACCCCTCAGCTAAGATCAGCATTTAAACCATTTATGATACTATATATGAAAGCTTCACCCAATTCAATATTTTGTTAGTTTTTTTTCTATCTAGACTAAGAGGCTCTGTGCTTACTGTTAGGGTTTTGTGAGTGTGTGCTCATGGTATAGAAGTTATGTTAAGAGTGAAGGCATCATCAAAGTAACAGGAAATCTACTTTCAGTGCAGACAATGAAGACAACATGAAGACCTGTAATGACTGATGTCTATTGCAACAGGTCACAACAAAGACTCAGCTAACACCTGTTGTGAGCCTGTCCCTGAAAGTGGAAGAAAATTCTATGAAAACCAAACAAACCAAAAAATAAAAAAATAACAAAAAACACCAAGAAAATAAGAACTCTTTGTCACCAGGAAATTTACTTCAGAAGTAGACAAAAAGCATTTTTATGAAATAGGTTAACTAAAGATTAAAATTATTTTACAAATAACAAGCTTGGGCCAGACCTAAGGAAGAAACAGGAACTAGAGATTAAAGAGCTTTCTATATTGAGGTAATATAATTGCACAAAGTAAGGAAGAACAGAGTTTTCAGACACAGAGAACTTCCTTGCAGCACAAACCATGAGGCTCATGAATGAACTACAACATTCAGTGCAATCGCAACAACACAGCGGGATAACCGACATCTACCTTGGTACCACTGGCCACCACTGCACATACTGCCTTCACAAAGCATAAACTATGCAAAGCAGAAAGACCACAGCAACTCCAGCACCTCTGATTCAAAGTGCAAGTGGTAAAAGTCATGTTTGCAAATTTACTTTTAGAATCAGACTGCCATGTGCTCCCAGCTAGTCTCATGTCAACTTGACACAAGCTAGTTATCTTAAAGGAGGGAACCTCAACTGAGAAAACGCTTCATAAGATCCATCTGTAGCAAGCCAGTAGGCAGCATTCCTCTATGGCCTCTGCATCAGCTCCTGCCTCCAGGTTCCTGGTCTGCCTGAGCTCCTGCCTTGACTTTCTTCAATGATGAGCAGTGATATGGAAATATAAGCCAAATATACACTTTCCTTCTCAACTTGCTTTTGGTCGTGGTGTTCCATCATAGCAACAGTAACCCTAACTAAGACAAGATGATAACCAATTCAAGAAGTCTCCATCGTAACAAATATACACTTTCAGTTTCAGTACATTCCAGATATAAATTCATCTTACTATTTTTTGTACCATATTAAAATGTCATATATAAAACAATGTAAACAATATAAATAGAAAAACGCTATAAGTTAATAACTACTAATGAGATAACAACAAAACCCTTAATCTAGTGACTAATGGTGGGTCACTTTGCAAATAAATTCAATTCTAAGAAAAAGTTGATTTTTCCTCCTATAACTAACTGGCTTCAGAGCATCATGGACCAGTACTTTTTAAGGAGAGATTTCAAGTCGTTTCATTACTTACTGCTACTTTCATCTCCATACTTGTAAATGCAGGTTGGGTTTGCAGGACACAGAGCTGAGAAGGTGGGAGGAACAATATCTAATATATGTTGATGGTAAGACAACCTACAACACAAATAAGAGCCTCAGAAAAGGTCTCATGTTTTAGTCTTCGGTAATACTCAACTTGTCCAGAGAGCCAGGATCCAAAATCCCAAACTCAGTGGACAACCAAGAAGCAAACGGGGACAAAGTCCTCCAGGCCTTTGAGTAAGTAAGCACAAGTAAACCCAGCCTGCCTCAAAATGCACTGACTTTGCATTGAGGTGTAGGCTGGGGCATCCCCTAGTCGGGTGGTGAAGGGCTGGGTGGAGGGGTAAGGCTGGCATGGCTGGGAGGCTGGTTGTGATGCACCAAAGAAAGGAAGAGCCAAGTTTCTTACCACCTGACAAAGCGTTTATACATCATGTTATAGATAAGGGATGGCTAAAAACAATGTTGGGTTGGATGTAACACAGAGAGAAAAGTATTTAGAGATAAATGTAATTTGTGTCTTTCCAAAGGCCTAAACCTACTTATCCCTCAAAAAATACACATTAAAAGCTCAGATCACAGTTCCCCCAAAACATATTCTATTTTTATAAACTAAGGCTTTTTAAATAGAAGATTCTAGAGGAGGACTAAGAAAACACAAATTAGACAAAAATACAAGCTTAGAAAATGAGAAAATTCTCATAAATGTTGGGGGATATTAAAACTATCTTTTGGCTTAATTCACATAAAATCCAATGGTACAGCTGATTAATTGCAGCCCAAATCCTAACTAGAATGTGAGGTGGAAGATGGACAAAGACCAGGATTTAACAAAGAATACTGTGGACATGCATCACAGATGCAAAGGCGAGAGAATCAGATGCTGACCAGTTCAAGCCGTCTCCTCAGGAGAAGCAGAGAGACCTAAATCAAGGAGGAAGTACAGAGGCTTATTTACCTCATGCATTTTTCTAGAACTTCTCTTACAAACTTTGGTTTGGGACTTTCGAGATCCTGAGTGAGACAATCAGACCTGAGGAGGAAATGTGGTTTTTTTAAGTATATATATATACACACACACATACACACACACATAATTTTTTTTACCCCCAAGACAGGGTTTCTCTGTGTAACAGCCCTGGCTGTTCTAGAACTTGCTTTGTAGACAGACAGGTCTCAAACTCAGAGATCCACCTGCCTCCACCTCCCAAGTGCTGAGATTAAAGGTGTGTGCCACCACTGCCCAGCACAATAGACTATCTTAAAGTGAGTTTTAAATAGGAAGGTTCTTTTGTGTATGTGTATATTCATGTGCTGTTCTCCTGGTGTGCTTACTTTGGTTTCTCACTAGGCTGGCTTAGTCAGTGAGCTTCAGGGATCTGCCGACCTCTATGTTCCCAGTGCTGGGAATAGAAGCCCATGCCTCCATGCCTGGCTTTATTTTTTTAAACAAACAAACAAACAAACAAACAACAAAAAAACAGGATTTCACTGTGTAGTGCTGGCTGGTCTGGAACTTACTACATAGACCAGGCTGGCCTTGAACTCACAAAAGATTGATCTGCCTCTGCCTTCTGAGTGCTGGGCTTAAAGGAGCGTACCACCATGCAGGACTCGATAGCAGCCTTTTAAACATGGGCTCTGTGGCAAGCACTTTACAGACTTAGAGATCTCTAATGTAAGTTTCTGAATAAGGTAGAATAAAACATTACACTTACCAATCTTCCCAGCTCCAACGGAACTGGAAGTTACTTAGATGATGAGAAAACCAATTAATAAACCTACATTGGGGAGTGGGGCAGGGGAGAAGAGAAAGGAAGAATGCAATTTAGACCAGCAATTTATGTGGCTAAACCTTGTCTTTTACACCCCACTCGCTACCTGCGGCTCTTTGACTGTTTTCTCAGCAAAGACTCTAACTCGCTGTCTTACAGTCCCCAGCTATCTCAGTTCACATGACGGTGCATCCTTTTATTCTTGTTAGACAACAGACATGATTTAAGCTCATACTTTGTGCAAAATATAAATGATTCTCACAGCTACGAAGGAGTATATTATTTTTTTCTCCTATAACTGTTGATGAAATGGAAGCAGTAAAAAATGTAGACAAATGTTTTAAATAATTTACAAATAGCAGAACCAAAGTAAGCCTGTCATATGTTGTTGGGAACTGAACCTGGGTTCCTGGGAGAGCAGTCAGTGCTCTTAACCACTGAGCCTTCAATCCAGCACTTAGCTTCTTACATTTATATTATGACCTTTTAAAAAACTTTGTGTTTATGTTATATGTGCAAATGTATACAGTGGCAGAGGCCAGAGTGTGGTGGATCCTCTGGAGATGGTTATAAAGCTGCCTGAAGTGGGTAGGAGCCGAGAACCAAACTCGGGTCCTCTGTAAGAGCAGCAAGCGCCGTAACTGCTGAGCCAGCCCTCCACACCCACTACAACCTTTTCATGACAGTCTATATGCATTAAGTCCTGCTTAAAAATATACTTAGTGCCGGGCGGTGGTGGCGCACGCCTTTAATCCCAGCACTCGGGAGGCAGAGGCAGGTGGATCTCTGAGTTCGAGACCAGCCTGGTCTACAAGAGCTAGTTCCAGGACAGGCTCCAAAACCACAGAGAAACCCTGTCTCGAAAAAAAACTAAAAAAAAACAAAAAAAACAAAAAAAACTTAGTTCTCTAGTCAAGAGAGATCTTATTGTGTTAAATAGTGCTGTGAAGGTCATAAGAGTACTCAAAATGTTTACAGAATTGATACTCTACTAGAGCAGAGACACTGGAAGACACTTTCTTAAAGCACTTCCATCAAAAAATCTGACTTCAATCACTTGAAATTTTCAGGGTCACTGACAGAGTCCCAATTTTAATAAAGAATTTGGGTAAAAGATATGGAAATTGGACAACTGTTCAATTCTTCTTCCAATCTGATTTGGGAAATGGACAGAAGAAAAAAAGAACCAGCTGGCAGTCACACAGACTTTCCCAAAAAAAAACAGTGAGAATGAAATGACCACGCTGTAACAATCCAAGACAGGTTTTATACATTTATTTAAAATAAATGGAGTCTTACAGCTGCAGGTTTGAAGATACTCCTCTGGAATTATTTTCAAAACAGATAATCTATAAGTGTTTATATATAATAAATATAGTATTAAATTTATCATTCAAAGTAAGCTTATCTTAAAGACTTACATATGCAATTAAGTAGGGAAAGTTAAATGATGCCTAAGCTTCACGTGCTCAAGTAAGAATTGGAATTAAAGAGAAGCAAGAACGGGCATCATCAGAGGCTGAAACAGACTAGAAGCCATGGTGTTCTAACAAGCAAGCTGTCACACAAAGGGGTTTGGAAAACAGGGAACAATTTGGGAACCCTTAAGACAGCCTTCTGATAAACTCTTGAGGGTGCTAACATAACAGTACAGAAGTAAGCAAACCAATGCTGTACCTGTCTACACATGTAGTACTCATCGTGTCCAGACGCATATACAGCATCTCAGTCGCCTGTGCAAGCTGTGGATTGAAGATAAGGAAAAGTCCTTCCACTCTCCTTTAGAGTACGCGGTGACATGAAAACAAACCGTGTCCTCCCGGTCTGAATCACCAACAACTTCATGTGCCTCTCATCCTTTCACACCGCTCATCTGTTCCCTGAGTTCTGAACTGAAACTGTCCACGACATGCAATAAATCTGGCTGTATCCACCTCTGTGAAATCAGCTACTATTTTCATCACCTCTACAATTTCCCCAGACTTCTCTAATTCAGTCCTTCCTCAGTCATTCTAGACCTCTCCCCTCAAGCATCTAATGGTCTCTTGTCATTAAAGGATTTTCACATTTTTCTAGAATTTTACAAAAACAGTATCAAGACCCGTGAATCTGTTATCTTTCCTTCAGCATAAATTATTTTTCAACTCATGCTGTCACTGTAATAAAAACAAGTTCTCTTTGTTGAATATTATCATTACAAGAAACAAACTGTTTATCCATGTGTTGTTGGAGATTCAGGTTACTTCTGGTTTCAAAATATTATAAATAAAATTTATAAACATTGTGCCCAGTTCTCTCTAAAACCTCATACCAAAAACCAACATTACCACAAAACAAACAAAACACAAATACAAAAATAAAACATTTTCTAAAAACTGTAGCAACCACCAGGAAGAAACCACCTTCAAAGAAAATTTCATAGGAAATAATTAGAGATGGATGCTCGGGACATACAAAAAGAAATGGACACCAAGAATGATAGGGACAGATACATCTAAATGGATATTATGCATATTTTTTTCTTTCAAATGCAAAAAAGATAAAATAAGCATACTAGAAGGGGTTTTCTGATCTTTTTATTATCGGAAAGGAAGGCCAGAACCGAGGAGAAAGATATGTCTGTTATGCGTGTGTGCACAAACATACATGAGGAGGGGACAAAATGTAGTAACAACTAAAACACTTTATAATCTAAGAATCAGACAGTAAGAAAAATAAAATGGGCATGAGAAATAGTGTGCGATCAAATGACACTGTCAGACTGGAGAGAAGTGCAGTGGTTTACAAGACACACAGGAATGGAAGGATACAGCAAGCTGTAAGGAGAGTTATCTTAGCTAAAGAAAGCCGTTGATGCTTATTGTTAACAATCCAGTAGCACCATGGATCACGTGGAAGAGGAAGGAGGTGGAGAGACTGAAGAGACAGAGGTGGGGATGACTCCAAGGACAGCAGAATCTTCCAGACAGCGCAGGGCTGAGACACAGGAGCTCCCAGAGCTGCACAAGACAGCATGCACAAGGCGTGCCCAGTTCAGGTCAGACAAAATCCCAGCATGAGGAGGGCAAGTGGACACAGAGCTGACCCTAGCCAAGACTCTCTGCAATTGATACCTGCTGGGAAAAGCAGCTGTCTCCAGTGGAGTATCACTGGGTTATCAACCAGACTCCAGGGCAGGCCATGTGCACGAGCTGGCTAACATGAAACAAACTCCATGCTTGTGTATGTGTGTGTTTTGTTTTAATATTTTCTTTTCCCCTCCCAATTTTCATTTTTTTTCCTTGTTTTTGTTTTAAGAGACAGTGAGTTGAGTGGTTAGGATCTGGGAAAAATTGGGGAAGAGGACAGAATATAATCAAAATATACTGCATGAAAAATTTTTGATGAAAAATTATCTATCTGGACAGCGGTGGCACATGCCTTTAATCCCAGAACTTGGGAGGCAGAGGCAGGTGGATCTCTTGTGAGTTTGAGGCCAGCCTAGTTCCAGGACAGCCAAAGCTGTTACACAGAGAAACTCTGTCTCAAAAAACCAACCAACCAAACAAACAAAAAATCCAAAACAAAAACCAAAGAACAAAACACACACATACATATATTTAAAAAAAAGAACAAAAATAAACAAAAAATAAGGCCTTTTAAGACAAACGCAATGCAACATAAGGTAGAACCACTCCAGAGTGGTAAAAAACTTACTTCACCAAGGGCAAAACAAATTGACCAAATTTGTACCAAATATTGACAAAGCAAAACTGATGGAACTAGAGAAATGAGCAAACCCACAGGTATAATGGGAACTAACATCACTCCTAGTAACTCATGGAAGTAGCACAACACACATGCATGCATGTGCGCGCACACACGCTACAGATAAGGAACTATTTATTTAAATAATACAATCAATGGCACTTATCTAATGGGCTTATAGAAGACCTGAAGTCCTGAAAAGGCAGAATGTAATTTTCTTCAAAAAACTGTTATTTTAAAAGGCAAAGGAGCCAGGCACTGGTGGCACACATCTTTAATTGTGAGGCAGAGGCAGGCAGATCTCTGTGAGTTCAAGGCCAGTCTGGTCCACAGAGTGAGTTCCAGGCCAGCTCAAACCCTGTCTCAAAAAACAAAATGGCAAAGGAATAGCTGGATATGGCCTCAAACCTATAATCCCATCACTTTGGAGGCCGAGGCATCCAGGCTACAGAGTATGACCCTATCTCAGGAAACAAACACAAGTCAAGGGAATGGGAGGTAATACCAGCACTATTAGTATGGCATGAAAGCAGAGGGATCCTGCCGGGAGGACAAAGGAGCGTGTATGCCATAGCACCACGTTCTATTTTAAGCAGGGGGAGATGATGCATGTCAACTTCATAAGCATGTATTTTGTCTGGTCTTATTTTCCATTATCCCTAAAACCCAAAGCACAGGAAATTGAGAAAAGATAGCTCCAGAATGTCATCTTTTAAAAAGCACAGCCAAGGGGTAAACATTTGAAAACATGAAAGGATACAACTTGGGGCAAAGAGCCTGGCTGAAGCTTGCACAGCTCGATGAGCAGTGTAGTGTACATCACATCGATGTGAGGGGGCGCTGGGAGCTGAAACAGCTCTGCAAAGATCACCTGGAAACATAAGGTAAGAGAGATCCACACGTTACAACCTAACCCTAAGTCCATGGCACCTGCAATGGAGAACGAATTACCTTTATCCTTAACAGTTATTATGCTTTCAGACATCTACAGCTCAACAGCATAATGAGCACCCCCCTTTTCTATATCAAGTGTCCGCTAGGTGAAGGCTGCTATGACCCACACTGCCGAGACAAATGTGCAAAAATAATCTATCCTTTGAAGTCTATATCAAAGGATGATAGAGCTGCATTCCTGTGGGTACTGAGAACTCTTAGTGGATCAAGGATTGAGACAGCTGAGTATTCTACGTGGCTACTCACAAAAGACCCCAGATCTTTTTGACATGCTATTTCTTACCCCTTCCTCAAAGTCTAAAGCCCTAGTCTCAGGAATTCTGTATTTTTTTTTTTCATATTTAAAAATATGACTTAGAGCCATGATAGCACATGCCTGGAGTCCCAGCAAATCAGGAAGAGTTGGCTGATATGGTGACATCTAGTCTTTTTATACCTCCCCCACCCCACTCCCATTTTCCACAACAGTGTTTCTTTGTGTAACAGTCCTAGAACTTTTGTAGACCAGGCTGACCTCAAACTCAGAGATCTGCCTGCCTCTGCCTCCCGAGTGTTGGGGTTAAAGACACATGCCACTTAAAAGAGGTGATGGGGGGGGGGAGGAAGAGACAGAGCGGGGGGAGAGAGAAAGAGAGAAAGAGAGAGAGAGAAGAGGCAGGTGAGGCCAACAAGATGACTCAACAGGTAAAGGCTCTGAGTTTCAATCTCCTTTCTTCCTTTTACTAGCAAGACTGAGAACCAAAACTGGCAATTTCCTTGGTTTTCTCTTCATTCTCAGAGCCTGGTAAGCAGCAAGGAGAGCACAGGTAAACAAAGCCAGGAGGCCCCGTACAGTCCTCAGACAGACTGGGAAAACCAGTTAGCACCACATGGAATGCATACCTCAACTATGTGGTAGTTCAAGGGGATCTTGTTCTTCCCTGGGTAGCTCACCAGCTGTGCAGCACTGTAAGAAGTGTGAGTCCAGTTAGCTAGCAAGTGTACAAAGACACACACAAAACCCAACAGCTTCAAATGCAGTGAGCTTAGCCAAAAAAGAACTTGCAGTAATGTTCTAGTGTTAGGTTATTTATTAACATGTTATAAATTGTTTGTCTTCCACACAAAAAGGAAAAGTAATAATACCAGCACCTGCAGATCTAACTCAGCACATTCTTACAGGTGGTCCACTCCTAAAGACAACACTTCTCAAAACCGAAGCCAAAACTTTCTAGCTGTATGAAAATGTATTAATACCTAGGTTTCTAAATGTTAGAAAACAGAAAAAAAAACATTAGTAAGCTTTAATTTCCATACATCCAAACTAAAACCAGCCTACTGTTTCACGTTAGCATATTTGGAATGTATGTACCTGTGTGGGCTGAACAGGAATGTGGAAGTCAGAGGTCCAGAGGTCAGTGCTGAGTGTCTTCAGTCACTTCTAATATAAGGCCTCTCATTAAAACTGGGGTTTAGGGACTAGAGAGATGGCTCAGCAGTCTAAGAGCACTGGCTGCTCTTGCAGAGGACTCAGCTTCAATTCCCAGCACCCACATGGCAGCTCACAGCTGTCTGGAACCCCATTTCTAGGCGACTCAAAGCCATTTCCTGGCCTTTGAGGGCACCAGATTGAGATACATGCAGGAAAAATACCCATACACATAAAGAATACTCCAAACAAACAAAACACCTGGGGCTCACGGGTTGGCTTGACTGGATGGACAGCGATCCCTAGGGATACTCCTGTTTCGGTGTCTCCAGAACTGAGATACAGATGAGTGCCAACTGTTCCATGGGTGCTGGGCACCCAAACACTGGTCCTCATGCTTGCTAGGCTATCTATCTCTTCAGCCTTACACACTCCCAACAGATTTTTATTGTTCTTATAAAATCATCAAAATGGTTTCCGACCCCCTTTAAAAGGACCATGGAGAGACTCTCACCAAGTTTTCCTTTCCTTCCAGTAGGATTTTATGATGCAGTGAAGGTTCTCCTCTATGACAAACCTCTCCACCGAATGACTCCCTGGCATCACAGGACCCTGGAAAGAAGATCAATGTGCTCATGCACAGAATCACAAAACAGATCTCTTTCATTTATTTAATAAATACCCAAATCTGGGACTGAACTGTCATGTTAAATACCTACCATAGAATCAAGAGTGCATAGTGCTCCCGATTCATCAAATACCCACCAGGCCCATTTTACAAATAAATTAAGATAAAACAAAACAAAACAAAAAAATCTATCTACCTACCTACCTACCTACCTATCTAAAAACTCATTCCATCCACCCATCCATCCAGTGTGGGTGTGTGCTGCCATGGCACATTTGTAGAGATCATAGAACATTCTGTGGGAACTGGTTCTTTTTTACCATGCAGGTTAGCCAATTATGACGGAACTCTGGTGCCAGATTTCATGGCCTGTGCTTTTATCCACTGAAATATCACCCAATTTCTAAATTTAATAAAGACTTC
This sequence comes from Alexandromys fortis, assembly GCF_014885135.2. NCBI lineage: Eukaryota > Metazoa > Chordata > Mammalia > Rodentia > Cricetidae > Alexandromys > Alexandromys fortis. The sequence goes on from NW_026067972.1 coordinate 3,702,722, forward strand.
TTAAAGACACTATCAAAATACAAAAGAACGCAACATTTCCATTTTGAGGGAACTATTTTGGGGTACTTATCTTTCTGATAGAGGGAGGACAGGCACAGAGTAAAGCACCAGCAAGGAATATAATACATTCTGAGGTCAAACTCTTGTTTCCTTTGCTATAATAATTCATCACAAAGATTAAATGTCATGAATATAAACTAGATTTGCAGTTGATAACCCTAAACTAAACATCATGTAATTGTGAAGCAAAGTGTTTTCTTATTATTTAATATAGCAAAACAGGCAATCAAGTCCTCCCACCATTCTGGGAAGGCTGGACTACTGGACGGGAACCAAAGCCAGGTATCAAGTTAAACCAAGCCTTTCCCACTATACTCTGGTCATGCTCTGTTTTTGGGCTGACCCAAGGAGGAAAAGGCTGAAACTCAGACTGAAGAGCAGGGAACATTTGGAATCTCTGCTTTATTTCTGTCTGCATTCTTTTTTTCTTAAAAAAAAATTATTTATTTATTAATTTATTTATTATGTATACAGTATTCTATCTGTATGTATGCCTACAGGTCAGAAGAGGGCACCAGACCGCATTACAGATGGTTGTGAGACACCATGTGGTTGCTGGGAATTGAACTCAGCACCTTTGGAAGAGCAGGCAATGCTCTTAACCACTGAGCCATCTCTCCAGCCCTCTGCATTCTTTAAACAAATAAACAACAACAACAAAACCAAAGTCATGGGCAGTGCCATTTCATCCAAAGACAGCTGATTCTCTAGATGCACAGACACGAAAGTTCACTCTGCGATTGCATGTGTTCTCTAAGTAATTTGGTACATACACATAGCTAGTTATCCGACACAGACAACAGAGAAATTAGAGCCAGACCAAGTACCTTATAATACGGAGGCCAGTGCTCATTCACAAATACATACCCTGAGAAGTCATTATTATGAAGTCAATCTAGTGCCTGGCACGCACACGTTGAGATATAAAATAATTAATGTGTGCTTAAAATGTTAATTTTTACTTCCAATACTCAACAAAATCATGTTCTCCTGTTAAAGGGTTACTAACAATATGACTTCATAAACACTATAAGAAGTATCTTTAAAAACTAGAATGTTAAGTTGAAAGGCTGACAAAAATCCACATTAAAAGCTATGTCAAGTGGCACATGCCTCTGTCCCCAGTGCTGTGGGTGGGCGGGCTCAAGATAGGTAGATCCCACCGGGTCAGCTGGTCAGCAGTACAGCTACAGTGGTGAGCTCCAGGTTCAATGAGAAACTTGTCTCATGGGGAAAAAAGGTGGTGAGCAATGAAAGACGGCTGAAGTCAACCTCTAGTCACGACACACACAACACAGCCTACCCAACAGCTAAAATTCATGTGAAGACACTGGGAACTGAGGCACAGGAAGTAAACAACTCACTCATGCTCCCAGACAGTTAATGCTAACCAATTAGGCTCTTGACTGGTAAACTATACTGTCTCTCTCATTTATATCAGCAAAACAATTTTTTTTTGCATAATGAGGTAATATAGTTTTCTGAAATTATAGATTAATGCTGAATCAAAGCATATAATTGATTTTCATTAATAATCTTATGTTAAAAAAGTAATTGAAAATTAAAAGGCTATTTCAGAGTTGTGCTGGGCAATGTGAAGGCTGATGTAAGGGAATCTGTGAACTTGAAGACAATCTGGGCCAACAGAGAGAGACCCTGTTTCACAAGGTCCCTGAAGGAACACACCTCTATTGCTGGTGGGAGTGCAAACTTGTACAACTGTTTTGGAAATCAGTATGACGATTTCTCAGAAAACTAGGAAACAATATACCTCAAAAACCAGCAATACCACTTTTGGCCATATACCTAAAGGATGCTCATAAGGACATGTAATAGCCAGAAACAGGAAACAACTTAGATGCTCCTCAACCAAAGAATGGATAAAGAAAATGTGGTACATTTACACAATGAGTACTGCTCAATGGTATAAAATAATGACATTTTGAAATTTGCAGGCAAATGAATGGATCTAGGAAAAAAAACATGTTAAGTGAGGCAACCAGACCCAGAAAGACAAATATAATATGTACTCGCTCATAAAGCAAAGAAAAACCAGCCTACAGTACACACCCCAGAGAACCTAGAAAACAAAGAGGACACTAAGAGAGACATATTATGGATCTACAGAGGAAGGAGAAAAAGATAAGATCTCCTGAATAAACTGGGAGCATGAGGGCCATGGGAGAGTGTATTAGGAGAGGGGGAAGGAAGGAAGGAGTGGACAAAAATGTTTGGTTTAATAAAAACAATAAAAAACAAAACAAAACAAGTCCCTGGGGGGAAAAAAAAAGACAATATCTAAAATACGAGTCAAAGGACACTAAATCACAAGGACACTGCAAGCCAGGTCCTTCCTGGAACGCTTTGCCACTCACGTACCTCTGGGTCATCTGTGTAGTCAAACATTCTGAAGATGACCCTGGGCATCGGGTACACCGAGTCCTCCGTGTGAGGTGGTGGTGTGAAAGGAGGCAGATTGTGCTGTAACGCTTCACAGAGGATGCTGTCAAAGGCAAGGTAGGGTCTTAGGATGTGCCTTTCCTGCCACCGGTCCTTTTTCAATTTCTGAATCTGGGCCCATAGGCAATCTAAATACTAAAAGGAGATTTTAACATTTAATATAAACATTTCGGCTAGACAGTTCAGAAAACATCTTCTCTCTAAAATGCAGGACAAAGTAGACTAATTTAGTATTTCATATAGTAGAAAAGAAGGGCATTAAGTTTTTGTTTTTCCTTAAAATTTTAAAATTAGAGTAGCGTGCACACACTTGCCACATTGTGCACAATGAGGTCAGAGGACAACTTGAAAGGTCTTCCTCTCTGTCACTACGGCTCGAGCTCTAGCTCAGGCTGCTCTACCCATGGAGCGGCTCACTCTCCATTTTCACTCCACAGCTTGTTTCAGAAGCACATTTGGGGCTGTTTACGCTGCTATTTAAAATTGAGTATTTAGATCTAACATGTGTCAAGTCTGTGAAAACTGATATTCTAAAAAGCAAGGGACTATTTCAATAACATTCTAACATACATTAAATACCCCTCTATGCTGAAGACTCCGAGGAAATGAATTCCTCACTGGAAATATTTAGAAACCTAGCTAAGATATACAAATACAATAGTTTGAGCGTTTTAAAAAATCGCGGCTTAATGTATTTGTGTGGCACATGGGCCATAGCGCACGCTCAGAGGTCAGAGGACAACTTGTAGGAATCAGTTTCCTCCTTCTACCTGTGGATCCCAGCAACTGAATTCAGGTTGTCAGGGCTGGTGACTCAGTTGGGCATGCTAAAGAGATAAGCATCACATAAGAGCTGTGTGTCTATCACGAGACGGAAATCAATTCACCTCTTCTTGTGGATGTGGTTTATCAGCAGTCCAAACTTGTAACATGGGCACATGAGTCTTCTGGCGTCTTCTAAAGGTAAAAAGGAAAATCTACACTTAAGCTTTAGAAACATAAAAGACATTCAATGGTTTTCATGATTAGTTAAAGCAATGAAAAACATTTTTATCCATCAGATAGCAACATACTGATAATGGTCTATATGTCATCAAGATAATGTGAAGATTATCATTTGAATAAAATTAAGTATATTCTCTCTTTCACACACACATACGCATGCACATAGACATGGAAAAGTCTTTAGTTGCCATATTTATTTGTACTGAATAAAGCAGTTAAAAATGGTATCCACACAAGTATGACAAGATCAACCTGTGGAAGCTAAAGGAACAAACAGCACTGTCATCATCATGCTATGAAACAATTAGGCATGTTTACTAACAAGACTCATAACTTCATGGTATCTAACAAGATAAAGCAAGTTCTTATGTTGTCACGGAGAAGGGTTTGGTTTAGGATTAATGTATATGAAATAAACCTTCGTACAAGGGCAGTGCTTCTCCTCATAACACATTAGTGATCACATGTCTGAACCTCTTCCAGTCATTCCACAGCCTGGGCAGAAGTGTGATTCTAAGTAGTCCAGGTGACCTTTAAGCATGTGCACACTAGGACACTAATGGAGATTTCCACCATGGTGTTGTCTTTCACAACCATATGTGAAACAATACCGACACGATACCAACTTCTTACACTAGCAAGTACTGAGAGTTATGTGAGTTATGGCAGCAGGAGAATGACATTTAATACAGAAAATTTTCAGGAACTGAACTGGTGTCACTGCTAACAGAGAACTTAAGACATTAATTATACCAGCATGATACCTTTACACAAACAACAAAGAACATGTGAACTATGTGCCCTTACTTAAGATAACTTTCAGTGTTGGAGAAGATGCGGTCCATTTCTGCATCTTTCTTTTCGTACAACTCTTTTCCAACCCAGGGCAAAGACGACAGAAACGCATACACATACCAATCCTTTCGCACCTAAAGAAAGTTTAAAAAGGAAAGTTAAAAAAGAATGCTGGTTAATTTTATTCATTCATTCACTATTCTTTCTTTCCAGTGTTAGGGATCAAACTCAACGGCTAACAGATGCTAGGCAATCATTCTGCAACTGAGCTAGACAACTCCCCAGCTCCATATTGTTTTATTCAAAAACGTGATCCTGGGGAGACTTTTTAATAGGGCTCAAATAAAATATCTGTCTCGTCTAGAGGATTTCTAGTTATATAGTTATAATCTTTTAAAATCATTTGAATTAACACAATGATGTTAAGAGAATCCACTAGTAAGCCAGTGAACTTGCCCTTCAGATATTAAGCATTATAGTGTGATAACCTGTTTATTGCTGCTAAAGAGTTATCAGTGGGGTGGGGGAATCTGGTACAGCGCTTCATGGAAGAGATTCAACATAAAAATGTCTTACTTGAGGCACATCTTCTTCCTGAGTCACACTTACAAAATTCTCAAACATAGCAACCATAGATGGGGCAGCAATCACATGACAATTCACAAGATCAGACAGAAAACGGACCTGTAAGGACAAAGGATAGCTGTATTACACCTAACAGTCCTTCAGATAGCCACAGAATAAACAACCTTATGATGTCTGTGAAACTAAAGCCCATGGCTACATTTAGCTTACTTTTTGTCTGCACAACCTAAGAGCCAAGAAGTCTCTAATCCTTAAAACAAAACTCACACAAAATGACATGAATTCAAATTTCAGTGTCCATTATAACCATACTTGCAGAAGTTCACACTCATTCAGTTACTTATTGACCACAGTAGCTTTTGTGGTACAGTGAGTGGCAAAGTTGGGTAGTGTGACAAAGATCTTATGTTGGATAGGAATCTGTGGTTTTGTGGGTTTCCATGCTATGCTACATTAGGTACTCAGACAGCCAAATATTCTAGATACTCCATTTTACTGAAGTAGGCTGGTCTTTTTGTCTGGCTAGGGATAATATTCACTACTAAAATATAGAAATGGAAATTTTAAGTAAAAGAGCTATTTACTGGGTGTCCTCTCTGGGCCAGGGTCAAATAAACACTATCCAAGATACCATTTAAGGGAACTTAATAGCTTATTTGGGAAAAACATAATCTCAACAAAAAAAGATGACTCCTGTACCAAAAGGTAAATTAAAAAAGTATCCTTGGAGCTGGGTGGTGGTGGCACACACCTTTAATCCCAGCACTCTGGAGACAGAGGCAGGCGGATCTCTGAGAGTTCGAGGCCAGCCTGGTCTACAAGAGCTAGTCCCAGGACAGGGTCCAAGGCTACACAGAAAAAAAACAAAAACAAAAGCAAAACAGAACCAACCATGCCCTTGGGACCAATGACAAGGGGAAAAGGATAAGGTTATAAAGGGTGAGCAAAGCCCTCAGTGGGGAGTGGGAGGGCATTCTTGGCAGAGGGTTGTGCAAGTAATTTTATATACCTGGAAGGTACACAGAGGACAAGAGAAGGCAACCATACTGGGGCAAACATGAAACTTAATTCCATTTCGTTCTATTCAAGATACATAAAAGTTCTGTGTTGCAGAAAGAACCTAAGAACCAGAGGTTGGGGAGGAGTCTCATTCAAGACACATAAAAGTTCTGTGTTGCAGAAAGAACCTAAGAACCAGAGGTTGGGGAGGAGTCTCTAGAAGGAACATGGCCACACCACTCACAACCTCAGAGTAGCTATACAAAACCTACACAAGACTAGGCAGGTCAACATTCCTTCATGGACAGGGGTGGAGCTCATGAGGCCCCACCCCTTCCTGAGGAGCTGTGGTAGCTAACAGTTTCTGAGGAAGAAGGTGTTTTCCTCAGCTGTGTAGCCATTAGTAAGGTGCCCATACTCCAGTAAATAACCACCTACACTTGTATGTAAGCAACTCTAAATTAAACATGTGAGTCACACATGTATAAAAAGACATCAAAGTAGAAAAAGAACTAGAAAGGGTACAGAAAGAGGAGGTGGAGAAAAGAGATAATGGGGGACCAATGTGACCAGAATATGTTAAATACATATATGAAACTGTATTAAAAAAAATAAAAGGTTCTAATGTTCACTCCCTGCAGCCCAATGAATCATTTTATGTATCAGAATTTTAAGACCACCTACTATAAAAAAACAGGAAGGGAGTGAAGGAGCAGAGCCTACTTACACAAAGGCCACTTTGGTGCTATTACTATGGATAGATTCAACGGCAGAGACTTCCGATGGACAAATTTCAAGTAAGGAAGCAGCTAAGAACACAAAAAGTTCCAAGCTGTGCTAGATAGAGGCCATGGGACAAAGAAGGGAGTCTAGGAGAGGAATGAGAGGGAATGGAGACAGAAAGGAGGCACAGAAAAGCTAACAATCAATGGAAGATTTCTGGATGTCTTATCCAGCGGCACATGAATTTTGGGACTTGCAAAGACAAGTCTCTGGGCTCTATTTGGGATACTGGTTTAGAACTCAGGAAAAAGGTTGAGGTGGGAGACGGTTATAAATTTGGGGTCCCCATCAAAATAAAGTTGGCTTATACAGCTATTAGAGTGAATGACACTGATTCAGAAGAGAAGCTTAAATAAAAGACAGAATCATTGTAAAAGAAATTTAAGGGGCTGGAGAGATGGCTCAGAGGTTAAGAGCACTGGCTACTCTGTCCTGAGTCCAATTCCCAGCAACCACACAATGGTGTCTCACAACCATCTATGATTGAATCTGGTGCCCTCTTCTGGTGAGCAGGCATACATGCAGGCAGAATGCTGTATACATAATAATAATAACAACAACAATAATAATACTGTCAACTCCAGATCATGTAAGGTTCTGGCAATTAAAAAAAAAACACATTTAAGGAATAAAAGATGACAACCCAGCAAAAGAGAGACAAGAATCAAAGACAGGAGCAATGTTGATGCTATTATTATTATTATTATTAGCAGGTTTACAAAGAGTTGTGCTGTAGAAACCAAGATATAAGAAAATAAGGAATCATATGCTACAAGGAAAAGGACCAGGACTCAAAGTAAACACAAACGACCACATTGAGTAGTAAGCGACAATGGCTCCCAAAGAACGGCTACGAGATGAGCAAGGACCAGAATTCATGATAAGATAGTTAATTGGCTGTAGCTTGTTTCCTCCACTTTAACACTAACTTATAGCACACACACACACACACACACATACTTACCAAATAGACAGCTTCGTTATAGTTATTTGCTTTTAGTGATTCTTTCAGTTGGCGAATCATGGCTTCTACAAATTCTCCACCAAAGTTGTAATTTCTGGCATTCAGCAGTCCAACTAACGTTGTATAAATTGTCAGCTTCTCAGGTAACAGGCGTGCACTGATTTGAGAACCCATACAAGACAATCCCAAAACAAAGGTTTTATGTTAAGCTGTTGAATTGTACATGACATTTTAAACATCAAATGGCCTTGGAACAAAATTACTTTTAACTGTGTTTTGAAAACGATTTCAGAAATGACATATGTGTTACTGAAAAAGTATGCAGATATAGACCCCAATATTTTTCACTGTAGTTAATTCAAGAGTTAAGTTACTTGTGAAGTTATCACACCAAAATTAACACAACTAATGTTAGACCAGTTTTTCTTCAAATGTATTGAGTGGAAATAACAATTCAACAGAAAATGGTTTCCATGGTAATGTGAAACAGATTCTTTAATGCAGAATCATTAAGGGGAACAGAGTACTGGGCATTTCTAAACTTGGCTAACCAAGTACCATGGGACCAGAGTTCCACTTGAAGAAACATTATTGGATTGCTTATAAAAGATAAAGAATTAAAATCAGCTTCAACCAAGTTCTTATAAGAAATGCTTAACAGGGTATGCTAATATAGTTGAGACAACGCTGAGGATAGCTAGATGGCTCAGCGGGTTGAGGCTCTTGCCAACCTGAGTTCAACCCCAGGGTCCACACGGCAGAAGGAGAGAACTGATTCTTCTGCATGTTGCCTGACCACCACGTATTAAGGCACATGTGCACCCACATGTGTGTGCACACAAAATAAATAACTTAAAGGGATAGTAAAGGTAAGCCTAAAAGAAGTCAACAACACTTCCTACGAAAAGGAAACAGTACTAATGACAATTCTGTGGAGAATTCGTTCATACTGTTCCCCTCAGGTACAATGCTGACTGAGTACAGGGCAGGACTTAGGACCTCAAAAAAAATACATGTATTGAAAATAAACCTAGTCCCTAAGGCTTTCTCTAAGTAAAATTAAAAAAAAAAGAATTGAAAGGACACTGTCAATCAATACCAGCCCAGCCTTACATAAACAAGATGACTTCCAACAGTTTCAATAGCATAACAATTCCGTAATACATACTATCAGAACAGCGGGCATCATATGGGTAACCATAATAATATAATTGTTTTCATTGTTTCTTAGTCTAGAAAAACATTTTCCTGAATTGATTGGATTTCTTTGAAAACTGAAAACAAAATTTAACTACGGGTCTGGAGAACTCAGCAGTTGAGATCTTGTTCTTGCAGAGGACTCAAGTTGGATTCCTAGCAACTACCCATACCTCCAATTCTACGGTACCTAACACCCTCTTCTGACCTCCACAGTCACAGATGTTCAAAACATTCATACACAAGAAATAATGTTTTTTAAAAAATTAACTATTAGAAGTTTCTGCTTTGTATGCATATTTTTAAATTAAAAATGAACTGCAAACAGGTAACAATTATTTTGAAATGACTGAAATGGTAACTGTAGCATCAAGGACACTTATGTCCTCAAAAAGATTCAAAAGCATCTTCAGTCTTCAAGGAAGGCCACTCACTTGATTTACAAGTTGTCCAATATATTTGGGTCTACTGATAAAAAAAGGAAAAATAAATAAATAAATAAAACCAACTCAATTCTACTTTAAACACACAGATGTGCATTCCTTGGTGGGGGAAAGGGCTCTAACTGAAAAAGAAAGACATCTACTTTCTCATATATTTTCTGGTTAAAAAATTAACTCAAATGATTTTTAAATTCTAAGAAAGAAAACATACGGAAAATACTTCATTTTAGTTCTGTTTAATCACTTAAAAAATAAGTTAAAAAAATAAGTTCAGCAAAGGGTCAAACAAAAATGAGCATTTCATGAGATGAGTTTCAGGACATAGGGAGGCCCGAGACATGCAACGTAAGCACATCCTCTGCACATCCCCCAAAGCATGTAAGAGTAGATAATACATCATCACCTGGATCCAAAAATCTTTTACATACATACACTGTACAAAGAAGCCTTAAGATCTTGCTCTTGTAGTTAGGAAGATCAGCTTCCAGAACACCAGCCAAGCCTTCTAGATTGCTCTCCAAAGAGCAGGCACTCTGCAGAGGACATATGTTAATTATCTGTTAGCATTCAAAGCAATCAGTGAACTAAAGTTAAAATTCCTGGAATACCATGAAAACACTAAGGTCTTCCTAAGAACTAAAGACAATTTTGTGAAGAAGTCTCTTAGCATCAGTCAATTCTAGTAGTTATTGTTCATTAGAAACACATTCTACGTAAAAAGAGCCAACAAAATCTTCAGAATAGTCTAACATCTGTCACTAGCAACCCACTACTGTCTTGGGCATCCAAGTCATCACATTGAGGACTATCCCTAGGTCTATTTTAAGGTTTGTCTAATAAAAATAACTTACTGAAAAACCTTAACAATCTGAATCCTAGGAGTTCCAAAACACATTCACATTGGGATACAGATGTGCAGTAATAAATCAAGCTTTGTCCATAACTTATATTACCCAGTACAACTTCAGAAATTAATCAAAGCTGTTAATCACAACCCTAACCCCTGGGCTTGGTGCATACCTTTTCCCCTACTTTGCATATTAAAGACTCCAAATGATCTTCAGTTTCATTTGCATCAGAGGTCTTCCTCCTTTTGTGAGGCTGCCCACCTAGTTCAGCAACATTAAAAAAAGTTTTAAAAAAATTAAAAAAGCTATATATGATGTTAAATAATGAATCACTATAAATATCTTGTCACCTTAGGCTTTAATCACTTTTCTATCAGGCCGTATTTTTAAGAGTAGCTCTAACCAATAGTGTTCTAACTAGGCTAGGTACCTGGACAATCTCTATCCCGCATTCTTTTGTGTGCCTGTGCGTACGTGAGAGGATGTACACTCACATAAAGCCAGGAGAGGGTGCTGGGTGTCCTCCACCATGCTAGTCCTTCAAGGCAAGGTCTTTCCCGAACCTAGGGGCTCACTCTTCTAAATAGCTAGACTGATAGCCAGCAAGTCCTAGTGATCCTCCTGTCTCCACTCTCCCTTGAAGCTGGGGTTAAAGGCATATACTGCAAGGCTAGCTTCCAAGAGTGCTGATACCCAAATTCCAGGTCTTATAATTGTGTAGTAAATGCTTTCAATGGTTGAGCCAACCCTCCAGAACCCCCCATCTCTCTATATATAAATTTTTAAAATTTTTTATTATTTTATATGTACAGATGTTTGGGCTACATGTATAACTATGTACCACTTATATGTCTGGAGCCTGTGGAGGCCAGAAGAGGGCATCATAGCCCTGTAACTGGAGTTATGGACTTCTGTGAGATACACTGTGAGTGCTAGGAACTGAACCCAGGTTCTCGAGACGTACAGGCAGTACTCTTAACTGCTGAGCTATCTTTCCAAGGCCTCACATCATCTCTATTACCGAGGTCACTATAAACAATACTGTCAGGAGGCATTTTTTTTTTCAGTTAAATTTTGTATAAACAGTGTCCAGGCAGCTATGTCCATTTCTGTGGATACACTGGGATGGCACCAACATCTAAACACCTGAAGTCTGAAGACTGCTGCTCCTGTTCTTTTAACTTGCTTACTGACCCTTATTGTTGGTTCCTCAACCCGACAGTGTCAATAGTACTTGTTAATTTGATGACGTAACTAAATTGCTGCATAACCTGATGAAGTAAGGATGCAAAAACTAGTTGAATCTTTGGAGATTTATTTAAGCTATGACCCTAAACATTAACAGTGCTGATGCCAAGAAACAGCCTCAGAATGCACAATGCAGCCGTGCTCTTATTATTATTCAGAACCAGATTTTAGATGAGGTTCAGAGAATACAAAGCCAAACACTAGATGAATGAGAGCAGCTAAACCTTACTAAACTCTTTCCTTCCTTCTGGCCCATCTATTATACCAATCCGTTATCACACCCCAAATCCCTCCTGATTATACAGTTAACTTGTTCCAGTTTGCAACCATTTCTGTCTTCAAAACAACCCTTCCAGGTCCTCTTGTAAGCCTTTTTTATGTCAACTTGACACAGCCTAGTCATTTGAGAGGAGGGAGCCCCAATCGAGAAAACGCCTCTACAAGACTGGGCTGTAGACAAGCTGCAGAGCATTTCCTTAATTAGTGACTGATGGAGGAGAACCCACCCATTGCAGGTGGAGCCATCCCTGAACTGGTTGGTAGTCCTGGGTTTTACAAGAAAGCAGGCCGAGCAAGATATGGTGGAGCACGCCTTTAATACTAACACTATCAGGAGAGAGGGAGGTGGGAGGTGGATCTCTTGAGTTTGGAATCAGCTTGTCTTAGTGAGTTCTAGGAGAGCTAGGGCTATGTAGAGACACCACCTCAAGAGAAAAAAAAAAAGTGAAGACAACACAAAGAAGAAAGCAGGCTGAGCAAACCATGGGGAGTAAGCTAGTAGGCAGCAATCCTCCATGGCCTCTGCACCAGCTCCTACCCCCAGATTCCTGCCCTAACTTCTCTCAATGATGGAAGTATATACTTGGAAGCATAAGCTGAAATAAACCTTTTCTTCCCCAAGTTGTTTCAATCATGGCATTTCATCACCCTAACTAGATAAAAAGAAGCCAGTACAGCCATGCAGTACTCCCCGCCCCACACACCCCCTAAACTCAGTACTCCGGGGAGTAGAGACATGAGGATAGTTGGGGCTCACTAGCCAGCCACAGTGGTGAGTTGCAGCTTCAGCCTAGTAAGGCAGAGGGTGATAGAGGAGGGCACCCAATGGCCTCTACATGGCACACACACCACGTGCACATATACAACACCCATACTGTTTGGAAAGGGGCAAGGTGCCTGCTGAGCAACCATGAGAATCACACCTGTCTGTAACCTGAAGGGGCAGAGAGCATGCAGAGGGGCAGATCCCTGGAGCTCCTTGATCAACGACCCTGGTCACATCCATGAGGAAAAAAAAATCAGCTGGAGTAAGAAAAGGGCAGGTAGATACTTTGGAGGTCAAATCTCAGACATCAGGTATTTACAGTTCATAACAGTAGCAAAATTAGTCATGAAGTAGCAACAAAATAATTTTACGGTTGGGGTTACCACATGAGGAGTTGTATGAAGGGTCACAGCATTAGAAAAGTTGAGAATCACTATCTTAGACACTCTAAAGAGAAAACTTAAAACACTCTTTGGGGAATGAGTTGAACATTTTCATACCCTGAACAACGAATAAGAAACAAGTCTATGGTGGCACTATAGTCCAAAACAGGCTTTAAAACATGGCCAGGTAAGTTTCACAATAGATTTGTTAAAATTACATGTTGCTTTACACACTAGCTAGTGCAGCAAAGAGACCTTTGCTAACGACCATCCAAGGGCTCTTAAAACAACAAAAAACACCCTGGCATGATGGTGCACACCTTTAATCCTGGCACTCTGGCGGCAGAGGCAGGCAGATCTGAGTTTGAAGCCAACCTGGTACACACAGTCAGTTTCAGGACACACAGGGCCACCAAATGGTGGTGGAGGAAGTGACAACAGAACAAACAAGCAAGACACTAAATAATGTTCCCACTGCAACGTGAACCTAATGTTACACAGATACACGGTACTATTTCCTATACCCTTATTAGGATCAGATGTGTTTGGATCCACAAAGTAGACAAAAAAACAACACCATAAATAAAAGAAAAAAGTAACAAAACCCAGCCAAGAAAAGTAATATACTTTGACTACAGATATAAAACAAAAATTTAATTGATTAAAAATATCACCACTGAGAGGGAAGTGGGAGGAGGAAGTGGAAATTTTGATTCCTATTATTTATAAAGTAATAAAAAATTATCAGAGGAAAAAAAAGAAATGTACTTCAAGATGGCCTTAATCACTGCCCACCGCCCTCCAACCCATGCAGCACCCAAATTTGAGTTGTAGAGCTCCAAAGACAAAACCGGAAAGTAACTAAGAATTACTGTGTTGTTTTCACTCTGAGTGGTCCACACTACAGGGTCTGAGCAGATATGCTTCTTTTTGTCATCGTATTATTGAATACAAGGTAATGTTTCTATTGCTTAAAAAAAAATCACCGCTGAAACAAAGTATACTATCCCTCAGCATAACAAGCCTTTCACTTCTCTTCAGTTTTTCTTTCTACAGTTAAATTTAAAAACATCAATCACTAAAAGATAAAGACCTAAGTGGAAGAAGTAGATTAAACAGGTTTTCTGGACTTTTGACTAAGATTTTGAACCACCTAAATTCCTTTTTAACGATAAAACAGTAGACTTAACACTGATAAAATTTATTTTCAACAGTAATTGAAGAGGTTCAGAGACATTTTAAAGGAATCGATGACTGCCAGACATAGTGGTCCACATCTTGGGGGAACATAGGGGCAGCTAACCTAGGCTACAACCAGGACATGATAGTTCCAGTCTGGACTACGTACTTCCAGACAGTAGGACTACAGGGCAGTCACATAGAGCCTGTCTTAAGTGTCTAAGACTACGACAGATTTGGTACTTTCCATTTAGGATAGCCCTTTCTGTGTCTCTAAATAAACTACAGGAACTTTATCTGATACTACCTCTGTGGCTCTCCAGTAGTATATTGTCCTAGCAGAAATGTTTAAAATGGCCCAGTAAGGTAAGAAAGAGCCTCATCTAAATTCTCTGCTCTTACCTCTCTTAACTTCTACCAACAACGACCTCCTTGCTCTTCTCTGAACATGACAGAAATCTCTAACCTGAGCGCTACCCTCATGGTTTCCTTTCGACCTCTGCTTTCTCAAGCATCCATATGGCTTGTTCCTTACATCACTCATGTCACAGCCCATCTGCAGGGAGGCCTTACCTGACCAGTCTCTCTCTGTGGTCCCTGTACCCTTTACCTCACTTTGTTCTCCACAATCCTGTGATCGTAGGATGAATTACACTACACTTCATTGATACATGGGAGGGAGCCTCCACTGTTATACCGTCTGCTACTGTACTGTAAGTAATTAGGAAATTGTTCAGTAAGTCCATGAGGTTCCAACTCAGACACCGAAACTTGAGGATACTCATGTCCCTTCTATAAAGTGCTGCTATTTGCTCATGATCTATGAATATTGTGATACTTTACATTATCTCTATACTACCTAATATAAGTGTTATGTGAGTAGTTGTGATAGTGTATCATTTAAGGAATGGGAGGGGGGTGACTATACATTATACATTCAGTACTGAGGCCTTTTCCTTCAAATATTTTGTAACCAGATTGCTAAATTCAAGGAGAGAGAATAAAGATGCAGATGCCACTGCTCCACAGTCCAATATAGGGAAAGTCAGAGTAGAGCTGACAATAACCCAGAAATACTCAGATCTATTTGATGCCTTTAAAATCTTAAGCCACCTTTATAACAGCCATCCGAATTTTTTAAAATTGTAGATACTTCACTAAAGAGCACCACATTTTTTTATTTAGAACACTAAACTGTTTATCAAACTCTAACAAATGTTTCCAAATGTGTACTACTGGAGAAACTGCAAACAGCCTTTCCACTACTCAGTGACTTGCTAGAGTGAATTTTGATTAAGAGATGCTTAATTTTACATCACTTTGTCCTATTTATTATAAGGCTTCTGTAGTCAGACCACTCTGGGAAAATGATGTAGCTGCTAGCTGGGGTAAAAAAAAAAAAGCCAATTATAACCACAAAGTTATGCAAGCCTCCCAAACCAAAACAAAAGAGGATTTCTATATATTTATATTCTAATTCTCCAGTTGGTTCTCCAGTGACCTTTCCCCCTCACTTCAGAGGTAGCCTGGAAGTGAGAGAAGGAATGGAGAAAAGAAGTGTAAAGTGAGGAGAGAGAAGGGGAAGAGCGAGACAAGGCCAAGGACAAATTCTCTCATCCAAAGCTAATTAGTACACTAATCAAATGCACAGCAAAGAAAACCTGTGTTCTGTACATTAATCACACAAGAGACCACCATGTTAAAAAAAAAAAAAAACACAAAAACCCAAGCACAGAGGGTAGCTATGCTGACCGATGTGGCAGAGCTGAATTGCACTGGTGCATCTGGGCACTGACAGCCTAGACTATTCTCTCAGGTACCCCTTAGCAGAAATCTGGGGCTTCACTGTTAAAAATTCTACTTACAATGTGTAATTCTACTTGATGGTCTTAACATTCCAAGAGAGAAAGCTAATCCAATTGCATTGCTTCGGTTTTCTTATGGTGTTGGGATTTATCTGTGTATATTACCTCTGAGACAGTAACAGTTGATAAGATAAACACAACGAGCTATTGATGAGCACAGTATCTCAGAAAAGGCTTAATATTACTCCACATTATAAACTCAGGTTTAAGGAAGTCATGTGACTCTGGCAAGATCACATAGTAAATAGCAGCTGTCGAGTTTTGAACCTAAACCCTTAGGTTCTAAAACAAGCTCTGCGGACCAGGATGGCCTTGAACTCACAGAGAACCACCTGCCTCAGCCTCCCGAGTGCTGGGATTAAAGGCGCGCACCACCACCCGGCTCCAGAGTATTTTAAAAAATATCAACAGCTCCAAGTTTCATTCTGGTGTGTGCCTGTGTCCTTGAAGGGCAGTAATGGTACAGACACTTGAGCTTGTTTTTTTATGGTGGCAACACAACGACCTCCTTGCTGGCGACTATCAAAGCCGACGTGAGACTTACTGGTCTACTCAGGGTAGTTTTCCTGCACTTTCTTAAACAGAGGAACATGATTAAGGCCAATCCAACGGAACAGCACGTGTCTGTTTCTTGGGGTGTTGGGAAGACACAAAATTCTTTCCTTGACGTTTAGAACAGGGAAATCAAGGTGGCTGGTGGAGGAGTGGGGCTCAGATTGCAATTCAGCCGACCTCTGTCACAGCTTTGTTCTTTTCTTGTCTTCCCAGGGTCCCTTCCAGGTGCACCCGGGAGGGTTAAAACGGAAACACTGGTCCACTACATCCCCGTCACTAACTGATCCTAAGGGACAGCCCCAGACACACGTGCATTTCCAAGCTCAGCAGTGAATGGTCAAG
Organism: Alexandromys fortis; assembly: GCF_014885135.2. NCBI lineage: Eukaryota > Metazoa > Chordata > Mammalia > Rodentia > Cricetidae > Alexandromys > Alexandromys fortis. The sequence continues at coordinate 3,719,478 of NW_026067972.1, forward strand.
TCTTACGTGTCGGCGGACACCAGGTCGGGTCTGCCCACGGGGCTCACCAGGCCTTCCTTCCCCAAGACCCGAAGGAGCTGGGGCAGCGGGGAGGCCGTCATTTTCCCGAAGCCACTAGCCACACCCGAGCCGCGCCAGCCACCTCCTTCCCGGGCTCCCAGAACCCTTCCCGGGGAGAAAGGGCTGCCTATCTGTTCCCTAGAGACCCGAGGATCAAAGCAGCCTGGCCTCAGTTCTCAGCCCCCCGCGGCGGCCAGGCTGAGGGCACTTACCATCGTTCTCGTAACTATGCCGCCTCCGCGACATGCTGCTGCTCGCGGGTGCGCAGCCGAGCTGAGCTGCAAGTCGCCTGCAACCCCAGAACCGTCGGGCCGCTGCCGGCCGGCCGGTGCGCGGTCAGCGGCGAGGCGCGCGGAGTGTCCGGCGCGCAAGCGCACTCGCTCACAACGCCTGCCGGAAGAGCAAGCGGAGAGGTACCACCAGGTGGGCTCTGCGGCGAAAGGCCGGCGTCTGCAGGTCCACGCGCGGCCGCCTCCTCCCGCCTTCCACGCTGGGGCCTTCCCGAGGGCGAGCTAAATTATCCCGGCTGGGGCAATCCCGCCTCAGCTTTGCAGCGGCCCGGCGTTGTTTTCCCGGCGGCCCCTGCGCCGACGGCTTTGGAGACTTCCGGAGCGAGGTGACGTTTTCCCAGGGACTTTCTGCGCACGCGCGCGTCGGGGGCGTGGACTCGAGGGAGGGAAGCCGCGCCAAGTTGGTGAAGGAAGACCCAGGAAAGGCCTAAGACCGGCGGGTAAGTGTTCTCACTCTCGCCGCCCGGCCGTAGCTGCCTCGGGAGACGTGGGCGGTCAGGAGGGCAAACCGCTCCCCAGCGGTAAGGAAGCCAGGACGCCCGGCCGAGCCGGCTCCTGGTCGTCTTCCCGCCCACTTCTCCCAGCTGACGGATGAGGACGGTGCAGAGCGATCTGGTTCCAGTTGTTCTTCTGTCACTCCGCACGTGTACAGTATGTGGGTGTCCTCTGCCCTGATGTCTTTGGTGGGCACCAAACTGCCTTGCCCACGTCCTTGTCTGGCCTAAACTCTTCCTTCAGTCTTACTGGTTTCAGTAAAAGGACGTTTCTGTCGTTTGCTTAATCCATGAATTTAGGGAAGAGTCATTGGATCCTTCACTTCCTGTGTAACCCTTTATGCACAGACACTGCCCGCTGTACTTTGAGAGCAAGTCCGTTAATCAAACTTATTGACTACTATGCTTAAAACTCTTCACGGACTTTAAAAATAGGAATGTTTTGTGTCTTTGTACCTGGGTGCGCAGGAGCCTATGGAGACCAGAAGAGGGCATCAGATCTCCTGGAATTGGAAGTTTCAGACACTTGTGAGATGCCATGTGGATGCTGGGTGCTGATGAGGAGGGGGGGCGAAATCACGGGTCCTCTGCGAGAGTAGTAATCGTTCTTAACCACTGAGCCATCTTTCCGGCCTTACTTTTTTCTATTAAAAAGATACCTTTTATCTGTTCATTCATATGTGTCAACAATCCATCTTCATCATATGCCCGCCAACTCTCCGGAAATTTTTATTGCAAACTCCAAACTAAGGCTTCTTGGGTTCTATCCCCATCGGTGTGTGTGAACCACTACGTTCTTCTGATAAGTCCAGCTTGTTCATAGTTTAGGAATCAAGGCTTATTGTTTCCTTTATGTGATGCTCTCTGCTCAGAAATCTACGTGGCTGACCAGCAGGTGCCTACAGAGTTATTTCTCTGACTTTCCAACTTTCTCACGCTTCATTTCATTCAACAAGTACTATGTTGTGTTAGGTAGCTTTTGTCACCTTCTGTACACAAGGCAGTGTGCGGGCTACTGAATCTACAGGTGAACAGAAGGAAGCCTCATCTCTTTGAGAGCTGAAGTCCTCTAAACGACCCTTTCAGGAATGACCACAGGCACTGTAGTCTGACATACAAGTTGGGTTCAGAGAGGCAGGTACAGATTGTCTGAGTAGATTGAGCCTTTGGAAAAGTCCTCCAAGAAGATAGTAAAGCACCAGTAATTCAGGCAAGAAATGCTGGGGCCTTGCACTGGGCTGCTGGTGAATGCAGTTCAAATCGGATTGCTAACTTTAAAAGGAGGGCGAAGCTTAGGGTCTGTTATGGTGGTACAGTGTTCTGGATAGTAGAGGCAAGGGGAGTCTCAAATTCAAGATTACTAGGGGTTCAAAGCCAGTCTGTTCTACACAGCAAGACGTGGTCTCATAAAAAATAATTTTAAAAATTAGGTGCTGGCAAGATGGCTCAGCAGGTAAGCAAGCACCTGCTGTTGAAGCCTGATGACATGAGTTTGGTCCTGGAGCCTGTGTAAATGTGGAAGGAGAGAACTGATCCTGAAGTTGTCCCCTCTTCTCCACATCCATGTGTGGCAATTGTCCCGGCACAAGTAGACACAAAGTAAATAAAATGTAACTAAAAAGAAAACAGTTCATTGGTTATAGTGTATCTATTTCAGTAAGATTTGTCCGCAGTGGCAACTTTGAAATTTTGGCTCTGAGATTTGAGAACAAAAGAAACAAACTGGTGTTGGTTGATTTTGGATGTACATAGTACTGTCCTAGTCACCCTGTGATTTTTACGTGGTTAGCTTCCTAATTCATGTTTCTTTGACATTCTATAGCCTCAGAAAGCCCTTCCTTCTCCTCTGTGTATAAAAAGACCTTTTACCTGCCTCCTTACTCTTATTTTTCTTTAAAATATTAAATTTAAACCCTGACTTTTTAAAAAAACAATGTATTGGCTTATCTTTCCCACTAGGTTGTGAACTTAAGAAGACAGACTTTTTCCTGTTGCATTTACTGCTCTATTCCCAGTGCGTAGAAGGGAGCTTGGCCAAGAATAGTTGTCACAAAAATACTATTGAGTGAGCAAGTAAATGAATGGCAGCTTGGGTTATGCATCCACTGCTAATTCGTATGATTAATTAGCTTCATGTTTGCTTCAACAAGTACTCAAAGAGCTGAGCGTTGCATTTTCTCTCTTATGTCTCAGAAGATACTCGACTGAAAGGAACCTGCCCCACTGATCAATCCAGATGCCTTCTTCCACTTCACCAGATGAAGAAGATAGCCTGCAGACCTGTGTTTTAAAGTTTGCTGACCTGGACTTAAAAGAATCAAATCTTATTAGCCCCAGCAGCAGTCTCAAAGCAGAGTTAGATGGCAATCTAAAGAAGAAATACTCATTTGCAAAGAAAAAGGTAAAATTGCTGTCAGTGTGTTCATGATCATGTATATAAGGTTAGTTTCCTCACTTGGCTGTAGAAAGAATTCCAGGAACTCAAAACTGTCCTGTAAGAAGGACAGGTATTAGGGCAGCTGGCATCTGGTGAGGTTGTTGCTGAACGCTGCTGCTGTCAGGGAAAGAGTTTGGTCTCATCTTGCTAGCTCAGTGCTTTGAAGAAAGGCCAGCCTCACGGGATGCTGCCGGGCTACTAAGAATACTGTGACTAGCCTATGAAGAGGTGGTATTGATGCCCTTCGTCAGCTATGTATCTTATTGTTGTTGAAACCACCTTTTCTTAAAAGCGGGGAACTGGAGGCTCATTGTTAGGAAACTGGCTGGTTAAGGAAGTATAGCTGAGAGCTGACTTTCTCACCTTCAGCCTGTAGTTCTCTTCGGGAGCCTCTTTTTGTCTCTATGTCAGTGAAGAATAAATACCTCTCTAATTTCCCAGCTGCCACCTTCAGACAGTCTTTTTTGTTTTTGTTTTTATTTTTCGAGACAGGGTTTCTCTATAGCCTTGGAGCCTGTCCTAGAACTAGCTCTTGTAGACCAGGTTGGCCTGGTACTCACAGAGATTTGCCCGCCTCTGCCTCCCGAGTGCTAGGATTAAAGGCGTGAGCCACCACTGCCCAGCTCTTCAGTCAGTCTTATAATCAGACGTGTCCTGTTCCTGTCCTGACTGCCTGGTCTCAAATAACCAACACAGAGGCTTAATATGACTTATAAATGCCTGGTCCGTAGCTCAGGCTTATTACTAGCTAAGTCTTACCCTTAAATTAACCCATAATTCCTATCTCTGTTTAGCTACATGGCTTGTTACCTTTTCTCAGTACATTCTCATCTTGCTTCTCTGCCTTTGCAGGCAACTCTCTGACTCCATCCTTCCTCTTCCCAGAATTCTCCCAGTCTGGAATCTCTTCCTGCCCAGCTACTGGCTAGTCAGTTTTTTATTAACAATGAACATAATCCACAGCATAGTCTTATAAAGATTTCCTTGAAAATGAAATTCAGAGGTTACAGAGGTCCTTTACCAGTATTATTTATTTTTATTTTATTTTTTTTGGTTTTTCGAGACAGGGTTTCTTTGTGGCTTTGGAGCCTGTCCTGGAACTAGCTCTGTAGACCAGGCTGGTCTCGAACTCACAGAGATCCGCCTGCCTCTGCCTCCCGAGTGCTGGGTACCAGTATTATTTTGCAATAATTTCAAACTTAGAGAAATGTGAGAAGGATTTTATAAATAACGCACATGCTGGCCTTGTCCAAAGGCTCTGCTGATACTCACCATTCATCTCAATACAGGAGGCTCACCTGGTTCCACAGAAACTAAGCTGGTTACAGCACCCACTCCCTGGGTTTGGTTGCCAGGGGCACGGGGTTACAGGCACACAATACCATATTTCGCTTGGTCTTTAAACTAGAACACTAAATTTTTCTCACAAGTCATAGCCATGACGTTCTTGAAAATTATAAATAAGAGTTGTTTTGTAGATGGATTCAGTTTGGCTTTGACTCATATTTCCTTCCATGAGATTTAGAGTTTGCTTTCTTTCGGAAGATTGTCTGTCTTGGAAGAAAATCCATGTTCATGTCGCACGTTCTCCCAGGTGCTCCACAGTGCTGAAGCTCCGTTACCAACTCTGTTCATTTCATTTGGATAGTAGAGGGAACTGTCTGCTAGGTCTCCCATTTCATTCGCCAGTGGTTGGAAAGGAAACCACAGTGCTAACAGTGCCATCTCCTTTTCTTCTGGCCTGCCATGAAAGATCAGCTCTAAGAAACACTAAAAAAGCCCCACCCTGCAGACGGCAGACCCAGTCTACCCAAGGTGAGGGAGGTCCATGAGTGATGTGCTTCACCGCTGACACAGCCCCGTGGCCCATGTAGACGGAGGCGGGGAGGCGGGGAGAGAGAATTGATGCCATAGAGTTGTTCTCTGGCTTTCAAGTGTGCACCATAGCTTGTGCCCCTCCCCGCAATTATAAAGTCTAAATTTTTTTTCAAAAGGAAAATAGGTAATACATATAAACTAACAAGTCAGGAAAAGTAGGAAAAAAATTCAGCCTTAGTACTAATTAAAAATACACAAAAATAAAGTAGCATTTATCTTGCATTTTAGCAGGGAAGCAATATTTAAAATGTTGACAATAAAAAAATTAGATACCAATAAGACATAGGCCATTTATATGCTTTCTGGTTGAGAGCATACACTGACCCATGCATATAGTTTCAAAGTTGGTCCGAAATGATCTACCCATTTTTCCTGTCTACACCTAAGTGGATAGGTGATGAAAGCGACATAGGTTCATGCTCGTTCTCGGTGCTTCCACCTGCAGGTACTGGGAGCCCCTCAGTGGGTTTCAGTTGATAATTAGTTAAGAGAATTTTGTGTTAAATTTTATTTTTTTGCTTTTTTAAAATTTATTTATTTTATGTATATGAATGTTCTACCTACATGTATATCTTTATGCCAGAAGAGGGCACTAGATCCCACTAGAGATGGTTGTGAGCCACCATGTGGTTCCTGGGAATTGAATTCAGGACCTACCTCTGGAAGAGCAGCCAGTGCTCTTAACAGCTGAACCATCATCTCTCCAGCCCCTTGTGTTGAATTTTTTAACAATGACCATAAATAATGTTTATGAAAACAATGTGATACTCAGCTGTAGATGCCAGGAAGGAAGGAGATGCAAAGAGAAGTCAAGTCTCAACACCATTGCAGTTAATTTCTGGGGCAGAGGGACAGCTAGACACCAATGCATTCCCTTCTGGTCTTTCCTAGTGTGCCTAAGGTGTCACTGGGGCTACACTGTGTCAGCTGATTCTAGCCAGTGCTTTCAAGTAAAGTGTCAGGAACATTTTTCCATGAAAAGCTTCATACTAAACTTGAAAACTACTTAATGCCCATGGAAAGTAGTACTCCATAATTTATGATTTCCTTTTTTTTTTTTTTTTAAAAGGAACACTGTCTGTTACTTGCAGTGTTTTATTGATATATACCTGAAATTCAGCTCCATTCTTCAGAATAGTCCCTAAAATGGGTTAAAACATTTGAATATTTTGAGGTTCTTGATGTCTTTATTAGATAATTGGTAGTGTTCTAGAAAGTGGAATATATATTTCCTTCTGGTAGTATATTTTGCTATCTGTTTTATTTTTACCTATGGCAGAGTCAAGTCATCTTATAGAAGACTTTATGTATAGGTAATAATTATGTAATAACTAATAGGAACTTTAATAGATACCCACAAACTTTTACTACAGTAATATAAATAACTAATACATTAAATGATGCAAGTGTTATAGGGAAAAGTTAGAGAAGTTTAAAGAAATTTCAGCTTGTTCTCTAACTTAGGATGGTCAGAAAAAGTTCTCGTCAATAGGTGAAATTTGAAGATGTACAGAATGACAAACTATATGGACACTGGAGGGAGAAGGATCCAGTGTAATACAGAAGCCTTCAGGCTGTGTTTGAACAAAAGCCAAGAAACTGAAACGGGATGGGGTAGGAGCAGGGGAAGGAGCCAGGTTAGTGGGGACTTCCTAGAGGAAAGAAAGAGAGCCTCTGGGGAATTTTGAGCAGTGGAATGATATCTGGTCTAGGTTTTTGTTTGAATTTTTGTTTGTTTGTTGTTTCAAGATGGTTTTTCTGTGTAACCCTGGCCATCATAGAACTTGGTCTGTGGACCAGACTGGCCTCAAACTCAGAGATATGTATGTCACCATGCCTGGCTTGATCTAGATTTTAAAAGAAGCATTTTGACTGAATGGAAAACAAGTGGAGACAGTATGGAAAGAGGGAGGCCAAGAAACTATTATAATAATCCAGGAAGAGTGATGGTGGCTGGGGTCGGTGGAATGTTAGCCAAGGGAGAAATGGTTAGATTTTTGGTGTCTTTGGAAATAAGAGTTGATGGATTAGATGTAGGATGTGGAAGAAAATGTTCTGTTAATGTTTTTTATTTATTTTTGGAGGTAGTCTTACTTTGTAACCTTGGCTGACCTAGAACTCAGACTGTCCTTGAACTCACAGAGATCCATTTGCCTCTGCTGGGATTAAAGGTGTGCACCACCCTTCGTTTTTGTTACATACGTGTTGATACACTTGCTTACACTTGCTCCGTGTTCTTCCTCATTAAGTCTTGTAGAAATTTCTAATGTATTAATTGTGGTAGCCAAGGCTCCAGTAACAAATGGCTTCCTACCTATAATGGATAGAGCACATTAGGAATTTGGACTTGAGATGAGGCATCTTCAGTAACACACAGGTTGCAAGAATCCAGGCTAATGTTACCTCTGCAGGCCTCAACATATTTCCAAAGTTCCCACTCCAGTAAAGCTGGAAGAAAGAGAGAGAGAGAGAGAGAGAGAGAGAGAGAGAGAGAGAGAGAGAGAGAGAGCGCGCGAGCGCACAGAGGAGCACACATGGGAGGTTTTTATGGACCAGAAGAGGAGTTGTAACATGCCACTTCCATGAGGAAAGAGTTGTGCAGCCTTAATTGAAAAGGCTAGGAAATCCAGTTTCTCAGGAAGAAAGGAAAATGGATCTTGATGGATGAGCAGTAAGAAGTTGTTACTTTAGAACAGTCTTGCCTCAGTATTCCTGAGGGATACTTACCTGATGGAGGTGGGTCTTGTATCTTATCTGTTGTTTTCATTGGTTAATAATAAAGAAACTGCCTCGGCCCTCATAGGACAGAAAATTAGGTAGGTGGAGTAAACAGAAGAGAATGCTGGGAAAAAGAAGCTGAATCAGGGAGTCGCCATGATTCTCCCACTCCAGACAGACGCAGGTTAAGATCCTCCCTGGTAAGCCACCTCGTGGGCTACACAGAATAATAGAAATGGGTTAAAACAATATGTAAGAGCTAGCCAATAAGAGGCTGGAACTAGCAGGGCCAGGCAGTGTTTGAAAAAATACAGTTTTCGTGTAATTATTTCGGGCATAAGCTAGCCATGTGGGCGGCCGGGTGCCAGGGAAGCAGCCCCGCCGCACATAATGCAACACTTACCTTATTTAGGCTGCAGTTGCCTTAAGTGTATGCTTCAAAGGATGGGCATCTTTTCAATTAGATAAGATTTTGGTGACTTACAAAAGAAGAGTATTCCAGAGACTAAGCTGAGCATAAACTAGGCTGGGGGCAGGGGTATTAAAATAACACTAAGGAACAGTAAAGAAACTGGTTCATTTGAACTAAGATTGTAAAAGAAATAGATAATGATGAGGATGGAAGCAGGATGGGAAACACTGGGGAGTCATTGTGTCTCTGTTCTGTATTAGACAAGGGCATAATTCTATTATGATGCTTAACATTTATGTAATCCTTTGATTTACTTTTTCCAAGTAGAAATTTGGCACCCCCAGGCTGAATAACTTCCTCACATTTGTTTTCAAAGGCAAGTAGCAGAGCCAGTATTTACAACTAAGTGGAAACATTAAAATTGTAATTTTATAACCATCAAGTAGAGAAATAGCATTTTCTAATGTCAGAAGGGCTCTGCAATGACCTTTGGAGTGTTTAAAAGTGGTTCGACAGAGCAGCAGTTCTCCACTTGGGGCTGCATACCAAATATCCTGCATATCAGATATTTACAGTATGATTCATAACACTAGCAAAATTACAGTTATAAAGTAGCAATGTAATCGTTTTATGGTTGGGGTAACCACAACGTGAGGAACTGTATTAAAGGGTCACAGCTTTAGGAAGGTTGAGAAATGCTGTCTTAGAGGAACCAGAGGACCCTCCCATTTCAGAGACCTGTGTGGACAGGGACTCTGGAAGGTAGAGGCAGTAAGGTGTCCAGATTCAGAAGAACAACATAGATGTTGAATGCACAGGTGTGGAAGACCAGGATACGAAGCTATACCTTACCTTCCCAAAATCAGTGTATGAGGTTGCTGGAAGCAATACAAGCCCATGTTCTTGCTCTTGGAATTCTTCATAGACTGGCAAGATGCCAAACTAGAACCTCTCTATCCCCATGAAAAGTAACATAAGAGATTGAGTGAAACTTTTGTTACCCCAGACCTATTAAATAATGAATGATGTTATTTGAAATGTGAATTGCAGGCCTTTGCCCTTCTTGTCAAAACCAAACAAGTTCCAGCACCTTCTTATGAATTTAAAGGAAAGCGGTGGAGATGCTGTCAGCAGCTATTTGTGGCCCAGACCAGCATCCACAGACATGTGGCGACACAGCATGCTGAGGAAGTTTACCAGCAGACTGCTTCTGTTCTGAAGCAGCTAACTGCAGCATTGCATGCTTCACAGAGTCTTACATCCACAGACAAGAAGAACCCTCCTAGTCAGGAAGTGTCTGCTTGGCTCCCTGATGTAAGTCGCTTTAGCCCTGATGAGCTGAGCAGGTAAGTTTTTCATTCTGTATTTTGGTTTGCTTTTAAAATATTTTCCAACCACAATGATATACTACAGTTAACCTACTAAAATGGAAAAAATGAGAAAGACCAAAAACCTTGGCAAATACGGGTGACATGGTGAAGCAACTAAAATGCCCAGTCACTGCTGGTGAGGGTAGAAATGGTCCCACCATTCTAGGAAAGAGTTTGGCAGGTTCTTTTTAAAATTTAGATATTTTCCCAGTGACCCACTCCTGGGTATATAACAAACAAAAATAAAAACATATGCCCACAAAAGCCTAAACATGAATGTTTGTGGCAGTTTTACTTGTAATAAAAAAGTATTGGAAACAACCTATTATTTTGTCTGATAACTAAAAATAAACTAGTTATATTTTAAAATGATAGGAACTTGAGAAATGATTCACTGGGGAAATGCTTGCCCTGTAAATATGAGGACCTGAATTTGAATCCCAGGATTCTTGTAAAGCCAGGCATGGTAGTGCTTATGGACAATCCTAGTACTCCTACAGCAAAGTGGAGGCAGGACCAGGATCACCAAAAGCTCACAGGCCAGCAAGCATTGGGTGCACGCAATAAAGAACGAGACTGTCTCAATCAAGGAGGAAGGTGAGGACTGACATCCAAGAATGTCCTCTGACTTCCACATACACACTATGTGCCTGCATTCACACATAAACACATTCATACCATATACACACAAAGATTAAAAAATAAAAATAATTTGAAATATGAATTGGAATGCAATTGAATTGGAATTCAGTTGAAATGGAAACAATTGTAAATAGTAATAGCAGGAGCATGAAAGGATGAATGCAGCCATGTTAGAATATAGAGCACTGCCGCACGCTTTCATCCCAGCATTGGAAGGCAGAGGCTGCCAGATCTCAGCTCAAGGCCAGCCTGATCTACAGAGCGAGTTCAAAGACAGCCAGGGCTGTCACACAGGAAAACAAAAAAATAAAAAAAGAGCATTGTGCAGCAAGAGCCGTGGACAGTGGGTGACACAAGGCTGTGTGTGAATGGTTTGTCAAATCTTTATGCCGAGAGGCCAGAAGCCACACAGAAGAGTCTGTTTGTGGCTGCATGAGTGGAGGGCAAAACCATTCTGTAATGATAGAAAGCTTCTTTCTGAGAGTTTGAATGGGAATGTATGCTTGAGTTTCATTGTAAGTTATACTTTGATTTATAATGTCTAAATAAATGGAGTAGGCAAGAATCAACAGATTTGTTTGGTCCGTGTACTAATGAATTCAGAACTATACTTTCGGACAGATAAATCATTCATCAAGATGTTTGGGAAGGGCTTGGAGAGATGGCTCAGTGGTTAAGAGAACTGACTACTTTTCCACGGAGTAAACCTGGTGGCTCACAACTGTCTTTAACTCAAGGGTATCTGATGCCCTCTTCTGGCTTCTGTAGGCACTGTATGCATATGATACACAGACATACATGTAGGCAAAACATCTTATACATAAACATAGTAAATACATAAAATGTTTTTTAAAAGATTATTTGGAGAATGCATTATTCCACATGCTGAATTTTCAGAGTCCAAACTTTTCCTTTGCTTTGAGTTTTTTAAGTCTAGTTTAAAACTGTATTATACTCTTCTCTGGTCTCCTAAAGTACTAATATCTTCTTAGTGCTGCTGTGTGAGTGTGCTGACAGAAAGGCTTGTCTTGTATGGCCAATACTAACATATCTCAGCTGGGCAATGGTAGTGCATGGAAGGCAGAGGCAGGTGGATCTCTGTGAGTCAGACCAACCTGGTCTACAAAGCAAGTTCCAGGGCAGAGAAACTCTGTCTTGAACCACCCCACCTCCCCCCCCCAAAAAAAATTTTAAATAACATGTCTCGTAGGTAAGTGGATTATATGAAAAAATGGAAGTCAAACTTTTTCATCATGAATCAATGGCCAATCATCATGGCCAGTCAAACCAGATGCTGCCTTCTGATTGAGGATAAGTCACAGTGGACTCATTTCCAGCTTGCCATAAAGGGGTTAATAATATCTGTCTCTTGGGTGTGAGTGGTAAGTGAGGACAGTGAAGCAGATTTGCTTTCTGTAATGTAAGAAGTAAGTCCTATGCAGACACTGTCCTATGTAGAGAAAATATGAAAGAGAATGTTAGGAGAATAATAAGAACACAGGTATGAGTTATTCCATCTTTGCCTTCTCCCATTTCTGCATAGATTTACTGGGAACTGTGACCTCCTTGTGACTCAGGTGCTCTTGCCCTCTGACTTTCTTTTTGTAGTGACCAGAGCAACAAGGATGGGGAGGTACTCCTGTATTACTGCTACTGTGACTTGGAGGACCCCCACTGGGTTTGTGCCTGGCAGACAGCTCTATGCCAGCACCTGCACCTCACAGGCAAGGTAAGCCCTGCTACACATGTGCCCTGCTGCATACATACACTGCACAGCCTTATCCTGTGCCCTTAACTCTGGACTGCAGGAGCTGTGCTTTTTGTGGTAGTTTTCACTCCCCATTCACAGAATAAGGGAAATCCTGCTTGGCATTCTAGTGAGGTATTAAACAGCTGTTAATATGTTATTTTATAGACCAGGAGTCAGTCAACTACACCTAATGGGTCATATAGTAAATATTTTAGGCTTTGTTTAAAAAAAACAAAAAAAAACCTGTACTCATTTGATGTGGGATTCCCTTCTTTATTTGTGTTGCTTTTATTGGTTAAATGAATAAAGAATCTGCCTTCGCCTGTGATAGGGTAGAGTAGAGCTAGATGGGAGTAGGGGAGAGGGAGGGTGACGTGACAATGACTAAACTGAATGCTGGGAGAAAGAAGGAGGAGTCAGGAAACACCATGTAGCTGCCAGAGAGAAATGATGGGAGCTGTCAGCTGGAACCTTGCCGGTAGACCACAACCCTCATGGTCAAATATAAAATAATGGAAATGGGTTAATTCTAGATGTAAGAGCTAACTAGCAATATGCTTAAGCTATTGGCCAAACAGTATTGCAAATAATAAAGTTTCTGTGTGATTATTTCGGAAGTCTGAGCAGCCAGGAAACGAACAAGTTGTCTCCTACAACACTCATTACTGTTATAGATTGAAAACATTCATGCGTGGTACTTAAAGGAGTAGATATGGCTGTGTTCTGATACATCTGTATGCTGACAGTTTGCTGATAGCTGAGACAGAGAGATGTTCTGTACTCAAAAGCCTCCGCATGTAGGTTTGATTTCGAAGTATAGCATCGATTTTCCTAGAATCAGGTCTTTCAGCACCTCAGGTACTGGCATTTGTACCTCCTTCTCTTCTATGAGGCCTCTCCTCCTGGACACGCCTTATGCCCTCTCAGAGCGCTGCTCCAGTGCTGTTTCCTCAGAAGTACAATGGAAATTGTTCTCACAACTCTCTGCCTGTGCGCCTGCTCAGAGACTATCACAGCCTGACAGTGGAACCTGTCTCACTCACAGCACAAGGCCTCACGGGGCCAGCAGCTTTATCTCAGTTGATGTAGTCTCAGTGCTGGTGCAAGCACATACCGGGTACTCTGTAAGGACTGGAGACTGTCGAATAAAGGGAAGACTGCATGTTCCTAGCATACCCTCAAGTGTGTGTGTGTGTGTGTGTGTGTGTGTGTGTGTGTGTGTGTGTGAAGATGAGAGGAAGCATATTCCCAGATGGTAATATTCATCTCTGCATGAGAGGACAGCATTTATTTTTGCAAAATGCTGTTTGTGATCTATTCTCCATGTATATGTCTATTAAATAATTTTCAAAATTTAAGTCAGAAGGAAGTGAAGTAGAAACCTTTTGAGGTTCTTCCACGCCCCAGTTATTAATAAACTGATTGGTCAGTGACATTTTCCACACCCGTGTTTGACAAGTACTGGTACTGCTCGCCCCGCTCAGTTCCTCACCACACCCTGTCCTGCAATAATCCTCGACTCCATTTACTTCTCTTCTGCTACTCTGTCTTGTCTTGTCCATGTGGTAACTTCCAGACGAGCCTCCAGCCCCCAGTCCACCCTCCATTTAATCTGCTCTCCACGCAGAATAGACTTGTTAGAGCAGCTCCAGCAGCACCAGGTGGGCCAGGCCCCCTCCTTCACAGCTTAGCTACCATAGTGCTGGGCCTTTGGCCTTACTCACTCTCCACACTCCAGTGTGTCCTTCAGTTTCCTGGGACTCACCAAAATTTGTTTTGGTTGCCTTTTTTGCACCCTTCTCCCACCGTCTGTGTCTCAGATTCGGATCGCTACTGAAGGAATCAATGGAACTGTTGGAGGAAGTAAAGTGGCCACCAGACTCTACGTGGAGGTCATGCTTTCTTGCCCGTTGTTTAAGGATTACCTGTGTGAGGAAGATTTTAAGGTAAGAGAAAAAGAAAGTGAACTAAAGCTAGAACAGTCTGCTTTCGTGGGCCATTGAAGGGTGCATACAGAGCCGGACAAATGCCTTCCTTTCCCTTTGAGTTCCAAGCCAGTGCAGTAAAACAAGCGTGCTTGTCACTGTTTCCACTGTGTCACCTAGGATCAGTCAGTACCCTTCCTAGACCCTAGTCTCCCTTCCTAGAAGGATGTTACAGTTAAACAAGCTGTTTTTACTGGAGAGACTGTTTTCTCAGATCCCTGTGAGGTACTGATGTGGGAGTCCCCTATGTATGCTGTGATTAACGTTAATGAATAAAGAAACTGCCTTGGCCTGTTATAGAGCAGAACGTAGTTAGGCAGAGGGGACTATGGTTTTAGGAAACCTGAAAAGAAAGTTGACACCACATGAGAATAAAGTTGTGGTTCTTTCAGCAAAGGTGCTATGTCTAAGAACTTTATGCTTCATCACAGTACGTAGTAAGCTGGCGAGAGCACTTCACTAATTCTTATGCTGATCACAGCAAGACACTAGCTGTAATTGCTCCAGAGCAAAAGCTGTCTGCTGTGTGATCACATGTGAATGGATCAGTGGTGCCGAGTTACATGTACATAGCCATATAAACACAATGTTCCTGCATGTGGAAATGTCACAGTAAGCATTTATTAACGTTGAATCAGCTGGAACATTCTGGACCACAGCTTTATCTCCATTGACAGTTCCCTTTTTCTCCTAATTTGAGGTTTAAAACTTCAACTATCACACTATTAAAACAGACCATAATTCTTACATTTGGCACTTGTCTTTGGCTGGCAGTGGGAGAAGTAAACTCTGTCTTGTTTCTCCTTGGCTAGAGCAGCAAAGGAGGAGCTCACTGCTTCCCGGAATTGCGAGTCGGTGTGTTTGAAGAGATCGTGCCTATGGGGATCAGCCCCAGCCAGGTCTCCTACAAGAATCCTGGTATGCTTATGTTTTAAAGAACTGTGCTTTCTGTCATAGACAAACTAGAAAGACACTGACCAGCAGAAACTGTAGTCAGTCTTCTATTTAAAATAGCCGTAGGGTGGCTAACTCTGCCTATCCAGGACTTAAACAGGCGTCTGTGGTGCTTATGGTAACTAAAGGCTCACTTTAGACCACCAGCACATTTTTCTTGGTGATAGTTTGGCAAGAAGTTGTTTCCCCTTTCCAGAGAGAGCAATTTGAAAGCCGTGTGGTTATTACCTACAAATAGTTCATCAGCAAAAACAGCACATGGGCTTTTACCATGGTAAGCAAATAGCTTTCAGAACCAAAGCATTGTTCTCGAACATTCGACCCCTGCTTCCCTGTGCTTGCTATAGATTACTGAAAAGCATTTGTGTGGTGGGGATTTTTGGTTTTGTTTTACTTTTTACCATGAAAATTTCCAAACATTAACCAGAGTAGGGGAAATAATAGAATGAGCTTCCATATACTCACTCAGCAGCCTCAGCAGCTACACATCCATGGCAATCTGTCCTCTGACCCCTTCCCTTTCTCTCACCTCAGCTCACTTTAAAGAGAACCTCCGTGCTATGTTATTTCACTCATAAATGCTTCAGTAGATACCTCTAAAAGATTAACAGTTAAGTTTTACTAGTAACCATGTCTAAAACATCTTAGCAGTAATTACTTAATGAATATCTTGTCAGTGAATTCCCAGTTGTGTCATGATTAAGTTTCTATTAGGATTAAATAAGAGGAGCTAAGATGGGTCACTGGGTAAAGCACTTGTCAATCAAGAGTGAGGACCTAAGCTCCGGTCCCCGGAACCTATGTAAAGCTGGTCCAGTGATGCACATCTACAGTCCCAGTCTCCTGCTGTGAGATGGGAAGCAGACACAGGAGACTCTGAGGCTCAGGCCAGCGGGCACACAGGAGTCCCTTACAAACAAGATGGAAGGAGAACACTGATGCCTGAACTTGTCCTCCGACCTCCACACAAACAGAAAACAGACTGAAGTAAGATCTCTTCAACAGCAAAAAAAAAAATGTCTCTAAGTTTGTATATTCAGCTCTACAGATTGTCTTGGTCACTTGTTTTGTAGAGTCTCTTAGAATCTGGATAGTGTTAACTGTATCCCATGGGGTAGTCCTCAGCTGGCTGTATCTCCTGGAGATACACTCATATATGTGTGTGAGTGTGTGCATGGGCTTGCAGGCTGCAATGAGCATGTGGAAGTCAGAGGATAAGTCATGAGACTGGAGGCAAGTTCCTTTACCTGAGCCATCTTGCTTACCCTGCAGGTTGGTTTTGAAGGCACCCACTCTTATGTCTGTAGAGTTCCTCAGTCTTGGAATAGTACTAACTCTATCCCGATAGGGTGGTCCTCTGCTCACTGATCTCCCTAGATTGCTATTTAAAGTGAGAGCTGTGCTGTTTTGTAGAAATATGGGAGCCCCATTACATTAGTTTTCAGCTTCTAGTGTAAGTAGAAATAGGTGAAATGAGCTAACAGAACGTGTCCAGTGCATGTCAGTATGTACTGAATAGAAAACTATTAGTGAGTTTGTTTACTTTTTTCATACTAAGTCCCTGAGATACAGTGTGTATGTCATACTTATGGTCACTTTCCTCAGAGTACACTCAGGTAGCTGTCAGCCACACTGATTAGTGACATCTGTGCTTGACAGCTCTGTGTCAGAGCCTTGATCATCAGGCTTAGTCCCTTTCTTTCCTTCCACTCACACAACTGCTTCCTAGGTAGTATTGCTTTCTCTCAAAGAACAAAGGGCCGTCTG
Organism: Alexandromys fortis; assembly: GCF_014885135.2. Lineage (NCBI taxonomy): Eukaryota > Metazoa > Chordata > Mammalia > Rodentia > Cricetidae > Alexandromys > Alexandromys fortis. Next base: position 3,736,235 of record NW_026067972.1, read on the forward strand.
CCTCTCGGGTATTCATTTTAAATATCAAAAAGAAGGCCAAGAGTTAAGTTAAAGGGAAATGGGGTAAGATACAAGCATCTTAGAATAGGCTCATGCACAAAGAGATAGGACCCAGGTAGGGATGTCTCTGTTTGGTGTCCCCATCTTAGCAGGAGGCAGTGTGACAGCAGCTCACCTTGGTGTGGCAGACACTGCTTGGGAGCTGAGGGGAGACTGGCCTGGGCTGCCTTCAGCTCAAGCAGGTGGTTTAAAGGGACCTCTTGTCAACATGTCCATCTGGGTCACTTTCTGTTTGTACCCTCTGCCAGAAGAGCAGCAGTAGTAACAGCAGAAGCAGGGAACACATTTGGCTCCCGAAACTCCCTGCCGGGAAAAGGCAAAGAGAATTTCCATGATTCTCATCACAGTTCTGAACCTCATTTTTGATATCATTGTTTTGGGACCCATGCAATTATGTGACGCTAACTGAGTAGCATCAGACCTGGTTACATTCTATAATTTTAGCTTTGAGAGTTAGAAAACGAGACTGTGCTCTCCAGGTTTGGAGAGTTATCGAGCGGTTGTTGGGATTCATGCTCAATAGAGTCAGGCTCCTGATGCTCACAAGACAAAGCTCACAGACTAGAGTTCCTTCTCCACCCCGTTTCTCCTGATGTGTGGCTTCTCTTTTCCTCTCACTTCCTTTCCACCCACCTTTTCCCCTTTTGCGTGTACACAAATTTAGATACATTCTTCTTACCTATTATCAAGCACACGCAAGCTCAAACTTTCCATAACATCATGCTCTCAACTACCTTAGTCTAAGCCGAGGTTCTAGCCTTGAATTTGGGGTCAACTTTGTTACTTGACAGTTTGTAGACTGTAGTGAATCCTGAATGTATTGAAGCTCCTTTGTGGACTTTCACAGTAGGACACTGTCCATTTCCTGACTCACTAGTGACCACAACCGCACATACCAGAACAACACTCCAAATAAATCCCCAAGCATGGAGTTTAAGAAAATCTTATTTCCTCCGTGAGTTCGAGACCAGCCTGGTCTACAGAGCTAGTTCCAGGACAGGCTCCAAAGCCACAGAGAAACCCTGTCTCGAAAAACCAAAAAAAAAAAAAAAAAAAAAAAAAAGAAAACCTTATTTCTTATTTCTGAACTGTTAGAGCTCTGTAGTCTCAGGTTAGAGCAAGGAGATGGCGATGCGTGGGACTGATGGTCACATGGTGTCATCCGTTTCCATGGTAATCGATGAAAGGAGGGTTAAGTGGGAAGAAGGTGAGTCAGCGCTTTAGTCAGGTCAGGACAGTTGTGATTAGATTTCCCTGTTGTTTTAATGTAATTGTTTGGCTTGATTTTAGGAATCCACTTATCCCCTGGTGAATTTCATAAAGAAATAGAAAAGTTTTTATCACAGGCAAATCAGGAACAGGGTGATACTATCCTACTGGACTGCAGAAACTTCTATGAAAGCAAAATAGTAAGTAAGAGCCAGAACTGAGTGGCATGAAAGGGTGGGTGTGCCTTGCACAGCACAGTGTATGTCCCGTGTGGAACCTTTAGCCACATCAGTCTCCTTCCTGTACCAGCAGCATCAGGGAGAACGTAAGTCCTAAACTCCAAGTCTGTTGAGAAAGTCTAAGTCTGTTAAAGAAATCTTGGCATATAAAGTGATTTTGTTTACCATGAACCTCCCGTTGGCATGTGCTACTGACCTTGTAAAAGCTGCCACTGTAACCTAGACCATTCCCCTGAGGGATCTGTAAGAAGGGAACCCGCAACCCCAGTCCTGTGTCTAGTTCCAGATCTTGAGGTTAAAGGGTAAGAGTGTGGGATGCAAGCCTTGGGTAGCAAATGCTTGTTGCTGTTGCAAAGATGGGGATTGTTATACAGAAAGAACTGAGTTCCCAGCAGTACATTTTTCTAATCATTTCCTTCTGTCCCTATGTTGTAGGGACGATTCCAGGGCTGCTTAGCACCAGACATCAGGAAATTCAGTTACTTCCCTAGCTACGTTGACAAAAACCTTGACATTTTCAGGCAGAAGAGGGTGCTGATGTACTGCACTGGGGGCATCCGCTGCGAGCGGGGTTCTGCATACCTCAGAGCCAAGGTGAGCCAGCTCCACCATCACCAGCCTGTGTGGAGCCTCCCCCGCCTCACTCCCACCCCGTCACCCCCTGCTCAGCCCCCTCCTCCCCAGCCGTCTGAAGGATTTACTTTCCTGGCACAGCTCCAGCATGGAGTTTGTAAGTCTAAACCCGAGCTTCTTAAGTCTCCAGCACTTAGTGGTCTTGAAGACTCATTAAGTACAGAAGAGCAAGCTTAGCTGAGTGGCTCCCCTTTCTTAATCCGTGTGCCTGATCCCAAGAAGAGCAAATTCAGTAACATTACATGTCCCAACAGATGCCCTCCTATATTTAGGGGTAGCAAAAATAGTTAGGCTTCCCAGGATCTTAGAAGGTGAAGGGCCCAACTGCTGTCATCACCCATCTCCCCAGAAGGCAAGGGCTGGCCAGGTGGTTCTTTGACCCTTTGGTCAGCATTTTCCACACTCTCAGGAGGCCACGGGGAGCCCCTGACTGATGGGCACAGGCAGCGTGGCTGCACTGCTTGGGCACTCACCACCATAGAGCTGCTTCCAAGTCTCTTTGTTTCTTTCAACATCTTGATATTTTTTTGTCTATATCCAGGGAGTGTGTAAGGAAGTGTTTCAGCTCAAGGGTGGCATCCACAAATACCTGGAAGAGTTTCCTGATGGGTTTTACAAAGGGAAGCTGTTTGTATTTGATGAGCGGTTTGCCCTGGCCTACAACAGTTCTGTGGTATCAGGTAAGTCAGCCCAGGTCCAGAGCCTACATTGTGTCAGGTCAGAATCATTCACCATTCTACACCCGCTGCTCAGGGAAGGCTGCCAGGACCTGAACATGACAGGGAGAAGTGGGGTCACTGTGCCACCCCTTTGTTTCCCAGCAGCTGGAGATGCAGGAATTAAACAGGCATCAGATGGTCCTGGCCATGACGTATACTGAATAGGCAAGTCCTTTAAAGTGCAGGCAGTGGACAGGTTGTGCCAGACGTCCTAGGTCTTTGTCGCCATAGAATTCGTAATACTGCCACATCCTACTGCTGCTGCTGCCGTAGGGAACTTAGCACGGCGTCATACTCACTGCAGTCTCCCACTGGATGTAGTCAGGCTTCCCACTCACTCTTTATTTAATGTTACAGGTAACTCAGCTCTTGCTGTATCACACAGTCTGAAAACTATTTTGCTATTTCTTATTTCTATACAATTGATTTCCTTTGTAATGCTGTGCATTTAATTTTATTCATTTAAAATTATTTCTCATAGACAAAGTCCATAGTAATTACCAGGCTGCCAAGTAAACCCAGGGCAGAAGAGTAAGAATTAGATGCCGTGGACACAAGTGCACACTAGGGGGCTTGTTTAGAGGCCCTAAGGAGAGCACAGCAGCTGGCCAGAGACTTGTCCTCTTTCATATGGGGAAAGTCATCCTCATCAGCTGAGCTGCAGCATGAGCAGGGACACAGAGCCATGAGGGAGGACGGGGACACCTGCTTAGGCAGCCAGATCGGCCAAATCAACCCTGGCAATCAGTGGGGTGACAGATGCCACAGTCAGATGCCCTCGTGTCCCCAAGTGCGCATTTGAGGGAAGGTGAGAATGAAAGAGCAGGAGCAGGCCGTGCGGTGGCTGCTGCACTGGTTATAGTTGGCCTGCAGTGCTGGGCCCACACAGAAGGGAGGAGAAGGAGAGGCAGTCCTCCAGAAAGCGAGTTGCCCTGAGTACTGCAGTTCAGTAGTATCTGGATGAAAAGTCCTAGGCAGACAACCTTCATGGCTCCTACAGTTTCTAGAACACTTGTGAACACAGGCCTCTTAGTAAGATTCGTCTTCTCTCCTTCCTTTCTGATCTCTTTACTCATTATGGTGGTCTAATATTTGTCTTATTTTAAACCTCAAATAGTAAGTAAAAAGCAAATGAGGGATTTTATAGAAGAAATACCTGCAGGACTTGAATATCTGCATGTGACTTTGAATATAAGAAAAAGCCCAAAGGTAGCATAGCCAAGCAAGGGGAACTGTGGTAATTTGGAAGATAAGCTGGCCAGGAAACACAGGCTGAAAAGGAAGATAAGGTGCAGTTGGGGAGTCAGGGGGTAGCCTGGGGTAGAGAACTCTGCATTCTACAAGGTGGATGAGATGTGGAGTCATCTGTATTCAGGTGTGCGGTCCCCCTGGGCAGGGAGGTTCTATCGGGGAGAGCCTGTGTAACGTGGGTAATAAGGTGTTTTCAGAAGTGCTCATGAGAAAGAGATGAACCTGTTTTCCGGATAGGAAAAAGGACAATGGATGGGTGAAGGCAAGTCAGAACAGTTTCCAGAAGCCTCTCCATACCCACCCCTCCTCCAGCAGGCTTTTCTCTTTCCTAGAAGATAGGAGTGCTATTTCCTTTTGATCTGTTTGTTTCTATTCTGAGACAGGGCCTCACTGTGCATGTAGCCCAGGCCAGCCTTGAACTTGCAATCTTCCTGTCTCAGCCTCCCAAGTTCTGAGGTGATAGTTGCTGCCACCCTGCTTGACTTGGAAACATTCCCTTGGACCAAAAGAGTAGTGAACTTAGGGTTGTATTTGGGAACTGGATAAGCACCTCTGTGTGTGAGAGACAGAGAGACATAGGGGGTGTGTGGAGAGGCAGTGGAGCAGGGAAAGACTAATAAAACTCTTTCTTCCCTAGAATGTTCATACTGTGGAGCCCCGTGGGACCAATATAGACTCTGTTCTACTCCGCAATGCCGCCAGCTCGTTCTAACCTGCTCTGCCTGTCAAGGACAAGGATTCACAGCCTGTTGCATCATGTGCCAAGACAAAGGGGGCAAACAGGCATCGGGCCCTGCCCAGGACAGTTTTAAAGAAGAATGTGAGTGTACAGCCCGGAGACCACGCATCCCACAGGAGCAGCCTGCATGACGCCCTGTGAACCGGAAGCCAGGGCCTGACGCTGGTGAGGCTGTGTGGCATCTTAAGCATTCCCTAAGCTTCATAAGTGCAGGCTTCAGTGTCCATGCGTAGATTGTCAAGGTTGTAGAAACAAATCAGGAACTTTCATGTGGTCAGATGGCCTCAAGCAAAGGGAACAGGGAGTCCACTGTTAGCTACCTAACCTGCTTGTTTTGATTCGGAATATGCTAGAGCCTGGAAAAGAGGTGATCCGTGTGGGATCCCAAGGACATTGAGGGGAAGAGCCTTGAGCCTGGCTGCGCCATGTCTTCTCTGCCATGCAGCTGGGTAGTAGACATTGCTCTTGTCAGCAAACCTTTTTGCCTTGGCAGCAAAAGCAGAGAAGCTGAGCCCTGGGTGTGGACTCTTAATCCAGGTCAGCTGCAACCTTTCACTGCGTCAGTCTCTTCGCTAACTGTCCGAAGAGATCTGTAATCTGTAGCATTGGCCACTTCCTGCTTTGAAGACTTTACTGAATCAACCTGACCCATTCCTTTACATATGATCATGGCACTACTGAGTAGTTGGCCAGAGACCACGTGGCCTTCAGAGTCTAAAGTATTTGCACTCTGTCCCTTCACAGAAAATGCCAGCTCCCAGTTCACTCTGACTGCTCATCTGACAGAGGCAGTCTTAAAGAAGTGGCCTACATTTTTATAGATTTAGTTTCTTTGAAAGATGTCCCCCTAACAGCCCTGCATTACCCAGCATCCCCTCTTAGCTTCTGAGTGTTCTCCTTGGGGATCCGGATGAGCAGCAGCAGCGTGCTTTATGCTTGCTTAGTGAGGTCCTTCTGCATATCAGCTCTCTAGCCTTCCGACCTTTGGGCTCATGTCCCCATCATACGAGTTTTAAGAAGCACACACAGCCACACATAGACCAATGGCTTTAATATTATGTTGCAGTTTCCAGTGGTGCAGAATGCAGCTGCAGTTGTGTCTCAAGGAGAAGCTGAGTGGGGCTGGCCGTCCCTGCAGCTTGGTGCCACTCCTGGGCCCATGTGCAGCCTCACTAGACACTGTTAGTGGTGAGGCCCTGGCGTCACCTCTAGTTACCCTGTACTATCCACAGCATTACAGTTCAGTGTGCAGGACTTCCCCTTGTCAGAAGCCCCCTGGGCTGTGCTCAACAGCTTTTGAGCCTTGTCATTATTGTAATATTGGCTGGATCCCTAAGGAAAATCATTCCCCAAAGCAACAAACAAAAATACTAGTTTAACTGGCACTGTGGTCTATTAAAAGGCACAAGAACAATGTGTTTTAGCATTTTTACTGACTCCCATGGTGTTAAAAAAAAAAAAGGGATCCAGTAGGAATGCCGAAATTAGGGTTCAGAGTAATCACTTGTGTTGTTTGGCCAGGAGCTCCTAATTCCTTGCCGTTTGGATGTTGTACACTGCTGTCCTTCAGAGGTGTCATTTGTAGGCAAGAACTCTGTGATTTGATTTGTCTCCTAAGTGACCAGGCAGGCACTTGGTGTCTGTAAGCAGGGCTATGCTATGTGCCATAGCCACAGTGGACTGGAAATTCTCCCAGTGGCATTGGCCTCACGTAAGCCATTTGCCCACTGAGGTATAGGAAGATGTTTTCCTGTGGCTAAAGGTTTTCATCCATCATGAAGTTGGCATTCAATAAAGACAGAGTGATTTCTGACTGCAGTGAGTATATGCCAGGTGTTCGGACAGAGCACTCAGGAATATATCTGTTGCCTGGGCTGGTAGATTTTAAAACTTGAAATTTCACCGTTGCCTTTTTCTCCCCCTTCTCTTACCTGGCAGAAGGAATCCTGTATCTTTCTGACTCTTAGAAGATTCTGTAGCTTGTCTTTCATTCTTGGGGGGAAGGGGTTTGATCCTGGAATCAAATTGGCAGCTTTAATCTTGAGGTTAAAGTTTCAAGTGGGGTTGAAAAATCATGATTATCTGTTCTTTTTACTGAGCTGCTGTGACCAGACCTGTAATAAAGTATTTTACAGCGCTTCCAGACTAGTTGGGAGGAGTGTTCTGTGTTGATGTGTCCCATGTTGTAAGTGCACCTAAACACCAAAGCATGACCACCAAGGGGACTTCTGGGCTCTCACTGCCACTGTCATGCTATCTGCAGCAAGATCTGCCAGTTTGAGGGCTTCTTCATTTTAAATAATAACCAGACTGAACTTCTGTGACTAAAGAAAACTCCACATTGACCATATTTTATAAAAGGTCCGACTACAGTCACTAGTTAACCTAAACCTTAGTGCACAAAGAACTTAACCACAAGAGTTCCACGCCAGCGTTTGCCTCCTGGTCTCCACTGGGGAACATGGATTATCGGTAGAACACGTCCAGTTCACAGGCGTGGGCTTCCCTTTGCACACTAGACACCACTACGGCACTTGGGAATTATGGGTCCCGTCAGGTCTGCGAGCCTCCTCTTCCTCACTGCAAAGGAATGGGGAAGAGATGTGAGCCAGCTATCCTTGCCAGTCCTGAGTAGCAAGTGGTCCACAAGGTCAGAGCCTGCTTGTCAAGGACGGTTACAAGAAGGCTGGATGTTTGTCCCTGGTTACTGATGGGAATCTATGGTAGGGTGGATATCTCTTCTAAATGGCTGACCACACAGTCTTTGGCATGTGCACATACACACACACACACACACACACACATACACACACACACACACACACACACACACACACACACACCATTTGCCTTTGCCTACACAGACTCCACAGTTGAAGACTGGTTCTGAGCAGGGTTAACTTTAGCCAGTCTTAGGACTGGAGTGTCAGCCTGCTGAAATGTTTCTCCTTGCTCCTTCTGGGAATGCCTGGTCTACCTCCTGCCAATGCCAGTAACTGAAAAGTGCCTCAAATTGTCCTGCCCCCTCATGTTTTAATAGTGACATCCCCCTAAGAGCAAGGCAGTTCATGCTTCAAATACTGTTCACATGACAGTTAAACCTGTAGAGAAGAAAGTATGAGCCAGGAAGTTGCAAACAGAAGATAGAAGCTTATGGCTAGGGCTGGCAGGGACAAAGGCCCCTTGGGTGTAATAAGAGAAAACATGATATTGGCAAATGACTAAGAAGCAAGCTAGATTTGCTACGAGAAAACACAAGGTCAGGGAAGGCTATAGAGCGGTAGATTAAAATCAAGGGGTCTGTTGATGTGGTATAGGTGGGTGACCCTTGCTACCTTTTAGTCTTAAGATGACTTTCAGTTCCCAGGCTGAGGTGGCTGTGCAGCCACCCGATAAGAGCCCATGAGCTCCACCACCCTGTCAACTTGTACGTGACTCAGATGGAGCAGGTAGTTGTGCAGGTGTGGCCAAGAGCCACAAACAGGTCTCAGACTCACAGTTACCCAGCGTGGGTCTCTACCCACTTCCTAGCCCCAAGTTAGAAGAAGGCAAGCCAACCAGATGGGGAGGCAGTCTGAAAGGAAGACACAGTCTAATCCAATTCCTGGAGGTGACTGAAAGTGTCACACAGTTTGGAAATCCACACAGGAACAAAAACCAAAACATAGAGAATAGGAGAGGGCTGTCTGGATGTGCAGTTTCTACAGATGAGCCTGTCACCCCCACGTTCGCTGTGCAAACATGCCTGCGAGCTGCTCTTGTGGCTCTCCATACCCAGAGTGTGGCATCACCCACCAACCTGAACAGAAGCCCCTCTGAAGGCTCTGAGCTCCGCATGCTGTCGTTTCCATGCTACAGATAAGGAAAATGATAGCAAGGATATGATGTTTGCTCAAAGCCAGAAAGCCAGTGATACACTGGATGTTACCGGTAGCAACATCCAGTAATCATAGCACTTGGGAGGTGGATGTAAGAGCATCAAGACTTCACAGCTAGTCTCTGAGACATAGCAAGTTCAAGACCAGCCTTATCTACACGAAACTGTCTCAAACAAAAAAATAACAAAGCTAGAACCAGACTTGTGCCTCTCTCAGTAGTTTGGTTACATGTCCGTGTCTCATCTGATGCTCACAAGTTCAGCCCCCCACCTCAGAGAAGAAAGCCATTTTGCAGGGCAAGGATTGCAACCTTACTCACTGGCCTTTGATGGTGGGCATGAGGATCCTGTCAGACGCTTAATCCGTAACTAGGGAAAATGTGAAATTATTGTTTTTCAGAATAATATTTAGGATTTTTTTCTTTATCTTAATTTTTAAAGATTTATTTACTTATTATGGATACAGTGTTCTGTCTGCCTGGTGTTCATGTATGCCTGCACACCAGAAGAGGGCACCAGATCTCCTTAAAGATGGTTGTGAGCCACCATATGGTTGCTGGGAATTGAACTCAGAACTCTGGAATAGCAGCCAGTGCTCTTAACCTCTGAGCCATCTCTTGAGCCCCCAATACTCGGGGTTTTTAAGTACTGATTCATAACCAGGTCACAGCTGGGCCTGCAATACTCTGAGAGCTGGCCCCACCCACTGATTCGGTATAACCATCACTTCTGTGCTGTGGTAAGAATTCTGCAGCTCATGTTTTTTTGTTTGGTTTTTTGTTTTTTTTTTTTTTTTTTTTTTTTTTTTTTTTTTTTTTTTTTGGTTTTTCGAGACAGGGTTTCTCTGTGGTTTTGGAGCCTGTCCTGGAACTAGCTCTTGTAGACCAGGCTGGTCTCAAACTCACAGAGATCCGCCTGCCTCTGCCTCCTGAGTGCTGGGATTAAAGGCGTGCGCCACCACTGCCCGGCCTTGCAGCTCATGTTTTGATCTTACTTCCTTTCAAATAATGGCACCTCAGATAAACCAAGACAGAAGTATATTTTTATAGACCCGAGGCTCTAGAGAAAGTGGCCTGTGAAGGGAGCAAGGAACAGACAGCCCTGGGGCTGTGCCATGCTGAAGAGCAAGGGCCTGTGCCCTCGCACCCGGGCCTCAAAACTTTGACAGATGGCGCCTGGGGTTGAAGAACTTGATTGGAAGTGCCTGTAAGTCTGTGAGTGCCTGCCTTTCTGATGCTCACTCCACTCAATGGGGATCTGACAGCCTTGGATCATCACCCAAACCCCTGCTTCAGGGTTTTAGGCTCCTTTCTGCAGAAGGTTGGGAGCTAGAGAGCCCTGGCGGTGAGGATTTGATGAAAACCTCACCAAAGACCGTCTTTAAAACTCATTTGGCTTCATCATTTGCTCCAGAGATCAGCTTCCTTGTTAAGTTAGCACATTGCCTTCCCTCCTCCAATAGATGGAGTGTAATTTGGTCTGTTGTGGTTTTATGACACTCAGGGTAAATGTACCCCTCAATCAAGGTAACAATAGAGACCTGCTTTGTGACTTGCTTCCCCCCCCACACACACACACACTCCTGGGGCCTTGCCAGTCACGCTGCCTTCATTTCACACCAGACCCTGCTCTCCTGAGCATCATCGGGAACATGTAATAAGCAGCCACACCCAGGACGCGTGAACAATCGGCTCGTGGGAGCCAGTGGATGGTTGATGTTATTCATTCTGTCGACTGCACAGGTATTTGGTGCAGCCCGTCACCAAGAGACTGTGAGGTTTTCTCTCTCTATTTAGAAAAATGAGGGAAATGGTAATTCAGCAGAGATGGAAGGAATGTAACTTGCTTTTACATTGTATTTCTATTTATTCTTAGTGGCGTGTATGTGCGTGCATGCATGCATGCACGTGGAGATCAGAGACCTACTCTGTGGGTCCGAGGGACTGAACCCAGTTTGTCAAAGCTTGTTCCGTGAGTACCTTTACTCATCGAGCCATCTTGCTGACCCTGCCTTCACTTTCCTATGAACCACACATATTTCCAACTTTGCCTTGGGAGCCACGTGGCATCTCCCGGGCTATGGCTTTTGGTAATGGCGTTGGCTGAGAGCTTTGGGATTGTGAACAAAAACCAGTGTGACCTAGAGAAGGGTCTTCAGGAGAGGAGCAGACCCAGGATGAGCCCATGCACCCTTAAATTTCATTTCCTCCAGCCAACGTGCTGCACCAGTTTGAGCTGTGGGTTCAGCCTATGCTGCACCAGGCTGAGGAAGGAAAGGCATTTGCCCTTGGTCCTGAAGACAGGCAGCTCACAGACTGGGGGAAGTCATGCCTAAACACAGAACAAGATGTGATCCTCCTGAAAGTCAGGAGTTTGATCCCATGAACCTGGAGTCAGGGGTGTCTGTACAATTTCCCTGAGAAACCTGCAAAATGTGAGGGAGAATGGGCAAACAAGCAGGCAGAAGGCAGGTGTGGACTCACCAAGGTCATTGTTGTTCATCATGGCATTGGATGCCCGCAGCCGGGGCCCCTGCTGGGTAAAGTGGTAGCCAAATTTCAGAAGCGTTGTGTTTTTCTCCAACATGTTCACGATCTCCATTTCCACTTTGTTGCCCAAGGGCTGGCTCTTTGGTTTTTTAAAGAAGAACAAAATACCAATAATTACATATGCTTTACCTAAACCACCTCTCCACATGGAAGCCCTGAGTGTTATGTGGGGAGGTTACCTGCACTCTAAGAGGGAAGCCATGTAGAGAAGCTGGGATGGAAATAAAGTTGGCATTACACTGCATGGATAAAGATCAAAGCTTTCCCTAAGGATCAGGAAAATGCCACCAAGTCCACCTTTAGCAGCACTGTTCTAGAGGACCTGATCGAGATAATTCAGCAAGAAAAGGAAGACAGGGCTGCTAACTCCCTGGCTACCTTGTGGAGCAGGAAATGTGGCTTCTTCTTTAGGGCACTTGCTGAGAAACCCTTAGTGGACAGGAGTGGGCTAGATCAAAACCATGGATCTGACCTGGTGAAAAGGAGGGGGCCATGTCTATGAGAGCTGTCTGTCCACTGTATACTGTCCCAAACCATAGGCAATGCTGCCTGAACACTTTCCCCTTTATTCCCACAGCAATCTCTCTCTCCTCTCTCTCTCTCTCTCTCTCTCTCTCTCTCTCTCTCTCTCTCTCTCTTTT
>NW_026067972.1:3748482-4047053 GCF_014885135.2 Alexandromys fortis
CCCCCCCACCTGCCTACATTGTGGAGGCAGAAAATAGCCTCTCTATCTTGAGAATAAACAAGCATGTAGAGATGGAAGCCAGACTTCAGACCTTTAGTTTATTAATGCCAGAGCCGAGACATGGCCTTGACCTCATCGATGGCCGGAAGGGCTTTGGAAGTCCACAGCCCCGGCCTCAAACCATTACTTTTAAACTAAGGTGTAAGATAGAAAGTGAGCGTATTGAGTTACTGGGCAGAACTGGGAGAGCAGCTGTAGTCTGCACAGGCCCTGGGTTTGATCCCCAGCACTGAAAAACAAAAAGCACATATACTTCTGGGTAAGATGTCCAAGGACCATCTTGCTTGCTTCCTTCTCGGACTCTAGGGAAGTCTTCCCAGAGGAGGGAAGAAGAGCTGCTGGGAACCAGAGCAACCGCTCAGGCCTGGCTTATTTTTACGGTAGCACTACTCAGCAGCGATCGCAGTGTGCCAAGCAAAATCACAAGGACACCACAAGAGGGACACACCCACTACCTCTTCACCATCAACCTGTGGGACAGAACTTTCATGTCACAGGCCAGGAAAATGGGGTGCGCAGGAATGAAGAGGTTTTCCCACAAGTCCCAGCACTGACCAGCGGCAGAAGGAGCTGCACGCAGGTATCTGCTCCGGGGTCTCTAGCTGTCACCTCGGGCCTCGGAGGAAGCTCAAAGACAGACACGGAACAGATAGAAAAGCCACAGGTGGCCAGGAGGGCAGAACTGCGGTCCTCTCGTTGGGAGTCCGTGCAGCAAAGGGACCATACAGTGAAGGAGAGACCTCTGTCCCCTGAGGCAAGTGAATAGAAGCAGCAGGAAGGCTGGGACTAACGGGGCTGCAGGCTGTGACCCTATGAATAGCTTGCTTAGGTGGCATAGAAAGATCAGGAGAGTGACCTCAGACCTTGACAGTGGGTGAAAGGCAGTAAGAAGCCCCGAGGGACAGACCAGGGACTGGGTTGCCAGGACTGCGCTGGCAGAGTTTGGGCAGTGAAGTTCTCTGGCTTCCTTTCAGATTCAATAAATCACTTGTGGATAAATATAATATTTTTAACATTCAAATGATTGGATGGAGAGAAGTGAACAGTCTTCCTTCATACCATCTCTCCCTTCCCATCATCCCCCGGTCCACAGACTCCCCCACCACCACCACCACGGCCAGTGGCTATGCTGGGGATAAGATACAGGGCAGAAATAGACAGGGTTGGGTTGTTTTGTTGCTCTTTCCCCCTTAAATAGATTCATCTCATATTTATTTTCTGCAACTTCCTGTTCCGTTCACTATTTTGTAGAGGTCTTCCCAAGCTAGTCACAAGAGAAATGCTGCCTTGTTTTTTTAACTGCTTCTTGGGATGCCCTTGAGATGCTGCAGAGAGGATGGCTGTTGATGGCTGTGCCCACGCCTCGTGCCACAAATGGCAGTGCAGTGGATTCTGCAGGGGAAGGGGGGCTGCTCCACAGTCAGCGGTAGGGGCACACTTTGGATTGGCATCATGGCTGTTCTGTGGAAAACATATATGGTGAGCACGCCTTTGGACATCATAGGACTGCCTGCTGCCCCATGAGGTTTAAGAGGCCATGGAGTTCCAGCCTTCCTGCTGCTTCTATTCACTTGCCTCAGGGGACAGAGGTCTCTGCCTCACTGTATGGTCCCTTTGCTGCACGGACTCCCAACGAGAGGACCGCAGTTCTGCCCTCCTGGCCACCTGTGGCTTTTCTATCTGTGCCGTGTCTGTCTTTGAGCTTCCTCCGAGGCCCGAAGTGACAGCTAGAGACCCCGGAGCAGATACCTGCGTTCCGCTCCTTCTGCCACTGGTCAGTTCTGGGACTTGTGGGAAAACTCTTCATGTTTACGCTCCTATGCTTACGAACTGAGGGCTTTCCATCTGGTGAGGAGAGGACAAGTGTCTCAGGTGCTGGGATCGATGAGGTGGGACCGGTGGCTGAACTCCTGGGCAGCAGGCCATTCACTTAGCTCATTTGAGGACAGGCTACTGTGTGGTGACCTGGATGACACGTGCAAAATACCAGCACGCCAGCTGTGGTGGGGGGCACTCCTTTAATCCCAGCACTTGGGAGGCAGAGGTGGGCGGATCTCTGTGAGCTGGAGGCCAACCTGGTCTACATAGTGAGTTCCAGGACAGTCAGAGCTATTTAGTGAGACCCTGTCTCAGAAGAAAGAAGAAAGAAGAAAGAAAGAAGGAAGAAGAAGAAAGAAAGGAGAAGAAGAAGAAGAAGAAGAAGAAGAAGAAGAAGAAGAAGAAGAAGAAGAAGAAGAAGAAGAAAAAGAAGAAGAAAAAGAAGAAGAAAGCGAACTTTAAAAAGAAAGAAACTACTTCACCAGGAAGGTGTCCTGGGAGTATCTTGGTCAACACTGAAGTCATAGTGCCACCTCTCACGGGCATACACGTTCATCTAATTGCAAGCTGCCAATTCTTCCACTCTGGTAGCACAGCCCTGGGGAGGAATTTCACCGCTTGAGACACCTGCTTTATCCTTGGGTAGCTCTGCTGACTAGAAAGGCCTTTCTCACCAAAGTGCTGTGATGCAAAACCATACAGAGGGTGCTTATGACAGTGACTTAAGGAAGTCTACAGAGAGGAGTGGAGGGATGACACTAGGGAAAACTTTTTAAAAATCATATGGAAATATACCATTGGTAAAATTTCTTAATATATGTGCATATATATATTTATATAAAAGAATTTAACTAGATTATTTTACACAGGTAGTAATGCTTATTTCAGAAGCCAGAGGTTGCCAAATAAAAAGCCTAGTGCCAGATGTGGAATTCCTCCCCTTGAGCTGATCATCAGGGGTGTCTCAAAAAGGCCCCCCAAACAACATAGGCTATTGCTTTGTATTGCTCACCAGAACCTGATGGTAAAACCACATCCCTGAAGACACCTCATAGTTTGGTCCCAGGACATGGAGATAGCAAATGATACTGACCAGGGAGATTCTTCCTCACTGGCTAGCTTTCCTAGTGCCTGAAAGGGCTAAGCAGGCTGCTGGAGGGTGAAGGGAGAGGGCAGGGGAGTCATTAACAGCCTACCTGTTGTGAACCCTGTGAACTATGATAATGACTGTCCTGGCAAGACAGGTCCACGGGTACAAGACAGGTACATGTGTTGTGGAGAACCAACTGCTTTCTGGTTGGATTTAAGGCCCACTCCATGGGAAGAAAAACATGCTGGGTGCTGTAAATCTGGCCAAGAACCCACAGTTGGCAAGCACCCAGAGCCCAGGGCTGAACTGAGTGCTATTAACCTGCTAAACAACATAGCATCAACCGCCCTCCCTGCTTGTATCCTTCTACCTGTATGCTAGTACAGCCATCACACCTCAGCAGAGATGTCGCTTTTTGCAACAGATGGTGGCAAATGCAGAAACTTAGAACCAAAGTCCAGAGAATAAGTGTCAGTGAAGCGCTCAGTCACATCTGGTGCCGTGCCCCAAGACTCAAGGACCATTATGGAAGAGGGAGCTGAAAGATCCTAAGAGCCAGAGGTCAGGGAAGACTGGAGCAAAACAGCATCTTCTGGACACGGCAGGACCAAGTCACTGTGAACTCAGAGCAGCCATGGCTGCCTGCACAAGACCAAGCCAGTCAGCATTCTAACATGGAGGAGGGGGACTCACAAGTCCCTCCCCTAGCTAAGGAGCTATTGACAGTTGATGTCTCAGGGAGGAGAGGCAGTTTTCTTGAATGGTGTCGTCCATGGGCTTTGTTTTGTTTTGAGAGAGGGCCCCACTAGGTTATGTTTTTATCAAAAAACGAGGTGGGTAGGGAGGTAGAGAAGGAATCTGGGAGGAGTTAGGTGTGAATATGATCACAATATATTTTCTGAAATCATCAAAGAATTATTAAAAAATAAACCTGAAAAATTCTTTGGTATAGCTCCCTCAAAAGGTAGATAGAGCCTCGTTCGCCTCCTTCCTGTGTGTGTGCGGTGCCTATCCGTTCACTTCTAAAAGAAAATGTCAGAGTAGACTTTGCTCAGGTTTCAAGGCTGGTCATCAAAGACAGCTGGAACTTTCTTCTTTGCCTTGAATGACATGTTCTGGGGGAAGTTAGCCAGCTCAGCGGCCCCTGATTCTTGTCACTCAGAAACTGAGCAAATTTGCTGAGTATTGGTTTATCCCAGAACTCTGAGGCTAAGCCTTGGGGTCATTTGTTACGTAACTATAGATAACAGATATACTCCCAGACAGCGTTAAATTAGAGAAAAACCAGACCCAAACAGATTAACTTCGAAAAACAACATGAATGTATAATCCACTTCCTGTGGCTCCTGTCCAAAATATCAAGCAGTGTCCCTGACACACAGGGGAGGGGAAAGGGGGATTGTAACCAATATGCCCAGATGGCTGATACATCCTCATTTGGAGGGGTTGTGTTTCCAGGTCTTATCTGTTCCGAGGGACTCAGAAGGACTGGGGAGGGACTGCTGGACATAAAACTGTTGGGAGGCAAGAGGAGGCTCAAGAAAGCAGAGCAGGGCTGGGGGGTGATACAGCTGGGGATGGGGATCTCCAAGCACCCTGTGGTTAGAGCCTACTTCGTGGGCCAGATAGGGTGTATCCTCTCAGATGTGTAGCAAGGATGCTGACAATCCAACCCAGCTCTGTCTTGGACAATGGCCTTGACTGAAACAAGTCCCCTCCTTCTCAGTTTCCCCACTGCAAAGAAAGCTGGTCAGCCACTCTCAGAGCTTTTCAGGCCGGCTCAGGGCCCCTGAGGCTGCTCCCCACCCTTGTCGGATTTAGGGCAGTTTTGGGCAGAAGCAGAACATTGCCTGGAGATAACGGGAAGCACTTAGTAAACAAACTGCCTCAGAATCCATGTCACCCTGTGTAGAATGCCCCAAGTCCCTTTCTTTGGCCGTAAAAGGAGACAGAAGGAAAGTCTCTCAACACAGGTTACAATTCCAAGGACTGAGGCAAACGCTCTGGCCTTCAAGGACCTCGGTGACGAACCAAGGAAGAGGAATAAATCAATGCCACTTGTCACCTCCTCCTGGCCCCTCCCTTTTACCCTGGTCATCACGAGAAGACAACTGTGTCCAGACCTCCTGGGACACATTGCAATGCATGCATGGCCTTTCCCTGAGCTGGGGCCAGGGAAGCCTCCAACCTGAAGCCTTCATCCACAGTCTTCATCCATTCAGCCATTCCCCACCAGGCCCCATTACAGCCTGAGGCCCCCACTTAGGCAGGAGTGTCACCCCAGAACCAGAAGTCTTGGTTGTAGCTTCTGCTGGCATCCTATCCTTAGCTTTCTCTTCACTGGTCCAGGAGGAGCCACCCTGTCAGAGCAGAACCTACAGGATTACCCACCAGCCCCTTTGCCTCTTCATCCTCACAGGCTTCTTCTGGGCCCCCGGAGTCCTGCCTAGATGGGCTGTGAGCTCTCCCCAGCCTTTTCTCTATTTTCTTTTCTCCTGGGTACCCTGACTTCCGTTTTCCCTTTGATACACTCTCCTCTCTCTGCCGCCTTCTCCCTGACACCCGCCCTGGCCTGCTCCTGACTATGGCTGACCCCTCCACTGGACCCCACCCATTTCCACCCCATCTGTGGCTTACAAGAGCACCTGATGCAAAGGTCATTTCTTCACCTGTCTCTCCTCCTACCCAGTGTGGCTTCCTAGAAGACTCAATCGGAGCCTCGCTTTAGCAGAGGCCAGCATGGCCAAGGGGATGAGGAAGAGAAAGGCCAGGCTAACCTCACAAAACCAGTAATTTCAAGAACCCCAACAGACACCGTGTGCAGGCTTTAGAGTCATATATACCTGAGCCAGGATCTTCCTCGGTCACTAACTCTGTGACCTGAGGCAGGTGACACGGTCCATATGGCAGTCAGAATCAGAGGGTGAGCGCAGGGACACGAAGCAGCCAGCGTGAGTCCTGTGGGCACTCACCCTCTGGGTAGTGTGTGAGATCACAACCTGCATAGTGACTCTCAAAGTCGCCAACGGTGTCGGTCTCTAGATCTGTAGCCCCTTAGGACACTGGCTAATTATCCTCATTTACAAGAGGAGAAGCTGAGGCCAGGCAGTGAATGTGCATACACTGGGGTGTCTGGCCAGGGTGAAGGCAATGGTCAGCACAAAGTCTCTAATGCCCCAGGGGCACAGGTGGAATACAGCTGAAAGGGGAAGGTGGAAGGCTTGATATCAGCCACCACTTGGTTGAGGGTCTGCCCTGGGAGTCAAGTTTCAGCTGATGCTCTGACTCCTTCCTGACCAGGACAGACGTCACAAGAATAGCCAGGCTGGCAGGGAGGGTGCTGTTGCAGGCTGTGATCCATCTGCTCTGCCTTTCCAACCTTCAGGGGATCAGGGTCAGCAATGGTCAAGGGACAAGGCAGAGACAGGGTCAATGTAGCCGATGCAGCCTCTTTCTATACATGAGAAACATGCTCTCTCTCCAGCACACAGCTTGCAGAGTTTTTCTCTGCCCCCTCTCATTCTGCAGTGAATAGTATAACCATCCGGGACACGTTTGCTTACCAGGTACCCATAAGGCCCAGGTACCAGGCTGGGCACTGAGATAAGGAGAAGACTCCGACCCAGCACCACCTTCTGAGAAGCTCATGGGCATACTGAAGGGCAGGGGAACCGCTGGGGGAGCACCTAGCTCTGAGGAGCTCATGTGGATGCTGAAGGGCCAGGGAGCCACAATACCTAGCTCTGTCTGGGCAGGAAGGCTTGGAGGAGTTGTGGAGGCTAAGCAGGGAAGGCAGGGGTATAAATACTCTCAAAAACCAAATGGGAGAGAGGAAAGGAAGGAGGAAGGGAGGGAAGGAAGGAGGGAAGGACTTGTATGTAGTGCCTGCACTTCCCACCAGCTACACTCCTGTTAGCCGACCTGCCAAGTACATCCCTGAGGCAGAGAACGCACATAGCCCTTTATGCTGGCCCAGGATGCTTTCGCACACTCCATGCAGCACAAAGGGTTTCCTAGCAGGGAATGGGCAGGCGGGGCATAGGATGTTCCAGAAGTCTATGGCGTGGGAGCAAGCTAGGAAGTTTCTGAAAGCCATGATGAGGCCTCTGGAAGCCGGTGATGCTTAGTTCTGACTGTGACAGACTCCCGAGCTCATTATAATTAATCTGCTCATTTTTATTCTCGGCACTTTCTGTCTGCCACATCTTACAAGAAGAAAGTAACTTGTGGTTTTGCTTGGGCACAATAATTTCACAGTATCCTCCCCGCCCCCCCGAGTCTTCTCTCCAAACAAACATACACAGCCATCCAGCCACATTTGCCAGTGCAGAGAAAATTTCAGTCTTCCCCGTCTATAAAGAAGATAGTGACTTAGTCTAAAAAGCAATGCGCAGTCGTGGATAGAGAGTAGGCTTTGGGGTTGGGGAGCTGTGGGTTCAAATCTTGCCTCTTGAGTGCTGAGTGTGAGTCTGAGGAAGTTACCCCTCTCTTAGCCTCTTTCAGCAGAGGCTGACCACACCCGCATCCTACAGCGGGAGATGAAGATCAGAGATGCTGGGCACACGGCGGCACTGAGCCTCCCACCCCCACAGCAACCCGCAACTGTCCAACAGCCAAGCTATTGCCACATGCAGTTCCAGTTATTAACTTTCTCTGAGACAACCAAGACCAAAAGAATTGCCCGCAAAGAACTGACTGGACCATAGAATCCAGAGAAACAGGAGCTCTCTGGGATAAAGACAGGGGAGGTACCATGTGGAGGAGACTCAAAAGTCACCTCAAGTGTGGGGACAGGGGGAATGGGGGTATCACTGGTGAAGAACCCCATGGCTTGTGGGATCTGTGCCCTCCACGTCTCAGGTTCCTCAACAGAACGACTGAGGCTTAGAAGTATATTCCTTTGCTCTGGGTCTAAGTAAGGACATTCTTAAAGCCAAGGGCCAAGGCTGGAGCTAAGGTGTGAATTCCCACCACTCATGGGCACATGATGAAGTTGACGGCGCTGGAAAGAAGGTAGTGCGGCGAGGTGGGGGGGTCGGGACAGGAACACCTGGAGGTGGCTCGCAGTGGGCTCTAGAACATCTGTCACCAGTGTCCTTTGCTCCACCAGCAGCACGCGGGAAGGTGAAGACCCCGCCCGACTCACCTGGTTATCAATCTTCAGTTCCACCAGAGAGGTGTTGTGTGGGAGAGCTTCCACCAGGCGCAGGATCCCAGCTCCAGAAATGAAGTTGGATTCCACGTTCAGTGTCTTCAACACCTTGTTCACTTTCAGCATGTCGGCAAGTGCCTTTGGGAGATAAGCAGGACCTGTGAGCTACCCTGGGCAAGGATGGAGCAGATCCAGGTGGTCCCTGGAGCTGCCTTTCGAAGCATGCCTCTGTGTCTGCTCCCCCGCAACCTGCCATGGCCCCCGAACACCCCTTAAGGAGACCGCTCATCAGGACTCAGAGACCTCTGGACCTGCTTCTCTTCCCTGCGCAGCCTTGGCCCTCTGGGTTTGCTGCACACGCTCAGTGCCTTCCCACCCCTTAGCCTTTCTCTGCTTCATTTGACCACTTGGAAAGTTCTGTTTCACTTGGCTAAGTCTTGTTCATCCTTCAAGCTCTTTCACAGAGCCTCTGGCTCCAAGAGCTTTGCTAACACCCCAGGCCTGCTCCCTGTGACCTCAGAACTTATCCACATCTCCTTCACTCAAGTCTCCATTTGCTATTATTTTGTTTGTGTGCATGCACGTGCATGTATGTGTCTGTGTGCATGTGTGTCTGTGTGCATGTTCATGTATGTGCAGGCATACATAGGAGTGTGTTCACACTCCTATGCGTACATGCTCACAGATGTGCGGGTATATGTATGTGCATGCAGAGGTCAGAAGACAACTCCGATGTCATCTGCATAAATACCGTCTTCCTTTGAGAGGGCATCTTTCTCATTGCCTTGGAGCTCACCAGTTATAATCTACATTTGGTGGGCAGGGAGCCTCAGGGGTTTCCTGTGTCCACCTCTCTAGCTCTATGATTATAAGTGAGCCACCGCGCCCAGCTTTCGATATGGTGCCCAGGTTGTCATGCTTGTAGGGGGAGCGCTTTACTGACTGAGCTATCTCCCTAGGGTCTCACACCCCTCGTGTTTATCGTTGATGTGTTTCCACCACTAGACAATCTACCCTTCATGGGCTGAAAATGTAGCTTAATATCTGTTTTTGTTTTTGTTCTTTTTTTTTTTTTAACATGGTTTCTTTGTAGCTTTGAGGCCTGTCCTACAACTCCCCTTGTAGAGCAGACTGGCCTCGAACTCACAGAGATCTGCCTGTCTCTGCCTCCCAAATGCTGGGATTAAAGGCATGCGCCACCACCGCCCATCTTAACACAGTGCCCAGCACACAGTAGGCCATCAAACAATGATCACCAGGGCCCGCAGTGAGTCTCTGTATCCCCCATGGATGCTTGGCTTGTCTCCTCTACGGCCCTGCTGAAATGTCACCATGGTCTTTCTCTGAGCCCCAGAGAGTACAGGGCTGGCTTGCAGAGTACAGCTCAGATGGCCCTCAGCACGTTTGAGAGGGTTCTAGCCAGGGGGTGTAGATGACAATCGGAGCCTCTGAAGGAAATGAGGTAATTAGCAGCTGGGGGAAACTATGCGTCATGGGGAAAGAAGATACCAGCAGCCGACAGACCTGGGACACTGTGATCTGTGTGCCAGGGAGTCAGAAGCGATGCCAGGAAAGGCTGCCCTGTTGTGCTCCCCCAGAGCTGAGCCCTGCCAGAGACCCAGCTCCCAGGGAGCCTTCATGCTGTCCACTTTCCTCCTTTGGCTCCTGCAGTCCAGCATGCCAAGAGGTGGTGTGTCAGCTTCTCTATGACCAATCTGTTCCCGACCTGTGTAGGGTGGTCTCCTGAGCCTCACCAGCAACACTGTCTCCCAGGAAATGCCTGGCCTGACCTAGCCACCAGCCAGTTTAACAACCAGTGGGCAGGTGTGCCAGGCTATGAGCTGTGCATGCTGCTAACTGGGAGGCCCTGGAACCCTGTCGAGTTATGTGTCAGATCCTGGGTGAGGGGTCACAAAAGGGGAACAGAGGGTAGGAGAGAGTGCCAGGCAGGCAGTGCGACCTGCAGGGCTCTGGCACCTGGTCTAGCATTTCAGCACTTGGTGATGGTATGCAGGTATAAAGGGCCTGCCACCAGCTGTCAGCCTGGCACGGAGTCCATGCCCCTAAACCATCCATGGCATGGAGCTGAGTGCCAGCGTGGCCGTGCCTTGCTTCTGATCCATGAACAAGTAGTACACAGGGTTTCGCCAGCTAAGTCACTACAGACAGACTTGGGAACCATCAAGGCCAGTCAGGGGTCATTGATCTAGAAGTTCCCACTTTGGCAGCCTGGGAACTGCCTCTGCCCCCCACTGGGAGCTCATTCAGTTCTTTCAAAAGCACCTGCAGGAAGTCTCACCTACTTTAGAACTGGAAGAGGGCTGTTCCCTACTACTCTGTGACCTACTCTCCTTGGGGAGCGAATTCCTACCTCCTCACCACGCTGGACCATTCCACTGCCTTCAAGCCCCAACTATGGCTTCGATCATGGATGTGGGATATGAGACTGGTTACGGGCAGATTCCCAGAGCCTAACTCAGCATTATGCACAGACTGTCAAGAATTTGTATGGGATATTTTTAAAAAAGAATTAACAGTCACTTTGTAAGTAAAACTTACTTTAAGTAAACATGTTTTTTTTTCCATATGTTTGTATTTTGAGACAGAGCCTCATGGAATCTAAGCTAGTCTCAGACTTCCGATCCTCCTACCTCCACCTTCAGAATGCAGCTATCACCACACCCAGCTGCTTAAGCAGTTAAAGTAAAATCAGTCGCTGGGATTGACTGGCAAAGATGGTGATGTGGGAGCTGGAGATGCTGAGCCCCAGGAAGGGGAGGAGTTTTGAGCGTGAAGTGTTGAGTTTGAGAAAGACCAACTGTAGGTGTCAATGTGACTTTGTTTGATCCCAGGTCTGCTTTTCTCTTTTTGTGTGGCTTTGGACAAAGCCACTTGCCTATCCTCCCTGCACACCCACCCTTCTGAGACAGGGTGGTTGCAAGGATTAGCTGGGATGAGAATAGGGCATTGTGCAAGGGCTGTCCCATACATATACATCCCTTCCTGCCTCCTAGCTGAGTCCCCTCGCAAGCCACAATAGGGTTCTTCATCAGTGGGACCAGGCCTGAGGGCCCAGTGACTACATAGCAGAGTGGAGAGGTCAGAACATACAAACGCCACGGGGTCATTGCTGCGGGTCCCCACGATGCTGAACTTCTTCACATGGGTGTTCTCTTTCAGGGCTTCTGCGTAGGCCTTGAGGGTGGGTATGGGGATATTCTGCAGAGGAAAGGGCAGGAGAGTGAACAGCAGCCCTGCATGGGCCAAGGGGACAGGTGGCCTGCCAAGGCGAGGGGACAGTAGGTCTCTCCCAAATGCAGCCTGGCTCCTAGCAAGTCTCTCAATGGGCCATGGGACGGAGCTTTGAGATGCTGAGGATTCCCCAGTACACAGACAGAAGGAATCACCCCTGAAAGTTTCAGATAGGAACCGCAACTCTCTTCCATGCATGGAAGTTGAGAGGAATATTTACAAAAGACTGGGGACTGGGAGAGGAGCAGGGCTGAACCCTGGCTTCCACCCAGTGACTGGCAGCGTGTCTGACTTGCTGTGTGACGTGGGGGGACTCTCTTCCCCTCTTTGGGTCTGTTCTGAAAGACGGAATGCTCTCTGAGACATCTGTCCCAAAGGGTCTGGTCTCAGCATTGCCTCATGTCCGGGTTCTGGCGACAGCTTTTCACACCAATGTGCAGGCCAGCCCCACACCATCACACACAGAACCCCAGAGGGACACCTGGGTATTAGCGGTATTAGCGTATGTTTTTGAAATCTCAACAGATGAAAACTGGTCTATGTCCAACTGCCTCCAGGTATAGAAGGGAAACTGAGACCTGGCGGTATCCAAGCCCTTGTCTGAGGCCTCCTAATGAAGTCCCATGACTTGGGCTTGTCACCACCCAGAACATACGAGTCTGGATTGTGTTAGCGACTCTCATATGGCAGACAATGGAGGCACCAAGGGAGAGCTGGCTATGCTTTCCCAGAGCTCTCATTTCAAAGTGTCACCTAAGCCCCCGAGGGAGAAGAACAAGGAGCCAGGTGGAGGAGAAAACTGGGGTGCAGGTTTCCAATCTGATTGTGCTTGGGACTGGCAGCCCCTGAGAAGAAAGCAGAGAAGAAAGGAGAGCAGGAGTAAAGGGCTGGCTTCCATCCCCCCCCCCCCAGCTAATCCTGGGGCCTCAGCACAGAGCAGGTGGGCAGGCATCTGGGCCTGCTTCCACCGTCCTCCTGTACCCTGCACCGGTAGCCACAGTGCTGTGGCACACAGCTTGGGCATTTCTTGGGGCACTTGTACCAACATCTCCTTTCCTGACTGTAAAATGAGAGTGAATATGAGCATGATCCAGAGGGACCAGGGATGTCTCAGGGCTAGTGCCTGCCTGGGGTTTGTGACCCCATGAGTCTTGTAGGCACGGGGCTTTGCCAGCCTTGAGGTCCCGTGCTGCAATGTGGTTCTGACTCACAATTTTTAACACAGAGAATCTCTGTGTTTGTGCACAACATGGCAGACATCCAGATCAAAGTTGGAATGGCCTCTGGTGGACTTCTGAGCCTGTAATTGTCCTCTGAGAGAAACCAGGACTATGGGATTTGCTTGTTGACACTGGCCAACCCTTAAGTGTTCCCATATGTCAAGGCTTGTCTCTGTTTCTGATCCAGACATATCCAGGTCCAGATAGGACCCTGCTGGTCTATATAGCCTAGACTGCTGGCTATATGTCAAGACATAGCCCCCCCCCACAACTGAAAACCCCTACTCCCAATACACATGAATTGAAATAGCAGAACATTACCCGGATATTGTTGAGATTAACTTCTTCAAGTTCTGGGTCATTGTTCTTTATCCGCTCCAGCGTTTCCTCCACATCTGTTGAGTTTGGTTCTTCATCGGGCACAGGCTTGTACTGTGTCGGTTTAATCACACCTAGAGTGATGGATAAAAAAGGAGCTGGCTCCCAGAAACACAGGGGTCACTTTCTTCCAACATAAGGACTCCTTGAGAGAAAGTGTTGGTTGAGTTCAGAGTATACGCGAGGCAGCACATTTCAGAGGGAACCAGGGGCTGGGATAGGTCAGAAGGAGTCAGGGAGGAAGGTCGGGGTATCCCTGGATGCTGCTTTTGAGTCGTTACAAGACCTAAACACTCTGACTCTCAAGTCCTTGTCTGTTCAGTGGGGGTGGCCTTGCTGCCACGCTTGTTCTCACAGTGGGCTTCTAGGAGGGGAAGACGAGGTCTGGGCTGGGAAGAAGTGGAGTTCTTTTCCAAAAGAAAGGATACTAATTCTTTTGACACCTTCATTTCTCTTTGGGCCCCAAATGACAGCTTGGAATGATGCAGTCAAATAATTGAGACAATGTGACATGGGCCCAAAGGCCAAAGGGTCTCATGGGACAGAGAACAGCAGGAACTGAAGAGAAAGAAAGAGCCCCACAGAGTGGTAAGGAACACAGTTTTCAAAGACTATTGTGTGGAAAAAATAGATCTCTACTAAAATTGTCAAGTTGGGGGCTTGATCAGTAAAGTCCTCATCTCGCAAACATGAGCACCGAGTTCATCCCCAGATTCCATGTTAGAAAAGAAAAAGAGATCTGGGTGCAGCAGCCTGCACCTATAATTCTGGCACTGGGAAAGTGGAGGCAGGGGACCCCAGGAAATGACTGGCCAGTCATCAGGTCTAGCCAAATCCGTGAGCTCTAGGTTCACTGAGAGATTGTCTCAAAGGATAAGGCAGAGAGCAACTGGTCCAGCGTCCCCAGGTACACACGCATTCGGGCAAACAGCATAGAGGCATCCCATCCCAGCACACACACAACCCACTCTGCAAGGATTAAGGCACCGAACATAAGAAGCAAATCTCTAAAACCTTTAGAAGAAACGTGGCGTTGAGATGAAGGGGGCTTTGTAAACGAGTCATAAAATCCCAGCAGACTCAAAGGAAGACAGGCAAAGGAAGCGATGAAGAGCTTTGCCTGCTTAAAATGCGACAAGCCGGAGTATGGGGAGCTCGGGCTTCAAGATGCAGGAGGAGGCGTCTCTCTTTCAAGGCGTCCTCTGTGAGCCAGTCCCACGGACCAGCAAGGGCAGGGGATGGCAAGCAAGCAGGGTTGCGTACTTACTGTTGAGTCCCTCCTTGTTCACGATGGAGCTGCTGCCCAAGGCCTGGTAGTATTGCTGGTTGCTCATGAGCGTGTGCATGCCCAGGATAGCTGTGGGGACAAAGGGGGGTCCATGACTCTGCTCACGCAGACAGAGATGCCCCCCGGAGACCCATCTTCCACACGCTGGGAGCATGGTAAGAAACATATACACGAGACTGTAAAACCGTGGGTCATCTTTATCCTAGCTCTCATTCATGTAGCTCTTAGACCGCCCCCCTCCCCAGGCCTCCCTTTGGTTCTGGTTCCCAGGTCTCCTTGAAGATCCACAGGCACACTCCACCCAACGTGGCCCAACCGAACGAGTCTTTCCAGCAAGGATCTCTTTCAGGGAATGCACTGCCATCTTCTGCCCTGTCCTTCGGCCCATTTGGCCTCCCTGGGTCTCTCAGGTTATTTATTTAAAATTCAAATTCAGACAGGTGGTGATAATTCACACCTTTAATCCCAGCACTCAGGAGGCAGAGACCGGTGGATCTCTGAGTTTGAGGCCAGCCTGGTCCTACAGAGTGAGTTCCAGGACAGCCAGGCCTATTACACAGAGAAATCTTGTCTCAAAAAAACAAGTGGAAAAATTAAAATTTAACTGGACAGTCTATATTTTATTTAGCTATCCCACTACTCCAAGACTTGGTGAGATTCTTCCTCCTCCAGGGAGGCTCCTTAGATTCTCCCCTTTCTTTCAGTAGCGGGTGTCCTTGCTCCATCACAACGTACTTCAGAACAAAGGTGGTTCCAGGACACCTGTGTGCTTTCTCTGCTGGGCTGGGGCTCCCAGGGTCAGGGAGGAGAAGCACTGCTCTCCTGTCTCTATGGCAAATACCTGATGACTTTTTTTTTTTTAAATTAAGACATTTCAGTAAATATGTTCTCTAGGTAGAGAGAGAGCATGGCAGGTCTTAAGAAGACTCAGATCAAGTTCTGGCTTTGACCGTGTTCTCAGTTCCACCCTGGGCAAGCCCCTCCTCTCTCTTGGCTTCAGCCACCTGTGTCCAGCCAGGGGTGATGCAAGACCCTCACTCTGGCTGCACATGCAGACTGCCTGGGGGCTGTAAACCACCAATATCCAGCTCCTTCCTGGACAGAGGGGTGTGATCTCTGTCTTTTTCTTTTCCCTTTTTATTATGTAATTTAGGTTGACCTTGAACTCATAATCCTCCTGCCTCAGCCTCTCAGGTGTTGGGATAACAGGAGCGCACAGCTAAGCCTGGTTCCTTGAGGTGATTTTGGTGCCCCCAATGGGAACTGAGACCCACAGAAGAGATGATCTCAAAGTCCCTTCTGTTTCTCGCCCCTAGGAGTCTTTGCTAAAATTAGCCTTGCCGGCTCATCGGCTCATCCCTGAGGAGGGCTGCTGAGAGACAGCTGCTGCTTTTCCAGCTCTCGAGGTTTTAATTTAGGCTGTGTCCCCGTGGGCTGAGGGAGCCGAGGCTGAGTCAGCAGCAGGTGAGTCACGTCACGGAGACTCATCTTCCAGAGAGGTGCTCCAGCCCCCACACAGCGGAGGTCTCAGGTTCGCCGAGGCTGGGATCATATGAAATGTACTGCCTCAGTTCAGAGCACACAGGAGGGGAAGGAGATATGTAAACAAAAATAAAAATGGAAAACATATGTGGTGCCTGAATCTCCACATCCTGTGATGGGTTAGAGAGGGGCACGGAGGAGTGTGAGGGACCAAGAGTTAAGAGCCTTGGGTTGTTGCTACTTTTTCAAGTGACCTTGTAGAGGTCATTTCCTCCTTGGTCTCCCAAGGGTTTTGCAGCTGCAAAGCTGCACACCTGTGAATGTTGAACTCTTACCTTCCCATGGGAGCAGCCAGGCAACCATGCCCCCAGTTTTAGCCTGTTCAGTGTTATAGGGTAAGCATCCCCACACTTAACAGGTTTGCTGTGTGGAGCAGAGAGGCTCCTAGTATATAAGGCAGTACTGCATCTGCCAGGCCAGTAAGAGTTCTAAAATTGTCCCCTCAACTGGAGAATTCTAGTCCTAACAACATAGGAAAGATGGTATGCAAAGATAGAAGGGCACAGAAGGAAGAAATCAGAGTTCTTGGAGAGAAGGAAAGAAGAGAGGGGAGGGAAGGGAGAAGGGAGAGTGTGTATAAGACAAATGTCCACCACCAGCCTGGGGCTACTGAGGCTTTCCCCTGGCTTGTAATGTCTGCATTTGTCACCAGGAGTGAGCCTTACCAAGGAAACCCCTCCCCTGACATCTTGTGTTGCTTCCTCCTTTGTAGATCTCAGCCAGGCTGATTTTAGCGCCAGGAGACTAGATTTCTTTTCTTTTTTTTCTCTTTTTCCTTTCCTTTTTTTTTTTTTAAGTCTAGATCTTCCTCAAAACTCAAAAAGGACTATTTTTGAACTCTGAAAAAGAACATTGAGTTCTGTTTCCTCTCTGCCTTGGCAGGGCTCCTTCCATTTGTAATTCTGCTCAGGATGCAGCGTGATCACGGCACACATCCCCGGCTCCTCCAGCTGCCACAGGCTTGAGTGGTCCTGGTGGAGGGCTGCGAGGTGTGTTCTCACATCCCAGGTGCAGACACAGAACCTGGCTCTGGACTTGGTGCTGGGGAACTGTTCCTAGAAAAGTCACATCCCCGGACAGTCTTGGAATGAGAGGAGGATGGATACGTAAAGGCATTGAAACCACCAATGACCAAGAGACAGTCTAGCGAAGGCTGGCCAGTTCCTCTTGGGGAGTGGGTGCTCCCTCCAAAGGCTAGGCCTTCCCACCCCACTAATTTCCTCATTCCTGCCCTACTGCAAGGGTTTCTAAAGGCCAGTTAGGGACCAAATCCCGAGCAAGTGTGGGAGGCAATGCTTGCTGCCGACTCCCTTTAGTTTAGCGGCCTTGAAGCTAAAGTCATGGGCCAGAGTCCCGTGAGCTCTACTTAGCACCCTGTGGGGACATGTTTAAGACTGAAACCTACATACTTTGGGCCTGTCCTCCCGTGCACTTCTTGGGCGCCCCAGGGCAAAGATTGTATCTCATCCAGCCTAGTAAAGACAGGTGTACCACATGTCTATCAACTCAGTGAGGAAGCCTCATGGATTGTCAGTGACGTGCCTTCCTTCTGCCACCCCTGGGTCTCCTTCTCTGTGGTCTCCCACAAGCTCCTGACCGTTACTGACAGATACTGAGGCTGCTACATAAAGAAGCATGTCCCTGGCCGGGACGGGAGCTTTCCCTGTGCCCGAGTGCCCCATCCTGGAATTTCCTCTTTCCTACCCCACTCTCTCTAGATCACCCCCAGCTGTCTGACTTTTGGCTCAGTTTCCCTGTCTTCCTTTCTTTCCCCTGACCCACCCTTTACTCCAAGTGCCCCTCTTGTGCTCCCTGACCTATCACCCCAGTGATCTTGTCTCATTTGCCTGTGTAATGCCAGCTCCACGAGGGCGGACAGAGCTGTTTCCTTTGGATATTTTCTCACCAGAACCAAGTCCACAGCCTGGCACACGGTGGGTAGGAAAGCTCCGGGTAACTGGTGCCAT
This sequence comes from Alexandromys fortis, assembly GCF_014885135.2. Taxonomy (NCBI): domain Eukaryota; kingdom Metazoa; phylum Chordata; class Mammalia; order Rodentia; family Cricetidae; genus Alexandromys; species Alexandromys fortis. The sequence continues at coordinate 3,766,250 of NW_026067972.1, forward strand.
GTGGGAGAGACCTAGTGAAGGCCCGGTTCGTGGGGACACCCTGTGACGACAGCATGTAGACCAGAGGCAGCTGCAGACCCCCTCACCTCTCTCTAGGCTTTCCTTCCTTCAATAAGCCACCCATACTGGGAAGTCCGACTATGTTGCGGGAGGTCCTTCCGCTCCTCCAACCAATAGCTGCTGAGATACAAAAAAAAAGCCAGGTGGCGGTGGTGCACGCCGTTAATCCCAGCACTTGGGAGGCAGAGGCAGGTGGATTTCTGTGAGTTCGAGGCCAGCCTGGTCTACAGAGCTAGTTCCAGGACAGGTTCCAAAGCTACAGAGAAACCCTGTCTCAAAAAAACCAACCAACCAAACAAAAACAAAAAGAAGAAGAAAAAGGAAAGAAAGCAGCAGCTATTGGTTGGAGGAGTGGAAGGACCTCCCGCAACACGACTATCCCCTCCTGGGCTAAACTGTCTGGTTCTGATGGGTGGCCCTGCCATGCCAACACCTCTGGCCATCCAGGGCAACTTTCTTCTAGCTGCCCGACTCTGCTTTTTACCCACAGCCACAAAGCCTGGCATCATCTTCGCTCCTTGTTTCTGATCCGGCACTAGGAACAGCTGGTATCTTGGGGTAAAACGGGGACAATAATAGAATTTACTTCATAGGGTTTGTCACGGTCAATAAATACAGTGCTGTATGGAGAACTACTCACACAGCACCTGGAACATGTTTATCACTCAGCAGACGGCCCGTGCCTCCTTCCCCATAGGCACTGCCACCTTGTCATGGCTAAAGTCAAACAATGACAGGCACTCAGGGACAGTCAGCTAACACTGGGATGCACGCACAGTCTCCTGCTCCTTTCCGGACATCACGGGGCTGGGGATCTGAGGCAGATCACCACGGTGTGCTGACAACAACAAGGAAAATGTTTCCAAGAGCAGGCCCAGACGCCCAACTCGGAGGCCTGCTCTGTTGAGACTCAGGGCAGCCTCAGGAGCCCGCTATGACAGCAGCCATTTAATAATCCCCGTGTGCCCTCATGAGGGCCATGATGTCACACAGGGGTTCAGATGAGCAGGCCCCAGATAAAAACAGCTCATGGGGAGGAAACAGAGGCAGGCAGGGCAAGGTATCCACTCTCCCTGTTGCACAGATTATCCAGGAGTCAAGGGACCTGCGGGGGAGGAGGAGGGGCTGAAATATGCGGGCACGCTGAAGGATCTGGCATGGCTCCATTGGCATCTTATGTAACCCGCTGAGCCCCTGGCTCCTGAGCTGCATGCCTGGGCTCCCGTTGGGGCCATTTGGCCTCTCAGCACTGCTTAGACTGGACACCATTCTCTGGGTCCTGTCACTCTTGTCCTTCACCACCTGAGGTGGTGCTGAGGAAAGGGGCCATCTGGAGAAAGAGGCTACCTGCCTGCTCTGTCCAGCCTCTCCTCAGGTCCCTGCAGTCTGGCTTTCGCTGCCACCATCTGCGGTCACCACTGCTACACAGTGTAAACCACTGACCACAGCCCTAGTAGCTAAGAGGAAGGCCATCTGCAGACCCCTCCACTTGCCTTAAAGCCACCAAGAGCCACAAATAGCATCCCTGATGGTGGACTGGATGAAGCAGAGGCAGATGCAGCCTGTCCGGCCTTGGCCATGGATCCACTGTCTCTGGCAGCCTGGAACCCCATTCTGCCTTCTTAGTTCTCTGTCAGTCTGTCTGTCTTCACTGAGTCCTTCGGTTGTCACTCACCTGTGACTGGCTGCTGGGCCCCGGGCTAGCTGGGCCCCGGGTGTGCCGCCTTCACCTGCCTTGTGCTCTTCCTAAAGCCTGGCAACTCTGAGCATGTCCAAAGGAAACCTCCTGCAGAATGCTAGGCCATCATGCACAGCAGTTTCCACCTGGATGGCCCACGGATAACTCAGATGCCCCAGGCCCCAAACTCAACTCAGTATCTCCCTGACATTAAGGACACAGAACTCACTCGATCTCTGGGCCCAGCTTGCCCTTTTCCCTGCACCATGCTCACGGCCAGCTCATCCCCATCGTCCCATTCCTCTCCTACGCCAAAGGTCTGCAGTATTTCTCCCACACCTCCCACTTGCTGAGCCAGGGCGCAGTGTGGGTGAGGCAGGTGGGTGCCGGTGCAGACTGCAGTGAACCCCAGAGAGACGGGGACTGGGTGCATAGAGCAGGGACTCTACAGCGGTAAGGAGAGATAGGGGCAGCAGAGGGTTTGCAATAGCAGACTACCTTCTGGAGTATATTGTTGTGAAGATGGTAGGGGAGCGTCATGGGGGCGGAGGGGGGCACTTAAGAGGTATGAGGGTAACACAAACACAGCCGTGCTCCAAGCCCTTTATGAGATGTTTGGGCAGAATCTGGTGGGTATGGCTGCAACAAGGCTTATCCTGGCTCTCCCTGGTCGACATTCCTAATCCCCTGGGGAGTGGTCTCAGGGCAGCAACAGGTGGTTCCGTGACAGGGTGTGTTTGAACAGTTTTATTTAGTTTGGGTATTTGGGAACATTTTTTTTAAATCTTATCCTATTCCTAGAAATAGAGAGGGTGTTCAAATGTTCAAATAAAGCAGAGGAGGCTCTCTGCACAGGAAGCCTTCAGGAAGACAGGCTTGTCCCTTGGGCTTACCTGCAATGTCACACAGTTCTGCATCCGAGGCATTTGCCAAGGCCTCCTCCAGCTCGGGCTCCAGCGTCACACTCTCCAGCACAGGATCCATGGGCTTCTGCTTGGGGACCCAGATCTTTCCTGTAAACACACAGGGTACATGGCTATAGTGAGGTCTGAGACTCCCTTCATGAAAGGTTCTGAGATGAGAGAAAAACCTGTAAATGTTCTTCAACAAAGTAGATAAAACGCACGCAGACTGTTTAAGGTTGAAAGAGAGCCAATTGCATTCTAGCTTCATGGGACCTTCTGTTCTTAGAGTGGCGAGCTCGTAAGTGGGTGGAGGAGGAATAAGGCAGGCAGGGGAGTGCCCACTGTGTGTCCACCAGTAAAGACTGTTGGAAGAGTCTGTACCAGACAATTCCGGAAGTTACTACAAAAGACGTGGAGGGGGCAGAGTGATGGCTCAGTAGCTACTGCTCTTGAAGAGGACCTCATTCTCAGCACCCATCTCCCACAAGTGAAAACTGCCTGTAACTCCTGCTCCAGGGAATCTGACGCCCTCTTCTGGCTGTGGTAGACCCTGCACTCACACACAAATTCCAGTTCATAAACACAACTCAAAATCAAAGAACTCTTTTTTTTTTTTTTTTTTTTGAAGATCATGGAGATCCTTAAGAAGGAATATGTCCTAGAATAAATTTTCTGTGAAAAATCAAGTTTGAAAACCATCACGAGAAATTGCTTTTCTGAGAAACTGTGTGAGGTTTTGCATGTGTCTCTCCAAGCTTGTACCCTGGGAACCCCATCCCCAAATTTATCTGTTAAGGGTGTGTGGAGGGGGAGCTTTGGGGGAGGTAGTCAGGATGAGCTGAAGTCGCGAGGTTGGGCTCCTGGGAGGGCATTAGTGACATCCATGCTTGCTGCTGCTCTCTTCACCACGTTAGCATGCAAAAATGAACACCACCTCCACCGTGCCTCTGCTGCCAGCTCTGGAACCTCTCAGCTCTTAGAACTCTGAGAAGTAAATTTCTTTCTCTATAAATGAACTAGTCTGTGATATTCAGTCCATATAGTCTATGATTGGGCATGTGTGTGCTGTTTGAGGGTTAGGGCAATCAGAAGGGAGTCAGTGCGACAATTGTCTCTAACCTTGGGCCTTACAGAAGTACGGAAAGAGCCCCCAAGATCAGGAACAACCAAGGACACCCAGCTTTATTGGGGCCATCAACAGCGCGTGAGATGTTCTAGTTAGAGTGAATGCCGTGCTGCGTGAGAAAGAGGTGGAACCCAAACAGAAGACATTTCTGTTTACAAATAACACACTCTTATGCGGAGAAAAGTCTGAACTTCTACATTCCAAAAAGCAACTAATCAGTCAAGCAACCAGACAAACCCCTACCCAAATTAAAAACAAACAGCAGCGACAGCTGTGGGGACTCATCAATTCAGCAGTGTTTGGTGCTGAGGATGAGAGCAGAGGGGCGTCTATGGAGCAGAAACAGGAATATGCAAAGGCAGCCAGGAAAGCAGTTCACAATAATAACCAAAGAATAAGATACTTGGGAATAAAGTCTAAATCCATGTACACTGACAACTACAATGCATTCATAAAAGAAATAGAAAAAAATAGAGATCACTGAAAACAATCTCGTTTCATAGATTAGAAAACTTTGTAATATGAAGCTAGCAAACAACACAACAGAATTGAGAGCCCAGGAAAATGCCACACATATGTGCAAATTATTATCAACAATGTACCATGTCTATTCAGCACGTGCTGGGTCACATGATATAGTCACATGCAGAAGAATGACGTCAGACCCTACCTCACAACATAGGCAAAAGTGAAACTCAAATGATCAGTGACCTATCAGAATTAAAACCAAGACATTTTTTAAAGAAAACAACAGCATGATTAGGATTAGCAATGGAATCTTGTTGTTACCACAAGCAACAAAAGAGACCCTCTTGAACATCATTCAAAATTGAAAGTTTTATGTCTCAGAGGGTGTGATCAAGGAAGTACAAAGACCAGTTCTGGAGTGGGCAAAATGTTCATGGGTCGTACAGCCGACAAAAGCCTAGTATCAGAGATAGAGAGCCAGGGCTGGTGAGACGACTCAGCTGGTAAGGAAGAGCCCTGGCCACCAAACCTGACAACCTGAGATCAGCCCACCAAACTCACACGGTGGAAGGAGAGGACCAGTTCCTGCATGCTGTCTTCTGACCCACACAGGCACGCACCCCATGGTGGTTTATGCACACATCCATATTCATGTGCAAGCATGCATATGACCACACAAATCAATACATGGAATAAAATCTAAGAATACAGAAGTAAATTTTATAACTCATCAACAAAAAGTCAAATGGCCCAACTTAAAAACGGGCAAATTACTTGAGCGGACATTACCCCGAAGAGGATATGTACATAGCTAACAAACACACGTGAAGACGCTAACTGGGCACCACTCCACAGCCATGAGGATGCTGCTGCAGAGGGAACGTGGCAAATCAGTGTTGGGAAAGATGAGGAAAATTGGACCCTTTATGTATTGCTGCTGGGAAGCAAAAAAAAAAAAAAAAAATAGTGCAGTTGTTATTGAAGTTGGGAATTCCTCCAGGATTAAAGAGTGATCACTGGACTCATCAATTCTTCCCTTAGGTATACACTCCAAAGAACTGAAAACAGGTTATTAATCTTGAGTAAGGCCTGTATAAGGCAAGTGTATAATCGGCTGGTCAGGAGGCTGAAGTAGGAGGATTGCAAGGACAAAGCCTGCCTCGGCTACAGAACAAGAGAGTTCAAAGACAGCCCAAATATCTTAGTGAGACACCCTGCCTCTGGTCAGGCTGGGGGGGGGGAGGAGAAAGAGATGTGGCTCAGAGGTAGAGCCCTTGCCTAAATCTCTAGGGTCCTGCTAACCGAACCAGAAACAACAATAACAAAAACCTCCAATACTTGTATAGGAATGTTCATCATACTTCTACATAAATATTTAATTTTAACAGACTAAAGATGGAAAACCTAAATGTCTATCTGTGGATGAATGGCTCAACAACTGTGGGATATGACGGACTCTGAAAACACAGTAAGTGAAAGAGAGAGAGAGAGAGAGAGAGAGAGAGAGAGAGAGAGAGAGAGAGAGAGAGAGAATGGCTTCACTTGTAGGTGATACTTGGAATAAGCCAGTCCACAGAAACAGATTGGGAACAGGAAAGAGAATAAGGAGAGAATTGTCTAGAACCCCGCCCCCAGCTCCGGCATGGGATCAGTGCTTATTCCACGGGGAAAAACATTACTTTGATTTCTTCTTTTAGCAAATATCACTTACCTCTGCAAGCAAAGCACACAATAAAATCATAGGGGGAAAATGTATGAGAAACTCTACGGTGAGGTGAGATTCTAAACAAAGGGAGAAACGTACAAGGAAAAGGAAATGCCTAAGAGCTGGGGCTGTAGCTCCGCTGTGGACATGATTGACGCAGTAAGTGAACATTCAGTAAATAGTTAAGACCCGTGGTTTACTAGCCCCCTGCTACAGGTCCTTCCCCAACCATGTGACTCCATGATCCTCATATGAGGGACTTAACCTTCTTTTCTTCTCTTTCTCTCCCTAGTTGGAATGTGAGCATTAGAATAGCTGGTCCTCCAGCAGCTAGAAGAGCCGTAAAGATAATGATATATTATGGGGAAACAGAAAAGTCTAGAGAGGACCTTGATTCCTGGCAGTGGGCAGATGGCTAATCAGCCTTTAATATTTTAATTTCTATTTATGCAATTTCCCAGCATATGCAGCCAAATCGAATTCTAACGAAAATATCTTGCATGGAATTCTATTCTGACCTCCCCATTTGCATGTGAGTGACTCCTGCTCCAAATTCTCCAGGATGTTTACACAGATGCATGGCTACCAGCACATCTTGCAGAATCTTGGGGTGACTGGGTGCTATTTTTCCTCAGCTTAAGCTAGCTATGGGCCCAGTGTGGGGGGTTAAATTCTCAGTAAAGCCTGGGCTAATGGCATGAGATACCTCTGGCCTTAGCCCCTCTGTGGAGATCTCTGCTTATTTAATCCATAAGAATTTCAGCTACCATCAATTATATTCTGTTAAATGCTATTATTATTTTATTTTATGTGTATGGGGGCTTTGGCTGAATGGATGTCTGTACACCGTATTCATGCTTGGTGCCCCTGGAGGCCAGTAGAGGGCACTGGATCCTCTGAAACTGGAGTTATGGACATTTGTGAGTCACCATGTGGGTGCTGGGAATTGAACCTGGGTTCTCTGGAAGAAAAGTCAGATTCCACTTCCTGAAGGCGTAAGTCACGAACAATGCCACACCAGTTTGGAGTTATGATTAATAGGGTGTTATTTATTTAAAGGGGAAAAATCTTACAGATCACCGTCCCAGACAACAGCCATCTGCATAACCAGGAAGGGAGTCTAGTCTCCGGCGGAGCAGGAAGTGAAGAGACAGAGCAGAGGAAGTAGCCGCTTTTTTAAAGGGAGAGAGACCACGCCCCAATGGGCTGGTATCACAGCAGCTATTGGTTGGAGGGGCGGAAGGACCTCCCGCAACAACTTCCAAGTCATGTGTCTCCAACTCCAATTACATTCTCAATGCTTTTGGACCCTTTAAGCTGGCCACATATGGGAACTTAAGGGATTCGAGCTTTTCTACTGCTCCCCCGGGGCCACTGCTGATGCCCTCGCAGCCTCTGTTTCCTTGGGTTTCAAATGTGCAGGAGGGACTGCGGGGGACAGACAGCCCTGCTTATGCCACAGGCCCTTGGGTGAAAACATCGCTAGAGCATACAGTCTTCGTTGGGTCCACTCCGCAAACCTCCTCCCCGCCATTGCTGCTGCCCCCTTACTACCCAGACCAGCACTCTTCGGGTTTTGTGGTTCGCATGCCCCTTGAAGTCTCTTGGACTTTCTAGCTTCCAGGAGCCAAGAAAAGCTCCAACCCCAGGGCTGACGAAGGTTGGACTCCCTCCACAATGTCTGCCTCTCTGTGCTTCCACATTTCTGTCATTAGGCAGCCACACAGCATCACACACTCGGCTGGCAACAGGGACACAGAGGGGACAGCTCTAGACACAGACCCAGATTCGGCAGGTTTATGTTCTTGCAGATAGGGGCCGTGGGAGGAATGAGAAGAGAATCGGGGACACAATCAATTAAAACAATGTTTTAATTCAACAAATACTCACGAGGCACCTTTTGTGTGCAAGGTGTAGCTGGGTACTGGGGATGCAACAAGACACAGAACACTCATGGACCTGTGGGCTAAGGCAGTATGTCACTGGAGCGGGACACATTCATCACCCGTAACTCACGCCCAGCCCATGCTCCGCTCAGCACTACGGAAGGCTAGCCCCTTTGCCAGATGGGGCTACCAGGTAGTCAAAAATCACCCACATTCCAACCCTCAGGGACCAGCTCCTGAGAGAAGATGATTAAGGAGAATCAGAGAGAATGTGAAGAGCTTTGAAAGACCCACTCAGGTCCCTGAGATGGCAAACACCCAAGAAGGGAGCAGAGAGTGGCGATACACCTTGTCAAAGGAGACAGGGGCAGTGTCGCTGAAAGACAGGTCAGGGCAGATGGAACGTGACGGGCAGGGCAGTCATAGCTCATGTGTCCATAGTATTTGCCGTGTGCCAGGGCGGGTCTATCCATGTCTCAGTTCTCCCAAAAGTCGCAGGAGGCTGGGAATGTTCTCATTTAGTTTGCCGGAAGAGGAAACAGAAGTAATTCATTGAGTTCTCGTCCTTAATAAGTGGTAGAACCTGGGCTATAGGCTCTTTCTAACCACAGCATCTCTTACTAGACACACCCAGGAGTTATAGAGCTGGGTGGCAAGGAAGAGTACTCATGGCCTGGGGACAGGTAAAAAGTTCCTGCAGTAAGAACAGAACTCAGACTTCTGGTCTACCCTATTCATCATCCTTCTGGTCCACAGATGCCGCAGGTAACTGGGTAGAGCATGCAAGAAGGCACACTCGAAAAGCCCAGGGAGGACCTGAAGCTTGGATTGTCATGGAGAGTGTCTATCTAGGATCCTATGAAGACTTCTAGATGGCTTGTTTTTTGCTGGAGCAGAGTGTCTCGGGTAAAGAGATGAAGGAAGGCTGTTACCGGGGCCAGAAAAAGACTTTAAAGAAAGTAGAGTCAGGACAGAGGGAGCTGGGTGAGGTGCCTTGCTCCTCGTTTCCACAGAATGGTCCTTGTTTAGTTCTCATAGTCTGGCGTCATCAGCAATAGCTTTCTCTTTCCCTTACACCCTAGTTAAAGAGGATCTGGAGAGACATTTTGGTTGTCTGGGTGAGTCTTTTTCCTCAAACCATCCCCAACTGATTGAATATAACACCACAGATGATGCTTTGGGGTAAGGGACTGTTTACTGTTCAGGCAGGAAGGACCCAAGAGAGGCCCAGGTACATTTGGCCCAACACAGGGTAGGACACACAAGTGGTCCTCTGTGAGGCCTCAGGAAGGACAAGCTCATGAGAGCCGTGTGGTTTAGTACCTCGTTTCTCCCCTGTGTAGGGAACCAGGTCTTCTCGATCCTTAAATTCCTTCGCTTGCTTTTCCAAGTGATCCAAAAGCTCCTCTCTTTTAAAGGGGCCTGTGGGCGCCTTGGTGGTCTGATCCTTCTGCCTCAGGCCTGCGGGGAGCAGTGCATTCTAAGATGAGGGTGGTGGGTGAGAGAGAGAGAGAGAGAAGGAGAGAGAGAAAGAGAGAGAGAGCAGTCAGCAGCTATAGATACGCAGTTCTCCAGAAACACAACACAGACTAGTAGGGGCCTCCGAGCTGGAGAATCCAGCCAAGTCCTTTCTTTTTCTATGTAAGGAACCAGAAAGCTGGAGAAGGGCTGGGACTTGTCCCAGGTCACACAGCAACTTAAGGGGCAGAGAGGAGCTGTGGGGCTCAGTCCTCTGGTGTCACTACCAGTAACCTTTTCAAATGTATGGTGTTAACCAATAGGGTAACCAACATAGGCTGGGCATAGAGAGATTCTTGGAACTCAGTACTTGGACACAAAATTATATTTGCTACAGCGAGGTAAGTGATCAGAGAGAGAAGCCAAGGGAGCTTGGTAGGGTCTTGTATGGAAGATGACTCAAAGAGGGAAACCCTCCCCCAACAAGCCTGAGAAAGGCTTGACAGAAGGACAAAGCAGCTAAGGCACATATAGTCCACAGTCTCTATGGCCTTTGGGTCTGGTGGATCTGTGCTCATGAGAACTGATTGCTACATATTTTAAATGCCGCCTCTGGAGATGGGTCTCTCAAGAAGGACAGCACCACCCAATTGCTCTGGGCTCTTCTTCAAGCATGGGGAGACTTGTAGGTGTGGGTTCACTACCAACGTCGATTCCTACTTAGGGGGATTTCAGTCACTCAAATAGGTTTCACCTAAGTCAGCCCCCTGGCACTTCAAGAATCAAAGACAATGAGAGCTTCAAGGATGCATAGAGACCAGTTTTTATGTAACCCTCCCTTCAAGGGGAAACTGAGGCCCAGAACACAGAAAGACTGCCCAAGGAGTTTCAGGGGTAGCCCATGCACAAACCCAGGGTATTCCCTTAGATTTGGGGGAGAGGCAAACTTTCTAACCCTCATGCAATCTGTGCCCCTTACGTTTAGAGAGCTAGAAGGGGATGCCTCAGAGGCAGGCATGCAATCTTAGCTGCACCCCCAAATCGACCAAATTGGTGTCACTCCTATCTCAAGTGTGGCTTCCCTTGAAGTGCTTATTCCTTGCCACTCACAACATGCTGGATCCTTCCCTGAAGACCTCTTGAGGAGAGGGCGAAGGACACGCGGGATTGGCATGCCCACAGGGATGAAGCTTGGGAGAGAGACACCACTGGCTAATAGCTATGGCTTCTTATGAAGTGCTCACACCTGCTGTGGTTTCAACAGCAGCAGGGTGTGGCCTCACATTGGGTCACAAGGGTCTACAGTTTGCAAGACTTGGGGACAAGGGGTTCAAAGGTGGGGGCTGGGGTATGCACAAATAAACACAGGCCAGAGGCCAGCAGAGGCATTGGGATCTGGAGTATTTTATGAGAAGAGGACCAGCAGGCAGAAAAACAAACATGAACTGATCTGAGGGAATCCAAGGATGCCGTGAGAGTCACAGCAGTTCACAGACAGCATCCACTGTGGCGATGCTTGCAGGTGAATCATGCTTCCACAGGCAGGTACAGATCGTACGGCGCTTCCCAAAGCTAGATGTGGGGGTCTACTCCTTCTAGCCCATGGCAGGGGCTTCTTGTGGCTTAGTGGGTAATGGTACACTTTACTGCCTGCCATGTCTATCCATGGCTATCCACAGCGGGTGACCCACCTGCTTTGTGACATGAGGCTACATCAAGTCTAAGCCCTGTCAGGGACCAATGGCGGAACACCAGAATGGCATTCACCAAGCCCCCCTGACCCTGTATTCTATGGCTTCTATGGCTACATAACGTGAGTGATGATGGTGATGATGGCTGTCTCTTACATATTTGGGGGAAGTTAAAATGAAGTAACGTGAAGGACTGGCCTGTACTGCTATACTCATTATGTATGTATTTTATGTGCATTGGTGTTTGGCCTGTATGTGAGGAACTGGAGTTACAGACAGTTGTGAGCCGCCGTGTATGTGCTGGAAATAGACCCAGGTCCTCTGGAAGGGCAGTCAGTGCTCTTAGCCACTGAGCCATCTCAGCAGCACTGAGATATTAAATACCCCCAACTGATAGCGTCCCACAGTTCTATTATCAAATAAGACACATTTTAGCAGGAGGCCAGTCATTCAAAATGTGGGTAGTAGAAAAGAGTTATCCAAATATGTTCTAGAATCCAAGGAACTCAGATACACAAATATGAAATGAGCTAATCCCTGAAGGTGAGTGCCCGATGGTCCCTTCAAGGGGCATGGAATTTTCATCTCCATAAAGGGTTTCATAATTCTCTCTGGTTTATTTGCTTTATGATATTCTCATTCTCTCTCTCGCTCTCTTGCTCTCTCTCACTCTCTCTCGCTCTCTCTCAAAAGCAGAGTATCATTCTGTAGCCAAGAGAGGTCTCCAATTTGCCGTGCTCCTTCTTCAGCCTCCTCTCTGTTGCAGTTACAGATGTGTGCCACCTCACCAGGGTACCATAGATTTTAATGACAGGAAGGGGTTGGGGCTCAGTATTGTAATGAAAAAAATAAACCATGAGGTTGAAAAGGGGTTTTAAACTCTCATCACCTTCAGACTTTGCTGCAGAGGACCCTGGCTTAGCCGGTGTGGTTTCCCAGCCTTGGCATTATGGTGTGCTAATCTGGATAACAGGGTCATGGCAGCTGATCTGACGCACTGGTAATGGTCGCTCTGGTTTCTACCCCTTCAGAGGTCAGCTGTCCTGTGACAACAATAACCATCTCCAAACACTACCGGGTCTTCTGCGGGGGAGCACTGCCCTGGCTGAGAACCACTACATCAAATCAGGGCCATAGACTATGGAAGGAAAGATGGTTTTAATGTGTGTATGAATATTCATTATACAACGTATTAAAACATGATTTCATTAAGTTAAATATTTAATGAAAAAAGTTGAGCTTTAACAACCAAAATTTCAAAAGTATTTTCTAGAGATTCTTAGCTCATCGACTTTTTAAAGTACATTGTGACCACGTCAGCCTTATTAGGGCTCAAAGTTTATTTTCTTTCCATTAAAGGCTACATTGAAAAAGTCTCACAGAATCTTCAGTTAAAATCAAAGAGAGCTACATCTTTTAAAATTTAGATATTTATCACTTGAACTTGTTTTCAAAAACAGCATATGACCTCACAGTGTACATAAATATTAACTCACAGAGGATCAAAGACCAAAATGTAAAAGCTAAAACTATAAAATTCTTAGAAGAAAGTGTAGCCATAAATCTTCAGACTCTGGATTAGGCAATGGTTTCTTAGATATAACACAAAACAATGAGCAACAGAAGAAGAAGAAAAAATTCCCCGGATGGACTTCACCAAAATTAAAAACATTTGTTCTTCAAAGGACACTGGCAAAGAGACAGAATGGGAGAAATGCCTTTAAATCACATATCTGATAAGAGTACAATGTCCAGAGTGCAAGAGTTTCTTGTGGGATTCAATAATAGGGGACAAAAAATAAACAATTTAAAGAATGGTCAAAGACGTTGAATAGATATTTTCCAAAGAACATATAAAATTCCTGATGGGGGGGGGGGCTCTGAAGAGATGGCCCAGTCAGTAAAACGTTTGCCACACAAGTGTGAGGACCTGAGTTTGATCCTTAGCACACACACAAATCAGTGAACACCTGTAATCCCAGAACTTGGGAGGTGGAGACAGGACGGTCCCTGACTTGCTGGCCAACCACCTAGCCTAACCGGAGAGCTCCAGGTTGAGTGGGAGACCATGTTGCAAAAAGATGGGGTGGATGCGCATACGGGTAGCACAGACTGGACTCAAGCTATTAATAAAAAAATAAAAAGACATGAAGCTGGGAGAGACCCAGAGTGAGGGCACCAGGAGGAGTTGGGAGAGGCAATGGTGGGCTGATGTAATCAATGGATCTTATATAAATGTATGGACTGTCCAAAGAACCAAACATTATTTAAAAAAATAAGGCGAGACGCTAACAAGGAAGACACTAGACACTGACCTCTGGTCACCATATGCAAACTAACAAACACATATACACATATACCCCCACATGCACACTCATGAACACGTATACACATATACACCCCACATGCACACTCATAAACACATATACACATACACCCCCCACATGCACACTCATGAACACGTATACACACATAACCCCCTACACAAAATAAATAAATTTTTTCATTATAAAACATCCCTGATAAGCTGGGTGAAGTAGCACATGCTTGTAATTCCAGCTGAAGCCGGCATGACACAGAGTTTGAAGTCATTTTGAGCTACATAATGAGACCCTGTCTCAAAAAAAGACAAGCCAAACCAAACCATAAACCTCTTTCAAAGATGTCCACTGAACATATGAAGAGATACTCAGCACCACTAGCCATCAACAAAGTGCAACTCACGCTGGACAGACACCATAAAAAACACACATGTTGGCAAGAACATGGTCGGACTGGACATTGGCAGTCGGCAGGCATGTGATAATACAGAGACTCTTTGGAAAGCAGAGTTTCTGAAGAAGCTCTATCCCCCAGACTCCAGCCTCTATCCTGGGGCTTCCACGCCTCCAGAACTTGGTTCTGGCACATAAGCCCTGCACTCTGCAGTGTTTTATTACACTGGCCTGAGCTAAGAAATAAAATTACTTTATGACCCAGAATGTGTAGTTAGAAGTGGGAAAAGAATTCAAACCATCGATTAGCCACAAAACTTGTATGAAAATGTACATAAGGCATGATTAACAATGGCCAAAAAATAAATGTGCTAAGTTCCATCAACTGATGGATGAATAAGTAAAATATGGTAGGTCTGTGCTGCTGGAACTGGCAGACAGTGACGGGGAATAGAGTACCGCAGCATGAGTGAATAGGAAAGCATGCTAAGTGAAAGAAGTCAGCCGCCGAGCAATTCTCCTATGCTGGAATTTATGTGACGTAAGCACCAGCGCTCACTTAACAAGCCAAGGTCTCCTGATATGGTCGGTGGAAGTTAAAACCAAGTCTGGGTTGGAGGGGTCTCAGCAAGACTGAAGCCGAGTCAAGTTTATTGCAAGCAATCAGACTTTCTGCCTTATCAGGAATGGAATATAATGGCGGTTGCCAGGGTCCGTTCAATTGTAGTTGCTGGGATGCAATGACGTTTGTAGGATATGCAGGGTACACGAGATTAATTAACACCAGCCAAGCTTCTATATGCTTCGCTGACTTTTAGGGAACACCAAGGTACACAGGAGGCCTGACTGTCTCACTGCCTGAGGGGAAGCCTTGGTTTCTCAGGAACTGAAAGGCATACAGTGCCCCAGGAGTCATGACCTCTAACCTGAAAAGCTATGATGGGTGTCTCTCAAGGCAGCCTGACCAGGCCAACTCCACAATTCTCTGCAATGTGATGGCCCAAACAGTCCAGTCTATAAAGCCAAAAAGTACCTAACTTGTTGCTCCAGGGCTGGTGCTCCAGATTGAGCTCTGCCCCTTATCCCCAAACCACACACTGGAGCCCCGATTCCCAACATGACTGTATTAGAGATAGGATCTATGTGGAAATGATGAAGGATAACTGAGGTCATGAAGACAGAGCCCTGATCCAACAGGATTAGAGTCCTCCCAAGAGGAGACTTCACAGAGCTTGATGCGCCCCTCCTCAGCCATCTGTCACAAGAGGACATAGTGCCAAGGCAGCTAAGCCCAAGCCAGAAAGGGATCCTCCATGACAACCCCCCCCCCAGATGCCAGACTCTGTTCTGGAGCTTCCAAGCCCCCAGAACACAAGGCTCTTATAGAAAAGATGGTTCTAGTACAGAAACCCTGCACTCTGCTGTGCATCATCAAACCAGCCTGAGCTAAGACAGCCGAGAAGGAGAGGGGCTGAGCAGCAAGTCAAGAAGTTCCTGTCTGGGGTGACGGAAATGTTTTGAAATTGGCTGTGGTGAAGGCTGGGCAGCTGTGAATAGACTTAAAAAAATGGAATCATCTACTTTAAATGGATAAATTGGACGATGTGTGGCTTATGTCCAAAAATAAATAAATAAATAAATAAATAAAGCTTTTTTTTTTTCCCCAATGAGAAAAGATTATCAAAATAGCCAAAGCAACAATGAACTCAAGCGATCCTGGGATGCTGAGAAGGGAGGCTGTTCTCAGGCTAGGGCCAGCAGGGACGCTGGGAATGACCGGATCAGAACCAGCTGGACGGGAAATACTGCCATATCCTCCATCCTAATGTGCTGTAGGAGCGAAACGAACCATAAGGAGATGGTAGAGAGAAAAAACTGCCAAATCACCTATCAGGTTTGCTGAGAATCAAAACTTGACTCTCAGACCCAGGTTAGCCAAAGTGGAGAAGAGCCCTCATCCCCATCTTGGTGGCTAGGAGAATATGTACGTTAAGATCACGTATGTGTAGAATATATCTTTCATTACATTTAACAAAAATGACTCAACAAACATTTACAGAATGAGCATTATGAATGTGTGTCCAGGCTATGTGCAGGTTTATAGAGTCAGGACCCAACCAGGTGAAGCAAAGAACACTGGGAGGTGATGAGGGTGGAGCGGATACAGAAGAGAAATCTCAATCATCTTGGTCAGTATCCTAAAGGGGTCACCCCACTGGACAGGGTGCCAGGCTGTAATTTACCACCTGTGGTGGGTGGTAGACTCCAGGAAGCCTGTGGGCAAGGGGAACCATTTGTCTTCCAAGGGATCTGAGTCCCATTCTCTTGAAGTATGTCTACAGTAAGCCTACAACACAAGAACTCTGGCTTTGCCACAGTGGCCACCATTTTGCCTTCGAAGGAAAAGTCCGTGTGGGTTTAAGGAATGGATTTGTAGGCTCTGATATCGGCTTACAATGACAGCTGGGACCCTTGGGAGCAGTGCAGACTGTGGCATGTGGCTTTTGAGCCCAGCTCCACAAACTGATGACGTGTACAACTTGTGTGGGGGGCTGATTAAACCTGCTTATTTTAATGTGAACTCTTTTGATTTGAAAACATTGACATGTAATCTCAACATTTGCAAAATAACATCCAGGACAAATAAAAAGTGGCCTCAGCCATGGGCTACCGGGTTGCCATGTCTGACCCGAGTTTGCTATCACACTAAAATCCCACATAGAGGAAGTTAGGACATCTCTTCTTGTAGTGTTCCACCCGCTCCTGGCACTGGGCTAGAGAAAGAGGTACACACATGGGTTTTTAATTAAAAACATTTTTAAGCTGGGCATGGCG
Source organism: Alexandromys fortis (assembly GCF_014885135.2). Taxonomy (NCBI): domain Eukaryota; kingdom Metazoa; phylum Chordata; class Mammalia; order Rodentia; family Cricetidae; genus Alexandromys; species Alexandromys fortis. The sequence continues at coordinate 3,782,776 of NW_026067972.1, forward strand.
GCACATGCTTTTAATGTCAGCAATGGGGAGGCAGAAACTGGTGGATCTCTGTGAGTTTGAGGCCAGCCTTGTTTACATAGCTAGGGCTATGTAGCGAGACCTTGTCTCAAACAAACAAACAAAAACAAACTAAAAAAACTAAAAACCAAATAAACTAAACACAGCTAAAACAAAACAAAACTAAAAAAAAACTTTAAAAAAACAACTAAAACAAACTAAAAAAAAAAAAACCAAGAATGTTTTTAAATGATAGAAGCACAAAGCTTAAAATATTTTTGGAAATAATCATAGAGGGGAAACTAACCACATTTCCTACGGTACTTTATTTTTTAAAATTATTATTTATTTTTAAGACAAAGTCTCAAACTTACTCTCTAGTCCAGGTTGACCTCAAACTAGCAATCTTCCTGAAGCAGCCTCCCAAGTTCCTGGGGTAACAGGTGTGTGATACAACAAGTAACTTATGTCTGGCCTTTAAAACATCGACTTCCGGTTACATAGTAGACTCAGGTGTGCAGCATCTTAGTTTGACCTTCACACCCACAAGCTGGAGCCCAGTCATCCAAAGCACAGCAGAGGGGCCATCTCTGGGACCTCACAGCCTGAAAACACCCACAAGCCTTAAGATGAAGTTTCTGCGGCCCACATTGTTACATGTAGTGAGGGCTGTATCAGGAACCTCCCAGGCTAGACCACTGCGGCTTGAGATGTGCATGCGCACCGTTGCCCCGGGACGAGATGTACTATAACAAAGGACTGCCAACATCTGAAAACTCTGTTAGGAAATCTAAAAAGATCCTCTGCACTAATGATTTCAGCCTTAAAAGCCCCAGGGCAGGCGGCCCACGTTTGCATACAAATGACACTGTTTATAACGAGTTTATAACGAGTGTGCTCAAGGATCTGCAGGGCTCTGGCGATGGATGGTTAGCCGTGCATGCACAGAATGGCCCTCAACCTGATTCTCCACGGCAACGAAAATAAACGATTCTATTACTTTTGCCAAAGAAATCAGTTATGTCTAAAAAAATAAATTGTGTGTGTGTGTGTGTGTGTGTGTGTGTGTGTGTGTGTATGGTACATGCACAGCATGCCTCTGTTGGTCTAGGTACTGCTCTATGACTAAGCCCCATCACTCCCCAAATTAAAGGATGGAGCAAGGGGTATAGACTCCAGGATGGGTGCTGGGAACACTGAAAGCCAGGAGGGGAGGACTTCACTGAGGTCACATGCTGGACACCCCAGGCCTCCCTTGACAAACAGGCCATCTTTCCTCCTCATTGTGCCCTAGGCCTACATCCTGGAAGCCAGGTGGGTCCCGCAGGAGAACTAGATCAGAAGCCAGGCTCTACTTCCGTCAAACTCTGGGCGGTGTTATGATGTGGGTCTGAGTCTCAAAAAGCTTAGAGTTTAGTCAGTTAACAAATTAAGCATTCAGGTGCAACAAACATTTGTTAGGTCCAAACTGTATGCCAGACAACATTCAGGGTTCTTTGTTTCTCTTTTGCTCTTTTTTGCTGCACACAAGTGCTGGTGTATGAATTGTGCGCATGTGTGTAAGAGGCCAGAGGCTGATGCTGGTATTCTTCCTCAGTCACTTCACTGTATTTTTCGAGACAGCAAGAACAGAAGTTTCTGTCCTGCCCAGTCCCACAGCTTTTCAATCCCAAAGAAACAAACAGAGGATTATATTAATTTTAAACTGTTTGACCTATTAGCTCAGGCTTATTATTAACTAGCTCTTATAACTTAAATTAACCCATAATTCTTATCTATGTTTAGCCACAGGGCTTGGTACCTTACCCAGTGAGGCACTCTCATCTTGCTTCCTCTGCATCTGGGTGGTGACTGCAGACAGAACCTTTCTTCTTCTCAGAATTCTCCTAGTCTGGTTGCCTATGCTCCCTATATTTCCTGCCTGGCTACTGGCCAATCAGCATTTCATTAAACCAGTACAAGTGACAAATTTTTGCAGGGTATAAGAGCATGATTCCACAGCAAGACAGGGCTTCTCATGGAACTTAGAGCTCATTTGGCCAGCTAGATTAGCTGCCAGCAAGCCTGAGGATCCACCTCTATCTGCTCCCCACTCCCCAGTACCAGTATTACAAGCATCCATGGTCAGACCTGTGGGTGCTGGGGATCTGAACTCAGGTCCCATGCTTGCACAGGAAGCACTTTATCTGCAGTGCCATCTTTCTAGCAGCCAAGATCATTTTGATATAATTGTACATACATATACATACATACATACATGTGTGTATGTTTGTACATATATATGCTAAACAAAAAAATAAAACCAAAACCTTGTCATATAGAGTAGAAGACGGGCCTGCAAATGGAGATACCTATGGCCCAAAGAAATACAGAAAGTTTGGATGTTTTTGGTTTGGTCCTGAGTGTATCAATAAAATGCTTCAAAACCAGGAGCTTGCACGTGAAACACCAGATTTCCTGCACCTTTCAAAAATTTTATCTGCACGACAAAACTGAACCTGTATGCTCATGCAGGCACCAATCGGCAGAGCCCAAAGCAGGTGTCCTTTAGACAAACTCCCACTTACCTACCTTAGTCCCTACCGTTCCCTGTTGTTTCTGACGTGGGTGTCAAAGTCAGTTACTCTGTCTGATTGTTTTGGATGTTGTTTTTCTTCCTCAAAGTTTATGGCAGGTGACATTTCTCTTTCTGTACAGTGAATCTCTTTATACACTGTGGACTTCATTGTGTACAAGTCTTTTCAAAGATGGGAAAAAATGAAAGATGAGCCGTGGAGGCCACTGACTTCTTTCTTTCCTCTTCACCCCCCACCGGATGCTATGAGTATCTCTGGTTTGCTGCCTGAGGGGCAGAAGTGATCAGAGGGCTGGGGGGAGGTGGAGGACAGGCTACGGTGAGAGGCTGGCTTCAGGCTTTCATCACAGAGTTATCTTTTCTTTTTAAGGAGGGTATGAGTCCAAGACGGTAAGGTTTTAGGATCTGTCCAATGTGGACAATGGGGATGTGGGTATTGTGGTTCATTCTCCTTCTGTTATTAAATATGTCGAAAGAGAAAACAGAAAACACCTGTGGAGGAGGTGCCATGCTGGGTGCAGCGAGGCTCCAGGTGTGGAGGGGGGTTGTCGTCTACAGAATGGGAGGATTTTCCACCTAACGTGTGAAGGACTCTGGTTCTAGTGGCTGTAAAGGGGGGGGGGGGGGGACACTGAGAAGCATGAGGAGTGGAGAAGGGTGAGGAAGAGGTGTCAGGAGACAGGGTGGGGTGGGGACACTGCGGCCTGGTCTGACTCTCATCCTCGCTGGCCAGGCCCCTCCCCAGCTCTGCACACACTGCTGGGCAGTGTTTCTAAGGATGAGAGCCTATTTTTAGAGGAGAGATTTATTTCTTTCCATTCCAAGTGTTTACTTCTGTCCTGGGCTTGCAATTCTCCCGGTTTGTGTTACAAGGGAGCATCACAGCCCCGTGGACCAAACTTGGCTGCTTCTGGGATGGTCAGGCGAGCCTGATCTGGGGCATGGGAGGATGTGCCATTCTGTAGGGTCAGACTCAGAGGCCCAGGTCCTCCCCATGACCCTGCTGCTGACCTAGGGGTGTGATCTTTGGGAAGCTTTTCCCCTCTCTCGGGTTCACAGTCTTGCCATTGTTGGTTTTCATCACCACCATGGTCATGAGACCTATGGAACTGGTATGATGGCTTGGTCAAAGACAGTACCAACCAAACAGCATGTGCCCAGGAGGATGCCACAATCAGGGTCTTTCTCCCATATTTTGTATGCATATTTCAGTGTATGTGTTTGTGTGTATGTGCATATACATGCATGTTTATACATGCACGTCTCTGTGTGCATATGTGCACATGTGTGTGCATGATGTATGTGATAATGCATATATTTGTGTATGTGCCTGTACATGTGCATGCATATATGTATGCATATACACCCCTTGTTTTTAGAACCTTTGACACATAAGCCCAGAAAGTATCTGCTGATTACAGCCCACCATTTAATAGCAGTACGGTTCCCCACATTACCCTAGCCCCAGTCATAGAATGGCACTGACTCCTGCCACCACGGGGCTCAACCACAGGATCTTTGTGGAGACTTATGACAATTGCCATGAAATGCGGAACCCCTAGCATGAGAAAGCATGTCTACAATGAATCATATTACGGCAGGCAGGCTGCTTCCACTAGTGTTTCTGTGGTGTTACTGTGTCACCAGGTCCCAACAGCTACTTAAAAATCAACGCTTAGACTCCAATTCCTTTATAAGGTTGGGATTAATCCACCTTCTCTCCTGTAAACAGCCTCTTAAAAATAGGCAATTTCCCCTCAACATCCCATTAGCAAGCAATATTAATAAATTATTTGTTGGCAGCCTCCTAATTTTTTTCTTTCTTTATTTTTAACTGTGTGTGTTTGTGTGTGTATGTATGTGTGTGTGTGTGATTGAATATGCCCATGCTGGTACCCTTTCCTGCCTGTTCCTGTATATGTAGAAGCTGAAGTATATATGGATACAGGGTTTCTTACTAAACGCGGGGCTCACTGACTGGTTAGACTGGCTGGCCAATAAGTTCCAGGAATCTGTCTTCCCCTTCCTCACTCTAAGCACTAGGAATTCAGGGGAGAGCCTCTCCTCCTGGCATTTTTATTTGGGATCTGGGGATTAAAATCAAGTTCTTATGGTTATGAGGCACTGAGCTACGGTAACCTAACCTTCATTCCTCTGAGCCTCAGTTTCCCCATCTTTTTGGTTTTGGTTTTTGTTCGTTTGTTTGAGACAGGGCATTTCTGTGAAACAGTCCTAGCTGTCCTGGTACTCACTCTGTATACCATGCTGGCCTCAAACTCACAGAGATCAGCCTGCTTATGCCTCCCAAGCGGTGGGATTAAGGTATGCGCCACCACTGCGTGGCTAGTTTCCCCACGGTCCATGCACCCTCTGACCCATCAACTGCAAAGGTCTGGGACTGGAGCAAGAACGCACTCACTGCTGGCTGCTGGCACCCGTCACTGGCCCTTCCCATGCTCATTTCTCCCACTGCCCAGCACAAAGGCGAAGGGAGCGAGGAGCTGGCTGGGCTGCAGCGCAGCACCCACTTCAGTGCACGGAGAGAAAGGGCAGGGCTGGGGAAATCAGTCAACAGCAGACACTTTTAGCGCATGAGGCATTCCTTTCCCAAGGGAGTCCAAGGGCAGCAATCTCATGATAAGCTCGAGTTTTTCCAGAGTGAGAGACACTAAGTTTCGAGCCTCTTTTTTTTTTTTTCTTCTAATGTGAACAAGTTTGGAATCCTCTGTGGCAACGCTGCTTTTCAAGTGTTCTACTCGACTCTGTCACATGACACAGGGGCTTAAGAGTTGCATAACCCCACACACCACTCTCTGAAGCGTTTGTTGCCATCAGGCACCGACAGGAGGGGCTCAGAAAATCACAAGTGGATAGAGTCCCAGGTGCTTTCAAGCCATCTGGACCAACTGGGTCTACTTCACTGAGAAGGGAACCGAGACCCAAACAGGAAAAAACCCAGGCCTGAGCCCGGGGCAGAGCAGGCCAGACACCACTATCTGTGTTTCCCTGATCTACCAGAAAGAAAGGGGATGGTTTACGTGTGCTGCTCCTGGAACCACAAAGCCACGGTACAACTGTGGCCCCAACTCTCTTCCTCCAACGTCCCATGAGGCCTTAGAAATGTGGCTAGGGTGTGAGACGTTGGACAAGTTGCCCTGCCTCTCAGAACTGGGATGACAAGGGCACCTGCCTCCCAGGATCATGGCGAAGCTAAGCAAGCTATATCTTCCAGGGCCTTAGAGCAGCGTGTGCACGAACTAAGTGCCATTCCATACCATCACACATAAATAAACGCGGGAGTGTGGATCTGCCCAGGCGCAGTGCCTAGACACTGAGGCCTCAGGAGCGGCTCTGCTTCTGATGGACATCGCTCTAGGGGCAGGCTCCTTTCCCTCTCTGGACTCTGATTCTGCTCTGGAAAGGGGGACTGGGCACCTGCTGAGCGCCCCTCCTCCAGGCCTGCATACCTTCAGCCTCTCCCAGAGTCCTGATTACAGAACTGGGCCCGGGCCCAGTGAAACTGGAGCTGGAATGTTTTGTTCTGGGATGGAGGGAGTCCCATTTGCCTTTCAGAACTCACTGTCTGGTAACTCAAGCAGGGGAGCCCATCCCAGTGAAGGGTTCATTGTACGGCTGGGACACTAACTCTACCGCGCCATCGCCCCTCCTCTTTGGTTTCTCTTTTCTTCTCCCTGAACTGAGAGAGAGAGAAAGGAGCCTTTGAAAAAAAGTCACTTTTGAAACCGCAGTAGCTGAGAATGGCAGGTCTCTGTTGCCTGCTCCAGGACCCATGCCTCTCTCCAGACTGCAATCTGACTCCTGGCACCCTGTTCCCTGACCCGGTAAGCTGGGCAGCAGTCTGAACCTCCCATTCCCTCCCCCTCCCTCCTGTGGTACCCACCAAGTAGCCTCTTTTCTGCCACCTTCCAGGTTGATCGCGCTGCCTGGTACAGAGGCCACACCACCTGCTATTTGAGTAGGGGACTCTCTGTGGGAGTTCTTTGTTGGTTTGGGGGTGAAGCGGGGTCCAAGCTAGCGCCTCACCACAGTCCTTGGAAACTAAAAATCGTGGTTCAGAGAGGCTCCGCCCTCCTGGGGCTGACACTGGGTTCTGACCCCTGTCATCACCTGCCCTATTTGCAGCCACAGCCTCAGCTGACCTCATCCCCACACTGCAGCTCAGGATCATGCCAACGAGCAAAGGGCCAGACACGGTAGGCAGGCAGGTGTCTGGAGTGCGGTGGGTGGTTTCACTGCTCCCGGGGAATGGTACAGATTCCACTCCCTACAGGGTACGTCTGTGGGGCGGGAAGCGTCCTTATCTTCAGGAAAAGCCTATGCCCACAGGAGCTCCCAGGATGCAAGGCTCCCACACGAACCCCTTTCACCTCCCATCTGGCCTAATACCTCTCGGGTTAGCACCCAAGCCACTAAACCACATGGAATCACCTCCCTTTGAGAGGCTCCCCAGGGGTCACCTTGCCACCTCCATTATGCACTCCCTTCCTTTTTCTAGTCATATATAACTTTCCGCAGAAACCACACTGAGACTCTTCCTCCCAGCAAACCCTGACACAGGGAACCACACTCAACTGGAATTCTTTGCTCTTATTCTTGACTTCAAAAACCTAGGGCGAGGTTCCAACCTCAACTGCTCTGTGGAAGCTCCCACCAGGAGGAAGCGATCCCCGCTCTGAGCTCCATCTGTTCCTAGGGTGTAATCCATTCTGCCCACCTGGCACACCTTGGGCCAACCAGAGGCAGTATCTGTGCCAGGCTCCAGTGATGGCACTCAGCACCAAGACAACTGTGGGCAGTCACATGGCTTGCATTCTCACTCTTAAAAGAGATTCCCTCTTGTGGTTCTATGGAACAGTGAGCTAGAATAGTTGGAACAGAAACTCAGGTGTTCCTTTGCTTTGCTTCCCATTGCTGTTTCCTCTGAATGGAGGCAGCAGGGGAGGAAAGCCCTAAGACCACCAAGGCCTCTTGCTAGCCACTTTGAACAGCCCCACCAAGGACGCAAATTAACGGGTGGAAGCATTGCAAACAGCAAGATGGGGGTACACTAGTTAGATGGATGTCTTTCAGGGGACCAGGCACCAGCACTTAAACAAGCAGTCTAAGCTATCCAGGAAGAAGTCTAGCCTGTAGATAAAAACGGTGCCTGAAACTGAGCCCTGAAAGGTCCAACCAACTTCATCGTTCCCCTGGTTGTACACAAGGCCTGGAGAAGGACAGACCACAGCCAGCCCAAGATCACATGCATCAAAGACAGGGCCCTGGGTGGAAGGTGGGGCATCTATAATCTGGCCTTGTGCAGTCCCTGCTGAGCCTTGCAGTGTTATAGCCAGGGGTGAACTTTGCAGTGTTAGCCAGGGGTGAACCTTGCAGTGCTAGCCAGGAGGTAGGGTCTTGCAGCACTGGGGCAAGGCTCCCTAGGAGTCTGCATGTTCTCCAAATCAGGGGCCTCATGTGGTGCTGTTTCCCTCAGAGCCAAGACCCACAGATCCAGGATTCAAGGTTGGGCACTGGAGCATTGGCCCACAATGTCACCCTTAGCGAACCATTAGCAACCGTTTTGCATCTCTTCCAAAGGAGCAAAGGTTTCTGTCACAGGACACACAATGATTCCACCGAGCAGGAGGTTAACACTGCCACCTGGCCTCTGGCTTTCCTTATGCTTCAGAATTAACAGGTGAGCGTGGGTGTGGGGTGGGGGCTGAAACTGACTACCACCTGCTCTGCAGCAGAGGTCCGGAAGGTCGGGGGCGGAGAACCCTTGGGGTAGCTCCTGGGGCTGCTGTGGTGAAGGCTGCTGGAAGGCGCCAACAGCCTAACCTGAGAAGAACTGTTAACACAAACCATTCAGGCATGAGGCTCAGGGTCACCCCATCAGGTCAAGAACCACAGCCAGCGGAGGTGCTTGCAAAGGGCAGAGGCTGTGCAGGATGGGTGATGGAAGAAGATTGTTAGAGATGCTGGCAGCCTCCTGCTGACTGCTTAGAGGAGCTGGGGCTGCCGCTGCCATGAGTATCCATCCCCTCCTCCTCCCCGAACATGTATGAGCACAGCAAAGCTCATTGACCTCTCACCTTCAGTCTTTTCATGTAGCACACACTGTATTCACACATTATGGTACTATTTAAATATTAATTTTCTATCACGGTGTTTAAGTAAATATCCCTGGAGATTTTTAGCCTTCCCTCCTGAACAGGAGGGATTTTTCTGTCATACAGAGTATCATGTTGGGCACAGTTATGACATGCTGTTGTCTTCATTTGCTAATAATTGCTCTGGTGTGAAGAGACACATTCAGGGGCCAAGTTAACAAAGAGGCGGGCTTGTCATGGGCAATTCTATGAGTCACCTTGCCTGAGCCGTGGGTTGCCAGGCGTTTGGTCGGATGTTATTCTAGTTGTATCTGGGAGGGTGTTTCTGGGGGAGATGAACATTTGTGTCTATACTGAGTCAGGCAGATGGCCTCTGTGACGTGGGAGGGTCCATCCCATCTGTCACAGGCCTAAATAGACCCTCCCCTAGGAAGGAGGATTGCCTCCTACCTAACGACCTCAGCTGGACCACAGTTTCTTGTTTGGGACCAAAAGCATCAGCTTGCCTAGGTCTTCAGCCTAAGAGCATTTAGGTCAGACTGGCATCATCGGCCCTCCTGGACTCCAGCTTGCTAAGTGCCCATCTCGGGGCTTGTCAGTCTCCAAAACCGTATGAGCCAATTGCTTATAAATCTCTCGGTAGGATATACATTTACTCGCGCACACACACAAGCCTTACTGGTTCTGTTTTTCTGGAGAATCATGAGTCAATACAACATTTTAAAAATAACCCTGCCAAGGCAACACCATCCCAACACACTGTCATATAAGGAGAAAGACACTGGTGGCTTTGAGAATGGCCCACCCGCCCCTCCCTCAAGCGGCTATCACACTGCCCCTCCACCAAGTTCCCGGGGCACTGACCCCTCCCCGCCAAGACCAGTGTCCCCTCTCCTGCTACTCACATCAGGGTCTAGCTCATCCAGCTCATTCTCCAGAGTCCTGAGCTCCTCCTCTGTGAGGGCCCCCAAGATTTCATCTTCATCCAGGTCACGGTATTTCTCCAGCTCGCGTCTGTAGGACATCGTGGAAGGGTGTGTCCTTGCCTTCCGAACTTCTGGGCTAACTGGTGACCTGCCAGAAAGAGGAAAAGCCCTTGAGCTAGCCCCCTGTCAGAGTTTCCCTCCAGCAGCAGGTGGGATGTGCTTAATAGTGGCTAATTTGAATTCCTCCTCTCTCCACTTCCCAGCAAAGGGCAAGCGCTGAAGGTGTGTGGTTTAATGATGTGTATTTTATTTCCTTGCTATGTGTGTGTGACATGGATGACTGCATCTGTGTGTGTGCGCGTGTGCGTGTGCGCATGTGACAGAGGATGGCCCCAGGTGCCAGTCCTGCTTCCCCCCACCTGTGAACACCAGGTTAGCGGCCTGCAGGTTTCAGGGTTTCTCCTGCCTCTGCCATGCTCAGCTCTACGAGGGTCCCAAGAATTTTCACTCAGGTGCTCCTGCTTGTGTGGCGAGTGCTCCACCCTCTGAACGTCTGCCCAGCGCAATGGAATACATTTTAGTTGGCGCCAGTCACCGGAAGCAAATGGGTGACTATCAACGGCGCGAGCACTTGACGGCGAATTAAGGAGTTCCGTTATTCTCCAGACAATCTCCCCAGTGTCCCAGTGGGAAGGGCCAGCAACTGTCAGATTAGTCTTTTAAAGGAGGAGGGTTAAGTGAGCACCCGCAGCGTGCAGGCACCCCACCTACCACATTTTCGTCAATCCCGACAGAAAGCATCCTATTGTAACTTAGGTTTTGATATCAAACACAGAGCCACCCATTAAGTCCCACACACGGGTTCTCCAGTTTGACACGCACGTGAGTATTCAGTGATATCTCCTTTCCTAGAGGACACTGGGCTGAGGGAGGTTCAGTGACTCACCTAACCCACCCCACCTAGAAGGGGTAGGTCAACAATTTGAACTCAGGTCTTCGGGCCCTCTAGCATTTCTGTGGTGGAAGCTTTTTCATGGATATCATGGTCAAGAGAACCACGGACCGGACCCCTCATTATATTCCCCGGGAAGAAGTGACTTATCCAGGGGAACCGAGTCTGTGCCTGCCACCCAGGCTGCTTTCTCCCGTTGGATGCCACCCAACACCCATAACATGACCGTTCACACCTGTGAACTCATTCTAGCTGGGGATCTTAAGTGAGATATTTTATCAATGAAGAAATTGAAAGATGGCCTTGCTCAGGTCCCTGAGAGCTGTGGGTGTTCCTCCGCCACACTGCATAAGCCCCCCTCTAGTCTGAGGGGGCAGCAAGGCCATGAGCTCTTCTCTCCCTTAGCCTGACTAAAATAATAACATGACAAGGCTGGCCTATCTGTCACCTCCCTGAGAAGTCCTGGCAATTTCTCAAGAACCTGACCTCACTGTGGCTCCAGTACCGGGTTCATGCCTCTTTGATCCATTTCTCCCATGCGCCCCTTGTTCCTTACCCTCAGGGCCGAGCTTATAGCAGGAAGCTTCTCATTAACACCATCCCAGCCTGCTTTTCTACTTGTCTCTGGTATCACCGAGGAGGCTTTGGACTTTTCTCCTCTTGGAGAATGCAAGCTGCTGCAGATTTCTGGCTGTGGGTCTGCCCCCCCACCCCACCCCCGTCTCCTATCCCAGAGAGAAGACTGAGAGAAGACAATCAATCCACTTAAATCCTGTGATTTGTTAATTAAGGAGAATTAAGGAGTCCACTAGCCACCAGAAGAAGCATCCACTTTGGAGAGCAGAGGCATATTTAATGCAAATCTGCATGTGTGGGCACATCCACAGGGGAAGGCAGAGTGAGTGGCAGCCACCTCCATAGGAAGGACAAGCTTCCCAAACTGAACCAAGCGCTGTCCTGTTCTCTGAGAAAGCCTCAGCTTCGGCTGAAGTCTTCCTTTGACCAGATCCCAAGAATGTAAAGCTCAGATCATAAATGCAACTCCCCCCATTCATTTCCATTTGCTTTGGGGTGACCTGCTATAGATGCGACTGCTGAATGCCCTTGCGCAGCAGCCTGGTACTGGAGGCCTAAAGGGATAGGGCCCACTGGCAGGTTACCTCATTCAAATGGAAGGCCCCACACCCAGGAGTCCATGGACAGCACAAATTGGACGCAATGGGTCATTCAAAAAAAGATGCCATGATGTTGGGGGCAGGCAGGGAGGTGGGGATAGATCTGGGAGGAGTAGAGAGGTGAATAGTATCAAAATAGACTGCATGAAATTCTCAAAGATCTAATAAAAATACCATATATAGTTAGGAAGAGGTGAGGCTTAGTTGGAAGTGGTTAGGGAATTGCCAGTGTCGCCTCCTGGAGGGACCAATTCTGGTCTTGTGGGGTGAGTTATTTACCACCAGAAGAGTTGTGATAAAAGAATAAGAATAAGATTGTTTAAATAAGCCCTTGGCCTTAAGATGCCCATCGCTGTGATAAAACACTGACCAAAAGCAACTTGGGGAGGAAAGGGTTTATTTCACCTCACCACTCTTGGGTCAGTCTCCCTCCTGAGGGGAGTCAGGGCAGGAAACCGGAGGCAGGAGCTGAAGCAGAGGCCATGAAAGAGTGCTGCTTACTGTGTTACTCTCCACAGCTTGTTCCTGCATATACATATATATATCCTAGGACCACCTGCCCACAGGTGGCACTGCCCACAGGTGGACTGGTCCCGCCCATATTAATCAATCATCCATCAAGACAATGCCCCACAGGCTTGCCCACCGCCCAATCTGTTGGAGGCATTTTCTCGGTTGAGGTTCCTCTTCCCAGATGACTCTATCTTCTGTCAAGTTGACGAAAGAGGCAGCCAGGACCCCGTCCCCTTGCTTTCTGGGCCATGGTCTTGCCATGTGATTTCTGCTTCGGCCATTCCCGCCCACCATGTTTCTGCGGCCATGTTACCATGCGGCCCAGAGGACTCTGCAGGGGAACGGATGGGGCTGCCTGACTCTGGATTTTCACCTTCAAAACTGTGCACTAAATAAAGTTCTTTGTCTTTAAAAGTACCCAGTCTCAGGTGTTTTGTCTTTGCAATAAAAAGTGAGGGTCAGACAGTCCTCAAAGGCTTTAAAATGTACCGAGTCCCACAAGACGTGGACAACAGGACTTCTCAAAACTTTGAATATACAGCTAGCTACACAAGAGATGTGTCCAGCAATAACGTGCAGTAGAGTCCCCAATTCCTTGTCATGACATGAGGTCTCTAAGACACTTCTCTACAAATCAGAATCTCGTGAAACAAACTTTGGAAAACACTATCTTAGAGTCACTTCCAGGTCACACTGGGGAGCCATCACACAAGAAGAGACGTCACAGGGACAGACGTCATCGGAACAACCTGAGAGCATCCAGACAGTGCTGAAACCTGGGAGTGTCCCACGCTTGTTAGTTTTCGCTTAGTTGACTCATTTTCTGGGGGCTTTTCAGTAAGACTTTAGGAGAAGAATCACACACACGTGGGTCCTAGAGAATGGGTGAGCTAGAACCCGCAAACATGGACAAAGGCATCCACGCGGAAGACAGCTTGGGCAGAAGTTGTTGGGGAAGAAGCCAGATGAGAGAGGTAGGTGGCAACTCTGGGACCTGCTGAAGGAGACTATCAGGCCCCAGGACGCCACTGGAGGAGACACCATCATCCAATTTCAGGGTTCTTCTTGTTGCATCCAGGGAAGTTATACTACGTCTCCACCCTGAGTTATTGAGTTCAAAAATCTCTACTTCATAGGGTTTTTAAAGCCCTTTTGAATGTCAAGTGTCTTGTGAAGATTACAGAGGTAAGGAGGCATTGTGTTAAATAAGCCAAGAAGAACAGAGAATTCTTTGTCAGCCTCAAGCTCCACTCATCTGGTTGGCTCACAGGATAGTTTCTACAAAGAAGGATTCTCCTCTGAGGGTAGGGCCTGGGAGGGTAGGGTCTGAAGGTGGAGACCAGGCAGAGTCAGAGGGACACAGACTCAGAGCTAATGGAGCCCACTGCAGGCTCAGTCTTAAAACACGGCTTGGATGAGATTGCATTTCATAATGGCTAATGCAATGCCTCTGTTGCATTAACAATGGAAGAATTGTCGGGGCTGGAGAGCCGCCCATCTGACTGGAGAGCTAGTTTTGATGTTAGGCACCACGGCAATAATCATTAAATCCTTGAGGCCTCTGTTCACTCAACTATACAATGACAGAATCAGATCAAATAGGTGGCTTTGAAACTGTGCCCAGAGATCTCTGAGAAAGTGTCTCCAGATGCCTAGAGGAGACCAAGGGCTAAGAGGGCTCACCCTGACCTTCCTTGATGTGTGTGCTTAGGATCATTGAAAAGCTCGCTGAAACAAAGGATCAAATGCAGAGCTGTGATTCACTGGGCTATAGTAGTGCCAGGACTCGCCCCATAGGATGCTGCAAGAAAGAGTATTGTCAGGCCGCCAAGAGGGCAGTCCAGGGCTGCAGCACAGACCATGCCGGCTCACGTGGTGCCAGGCACTAGAATGTATTTGCTGAAGCTGCAGGAGCCCCCACTTCTCTTCTTGCCCCCCCCCCACTATCACCAGACCATAAGGGCCCTCCGAGGAGACTTGTGTTTTAATTGCCTCTGTCCTCACAGCTAAGCCCTGGGCCTGGTACAGAAGCGCCATCAGAGGAACAGCACCCTTGGGCTCCTGACCTAGTATCCTTGAAAACTCAGGTAAATGCCCTGTCTTCTTAGAGTCTCTGGTTATTCATCTTTTTAGGGAAGCCTGGCCTGGGATGAGAGGCACATGGATCCCTGAGGGAGGGACAGGCAGGGTGATTCTGCCTCAGCAGTAGCTCCCAACATGGCCCTCCGGAAGCAGAACAGCTCTGTTGTTTTGATTTGCCTTATAAACTGGGTCCTGCCTTAAATGTCAGTATGAAGAAGAAAAGAGGAGCTGAAGAAATTTGAAAATACCCTCTCACACCCAAACCTTTGCAATCCGGTGTGTCGATTACACTTTGGGCAGACCTAGTCAGCCACCAGGTTCTTCACCGCACAAACCTCAAGCAGCCGGGAAACATAAAACAATGAATTTACAAGCCGGGGCACGGGGAATAAAACCCTCCAGGTTGCACAGTAAAAATTAGCGGGTCAAGGCGAAGGCTAGCCATCATCGAGGCCAAGGCCACAGAAACCGAAAGCCCCTGGCAGAGTGGCTCCAGAGGCATGCAATGCTTCTTTGCCCTGTCATTAGGGAGGGGTGGACCATTCCGGCAGCGGGTTCTCCAGTGTCTGCTATTGGGGGGAGGGGACACTTGAGAAGGAGGCACAAGGTGACACCATCTTGATGTATGACGATCTCTCCCAGTTCAGGGAGGACTGAGCCACGATTTAAAATGAACATGTTCCATTTACACCACCTTATTTGAGCCAGGGAACATCTTGAAGATGAGTTGGCATGTCACCCTTAGTCTTTGACACGCGAGTTTCTCTTTCAGAAGACATGTCAGCTGTGGGATTCTATGCCATGGCTCTTCATGACGAAATCCTGCATCCCATAGTATATGGTTTGTATTCTTCTCCTGAATCTCCCTCTTCTCTAGCTTTAGGGCCACAAGAGCATCTCGTGTACAGCGTCCCTTGTACCTCCCGGGAGAGCTGTCTCTCCTATGCCCTCCTCCTTCAGGAAGAACCTGAAGCAGCCATGTTGATATCATCTGATCCTTCTCCACTCCCAACTGAGCCCAGAGTTCGGGACTGGATGGGCAAGGGCCTATGGTGTAGCTTAGGATAGAGGAGGAGGAAGAGGAGAAGGGGAAGGGCCGGGAGCTCCTGTGGAGTCTGTCAGCCTCCAGGGACCAAGCACCTGGGTCAGCCCAGCCACTATTCCTGCCTCTCCAGCTCTGTCAACCCCACGCCTGACACTCTTCTCTTTTTATTGCTAGATTTTCTTTTTTCCTGTGATAAATATACATCACATGACATTTTTCCTGGTTTTAAAGGATGCTGGGGATGGAACCTAGGGCTCCGTGCAGCCAGGGGCACCATTTCCTAATGAGCCATTCGCCATTTTGAAGCGTCCAGTTTTACGGCACTCAGTACAATTCAGTACCTTCTCTTGTAGCCGTCACCACCACCCATCTCTGGAATTCCTTCATCTGTCTCAGCCAAAACTTGGCAACATTGAACACCAGCCCCCCCTTTTTCCCTGTGCCCAGGTCCTGCCAGCCATGTTCTCAAGGGCCCTGCCTGGCTTAAGTTTTGGCTCCACTTTGTGGCTCACAAGGTAGAACCAGACACTGCTGTCTTTGTGTGACTGGAATCCTGAGTCTGCCACCATCCATGTATCTGTCCTCTTTTCTCTTCCCAGGGTCTTTACCCTTTAGTATCTGTGTTATCCCAACAGCCTGGCCCATCCCTCTGTCTCAGCTCTCCTTCCTCAGGCTTGTGAAAACCATTCTCCTGCAGCACATGAGCTCCCAATTGCCCCTAATAGCTCCCCTTTTGAGAAAAAACAAAACTCCCCACCTAGTGTCAAGACCTGGTGTCCTGACAACCATCTGAGTGCTGGTTGACTTTCTCCCCTAGCTGGCTGCTGTCCCGAGGTGGGACTCACTTGTACACTAATGTCCTTGGCACCTCCCCAGCTTCTAATCCCAAGTCAAGCTTTCTAGCTGTACTGACCATCTTACCCCGGATATTTCAGTCCCGGATCGGCTCTCATTTTTCTGCAGCCTGGATTGTCCCTTCCCGCCCATGCCCTCCAGGTCTTAGGAAGCCCTCAGTGCAGGGTTCCCCTAAGCTGCTCCAGGCCCTTTGATCCCCCACTCCCACACCCACACAACCTGGGGAGGTTGGTTATGTAATCGGCGCTTCCCCTGCACCCCAGGCAGGCCCACAGGGGAGAGCAGTCATATCTGGCATTTCATTTCAGTGATCAAGTCCCCACCTGGCTCAGAGGAAGAAGACAGTAGCTGCAGGTGGGTGGTCAGCAAGGGACACAGCCCCCCAGAAGCACAGCTAGGTCAGTACAGCTAGAGGAGGAAGGCTTGAAGTGGGATGAGAAGCTGGGAAGGTGCCTGAGGACACCAGGGTACAAGTGAGTCCCACCTCCGAACAGCAGCCAGCTAGGGGAGAAAAGTCAACCAGCACTCAGCTGGGTGTGGAAGGGGGAGACAAGAGGATGAATGTTTGGGGGTGCTGAACTTCATGTCTGGGGGCAAGTTCAAAGTCACAAAATGAGAGGAGGATTGTGACAAGAGCCACTTCCCCACTGTATGGAGACCTTTGTCGCATCTAAACAACCACTTTCAAGGAGGGGTGAGTTTCCATTCCCGGCGGTGTCGTCACTTGTGACCTGGTCCAGGGAGAAAAGAGGAGGAAGCAGGAATGGGGGAGTTCTCAGAGTAATCAGGATCCAAATCCCTGGCCTCCTCACACTTCCCAGGAGCCCCCCCTCCGCAAATAAGATGGCCCAGTACCACCTGCCATCCAGCAGGCGTCTCCTAGGCAGGACTGGCGTGACGGTTAGTCATGACTGTCACCTTGGCAGGATCTAGAATCAGCTACGGAAACCTCTGGGCATGCCTGTGAGGGACTTTCTAGATGGATGAATTGAGGCTGGAATGGCCACCCTCAGTGTTGGTCCTGGACCGTCTGAAAAGGAGAAAGTGAGCTGAGCACTAGCGTCCATCGCTCTGGGCTCCCGGACTATGACAATGTGACACCTGCCTCGCTCTCCTGCTGCCACACCTTCCCCGTCACGTCACGATGGACCTTAGGGCACCGGCAAGCCCTAAGCCTGGACCGGCATTTTGCCACGGCAGTGGGACAGGTGACTAAGACAACAGCTGTACTGGTTTGACTAAGAGTCGCCCCCACAGGCTCGCACAACTGAATGCTTAGTCACCAGGGAATGGAACTGTTGGGAAGAAAGAAAAAGATTAATAGGTGTGGCCTGATTGGAGGAAGTGTGTCACTGGGGGGTGGGTCTTGAGGTTTTGGTGGACTCCAGTACAGCTCTCAGCTACTATTCCAGCGCCACGCTTACCATCAAACCCCCTGCCATGATGATGATGATGGACCAATCTGAAAATGTAAGCCAGCCCCCCATGAAATGCTTTCTCTTATAAAAGTTGCCATGGTCTTGATGTCTCATCACAGCAGTAGAACAACGTCAAAGACAATTAACTGCATATAGAATTTAATGGGCTCATTGTGTGATAGAACCATAGGGCCGTTTGAAAGGCAGGACAGCAGGCTGGAGAGATGGCTCAGCAGTTAGGAGTACACGCTGCTCTTGCATAGGACCAGAGTTCTATTTCAAGCAACCCCATTGGGTGGTTCACAGCCACCTGTAACTCCAGCTCCAGGGGATCCAATATCTACTTCTGGCCTTTGTGGGCACCTGCACACATGTGTACATAACCAACACACACACACACACACACACACACACGGTGGGGTGGGGAGACAGAGGAGACAAAGACAGAGACACAGAGAGAATTAAAAATAAAATAAATCCTTTTTTAAAGGTAGGGGAAAGGTATCAGTAAGACGAGGCCTTTCATTGTCTCTCCTGCTCTGCCATAGTCTCTCTTACGATATCACAATCAGCACAGACACTCTTCTTATTCTTCAACTCAGAGCATCTGTGACAAGGCTGCTGGCCTCAGGCCCCCACTCCTATCACACATAGGATGGATGCACTGTGTTGTAGTGGGGCAGGGTAGGAAGCCGATCCCCTTGACCACTGTACAACAGAATCCCCCCTCCCCCCCATACCCTCCTCTAAGTTCCCACTGTCTTGACCCACAGATTTCCATTCCCTATGTGTATTTTATGTCTTGGCTCTGCCAAGAGACTGGGAGCTAACTGTGGTGAAGTCGATGTTTTTACCTTCAGTATTCCCAGGTGAGTGCACTGGGGTGGGTGGGCAGGGGTTCCAAGTGGTATCTGGTTAGGAAGGAGAGGGCCTGGGGGTGCAATTCAGGGACAGGGCAGTTGGATTCCAAGAATCTCCCCCAGGAAGCAGAGATGAAGAAGAAGGGCCCAAGTGAGCTGAGGTTCCGACTGAATGTAAAAATATAAGCAGTGGGTGGGAGATATGCCCGATCCAATAAGAGGCCTACCATGCAAGCCTAGGGACCTGAGCCTGATGTCCAACATGTATGTAAAAATCCAGGTTTGGCAGAGTAACTGGCCGCCCTAGGTTGGGGACATGAAGTCAGGTGGATCCCTGGGGCTGTTGGCCAGACAGCCAACCCAAGACAATGGGCAAGTCCCATGTTCCAGTGAGAGACCCTGCCTCAAAATCAAGGTAGAGGGGTCCTGAGGAACAACACCTGAGGTTGACCTTTAGCCTCCATACGCATGTGGACACACACATGCCACACTCACGCACACACTCACAAGTTCAAAGACGAAAGGCTTAAGCATCTCTGGATGGTGACTACAAAGTGTGTTTGGCCAAACACAGGGTATTTGCAGAACAAGGTTCTGGGCACCAGCAAGTGTATATATAGAATACACTTCTGCTACCTTTCCCAGGTCACATACCCTGGAGGCCCTAGGGCCAACTTTTTTTTTTTCCCACTTGTGATGACAGTCATTTTCCTCCCTGGTGACTACTCACCCATTGCAACCTGCCTGGTCTATTGAGGCCATTGTGCCATGGCAGAAGGAGCCCTGGAGCAGGAGTCAAGGGCCTGGCCAAAGGTTCTGACTGTGCAGTGTGACCCCTGAGCCAGCTGCTACACTCCTCTGGGTCCGCAGCCTAATTCCCAGCGTGAGCTGTGTGACAGACCACTTATTACATGCACAGCATTCTGGGCCCTTGTGGGAGAGAAAAAAAAACTAAAAGGGAGGGTGAAACTAACACAGAGGTCCCTGGGGTGATGTCACACCCGACAGTTCTTTGTCCACTACCCTTGGAGGAGATGTGCTAAGCCATCAGATCTTAACAGATGGGGCGTCCCTTAGAGAAGAGAATGTGGGCTAGCCCTGTCCTGGTCCTGGCTAGCTGGCAGCCTTGGGCATGCAGCTCTGAGCATCTCTGGGACCCTGTGCAGGGTGAGAATGTGCATGTACTGTTTGTCCCATGCTGGGGACATTAGATCGAATGTCACAGCTCAGATGGCTGGATTATCTCTCCTCCCTCATCTCCTGAGAGGCCCAACAGCCAACTCTGCCAGTCCTGGATCATGACAGCTGAGCAACCGAGAGGTTACACGCAATACAGTACAAACCTTAAGTGTAGAATCCAGGGACTGCCCAAATACACACAACCGTGTAAACACTCAGCTGGCGCTCACCTTGAAGGCCTATTCCACAGCCCTACTTAGTCTCCCTAAAACATGGCAATGCTCTAACCTTCAAAACTACAAACTAGCTATGACTATATTTTGAATATTGTATACATTGAAGCATACAGTGGAAAGGCTCCTAGGTTTGGCGTCTTTCGTGTGTGTGCAGGTTCATGTTATGTGTGGGTATCCACGGTGCACATGTGTGGGGGCCAGAGGACAACCTCGGGTATCATTCCTCAGGCACTGACCACTGTTTTGTTGAGACAAGAGCTCCCATTGGCCTGGCACTTGCCCAGTGAGCCTGGCACTTGCCAGTGAGCCCCAGGTGTTGACTCTGCCTCAGTCTCCTAGCTCTGATCACGAGATCCACACTTGGCCGATCAAACAGTCTCATGCTTGTAAGGCAAGCACTTTGTCAACCAAGCCATCTCCACAGTCCCAGACCTGGTTTCTTTCAAACAAAGCATCCTATCTCTGAGATCTGTCAGCGGCATAGCCTGTATTAACAGTTTGTTCTTTTCAGGGTTGTGTGGTATTCTATGACATAAAACACACCACAATAGATTGATTTCTTTCTTTCTTTCTTTTTTTATTTTTCAAGATGGGGTTTATTTGTGTAGCCCTGACTGTCCTAGAACTTGCTCTGTAGACCAGACTGGCCTTGAACTTAGAGATCTCCCTGCCTCTGCCACCTGAGTGCTAGGATTAAAAGTCTGTGCCACTGCCACACGACTGGATTGATTTATTCTTTAAGAATGCTTAAACTGTTTCTATTACTGGGGGAATTACCAACAGTGCCCTGAATATGTCTGCTGGAAGAAAGAACCACTTGCTTTTTGGCCAGTTGGGTATAGAATGGGTACACATTGAATTTCAACAGATGCTACCAAACTGCAATAGATATGGTTTTCTGAAGTGCTTGCTATAATATAATCTGGCCTCCTCGGGTACCCATTCACACACACACACACACACACACACACACACACACACGCGCGCGCACACACACAGATGCAGTCATACATGTCACACACACAATAAAGTAAATGCTTTATTTAAAAGTCCTCCACTTTGACTGAGTCCAGGGAAGTTGGGCTGGTGTTAAGTGTTCATTGGTCCACCCAATGGACCAGGAAGACCAAGGCCACAGGACAACTCGGATGTCATTCCTCAGGCACTGGAGAATGCTGACTGTTGAAGAAAAAAGAGTGTGGCCTGGTGGCTTCCAGAGTGAAAAAGACACAGTTTGACTGAGGTCACCAAGACATGGACTCAGATCAACACAAGGAACACCTCAACAATAGACGGCACCCAGGAGGACATTGGGCTGACCCGGGAGGTTAGGAGTGCCTGTCACTAAAGGCATGTGGGCAGAGCAACGCCTCCAGGCCTTCTAGAGGGAGCTGATGTCTCCGTCCCTGGTGCTCTTGTGAGCTGATATGGTTGAAGACTTGCTGGAGTCGGGTTCTCTAATGAAAGATGTATTTGCAGCAATGATGGAAGAGGCTCAGCTATCATTAGAAAACGTGTCTACTGGCTTGTGTGCTTTTCTGGTTTTGGGCTGAGCTCCTGTTAGTCACGCGGGAAAGCACCTTCTAAAAAAGCAATGCCACTAAACACAGGGTTTGCCTGTCACCTTCTGCAGCTGCTGCGAATTCCAACCCAGAGCCCGCTGCGCCTCAAAGGTCCGCGTAGCCAAAGCTGCCGGTGGTTCAGATCAGAAGGTACACACACACACACACACACACACACACACACACACACAAATCCTCCAGAGATTCCACGGCACCCCTCCTCCAGCTGTCAGCTCCTTGCCTTCAAACAGCACTGGGGCTGTCCCCTTCCTTGTCTTTGTAAGGCTTTCCTGGTTCTAGCTTGTCTCTGACCTTGTCTCTGGTCGGGCTCTGTGTGCCTTTTCAGGGGGCTCCAGAAGCCAGACCTTATAACACAAACAGGAAAAGATGTCAGGGTTTGTGGGAGTAACTGCACAGGTTTACAGCCCATCCACACAAAGGCAAGACTCCCAGAGCTTATACTAAGCCCTGCACTGGAGAGCCAGGGATGGGAGCTGTCGGGGCTGGGGGGGGGGGGGCAGGTAAGCTGGGAACAGGGCTCAGTTGGTCATCTGCCTAGCAGGCACAAAGCCTCGGGTTTTATCCTAGCAGCTCATAAACCCAGAGTGATGTCATATTTACATCTGTAATCCCAGCACTCAGGAGCAGGAGGCAAGTGGATCAATAATTCCAGGTCATCCTTGGATACATAGCAAGTTCGAGGCCAGCCTGGGCTACAAGAGAGGCTGTGTGGGTGTGCCTGTGAATTTGATGGCTGTAAGGGATGAAAGTGAACTCGTAGAGAAGCCCGCTGGGATTTTCCTGTCCCCACCTGGCCTCATGTGGGTATTCACGGAAAGCAGAGCTTTATAAAGCACATTTATATTTTCTGAGACTATGAAAATTAGCCCAGATGAGCAATGAATGACAAGAGGTAACTCGGGAGGAATAGATCTACTGTGCCTTGAATAAAAGGCTAACTTGCTTAATGAAGAGTCCTTACAGCAACAACAACAACAGAACAATCCAGGAAAAACTGTAGGGCTAGGGAAGTAAAGGCAATTCACATAAAAAGAAGAAGATGTTTACTCAACATCTGGATGGATGATGGAATCCCGCACTGAGATGTAAAAAGCCAGGCACCACCCACACAGAACCTGAGGTGGGTGTCCTCACACGACAGGGGAGACACTGGCAGGCCTTCAAAGCCAGGCAATCCCTGCCTGTCAAAGCGCACACACTCTTTGACTCAGCAGTTCCATTTCTAGGCACCGACTCTGCCAATGGACTCATGGGATTTTACAAAGATCTGTGCACACACCATCTTGCTGTCTCAGCCCCAAACATGCAGACCCCATAGGAGATCATGAACGGGACTCTGGGTAAATAAATTGTATTAAAACACAATGGAAAACTGTTGACACCCCATTGAGGCTGCTGTTGCCTCACAACCGTAGCTTCTCATGATTGTGTATGTCTGTGTGTGTGTGTGAGCACACACAAGGATGCCCAAGCGCGCGCGCGCGCGCGCGCACACACACACACACACACACACACACACACACACACACACGAGTATTCCCACAGAGGCCAGGAGAGGCAGGGGATCTGCTGGAGCTGGAGTCACAGGTGTTGGGAAATGCCCGATGTCCGTGCTGGGAACCAAACCTGAGCACTCTGAGGAGCACCTAGCACTCTATCTGCCAAGCCAGCTTTCCAGCCACCCTTGGCTTTATTTTGGGTTAGGGTTTCCCTAAATCTCCCGAACTGGCTCTGAATTCACATAGGAAGGTCTTGAACTTGTAATTTTCCACCTCAAGTAGCTGTACCTGTATCAGGTACAGACTTTTTTTTTTTTAATTTCTTCCTTTCGTGGTTGGAGATGAAGCTGAGGCCTACAGCAGGTTAGGCAAGCGCTCTACCAGCTACACCCACCGGACCAGACCAGTTTCATTCTTACTGCACAGCAGGTACCCCGCTACACCAAGCTCCCTCTGTGGCTTACAGCCTGCAGTATTGCTTAGGCGGAGGCAGGGGCTTTCATTACCCACATCTTACAGGTGAAGAGACTTAGGCACCGAGAACTGAACTGAACCACATCAGCTTTTAAGAGCTACCATGACAAATGACCAGTTCTGTCACAGGTCAAATGGACAGACATTCTAAATCAAGATATTAGCGAGATTGGTTCCTTCTGGGAGAATCTGGGGGTGGGCGCAGGGGTGTGGGTTGCTCTCCACTCCCTTTCCACTTCTGGTGACTGTGGGCAATCCCTTGTCACTGCTTCTCCCAGTTTCCAGCTACAACATGGCTTCTTCCCTACGCACTCCTTTTCCTTATAAGGACACCAGCCATTGGCCACAGGATCACCCTATCTGATATGACCTCACCTTAACTAACATCTCCGCAAAGACCCTGTTTCCAAGTAAGGTGCCATCTGCAGTTCCAGGTGGCACAGATGGGGGCGGGTACTCTAGCCCAGTATGCTAAGCAAGGCCACAGAGCCAATGCGCAAATCTCAGGAGCCATCGGCTTGTGCTCACTATCCCAGCTCCCTCTGCTGTCCCTCAGCACGAGAACTCATGCTTCCCCAGTGCGGACCAGGTCCCAGGTGCAGCCCTTCGCATTCTTCACGTAACTGATTCAACCCTGACAACAACCCACTCGATGGAGGAGGAAGCCAAGACACAGAGGGGGTGAAGCCAAGGAGCTGGGCTCCAGAGTCCTCAAGTTCTTAGCCACTGTGCGAAGCTTCTTAGACTGCTGGTGAGGTGTGGCTCTTATAAGAAGCTCGTTTGCTGTGCTGTCATGACAACAGGCTGAGACTCGGGGCTCATGGAGCTTTTCTGTCTCTAGAAAGACCCATGCCCTTTCTTGTGCCAGACACAAAGAGGCTGCCCTCGTCTCCTCAGCTGCCAGCACTAACTAGGAGTTGAGGGTCGAGAAACAGTTGCCATGTCCAGCCAGGACCCTCGCATGGTCCTCTCTTCTTCTGTGTTGGGCACTCATGTTTCTGAGTGGGTTTCAGGGGGGTCTCTGCACCGCCTGAAATACTATGTGAGCTGCCACATGGATGGATGGATTCATTTTTCTACAGCAAGGATCCACGGCATTAGTCAGACGCTCAAAGAGTGTCATGATTGCAATCTTCCAGGTTTCTGCTGTCTTTAGGAAGTCTGTCTTTGTGAGTTTCCTTGCCCTCCTAGGAATATTTTGAGCCATCTCAAATGCTTTTAAGTAAGCAAGCAGAACTTGGTGCGCACACACAAATGTTCGCAAGCAATCACATGCAGCCAGCCAGTCAGAGTTCTGTTATCTGCCTGAGCTTGCATGGGGCAAGGCTGTCTTCATGTCTTGTCTTCCTCTCTGTTCCTGCATGCCCCTGGGTGTCTGGTACTGCAGCATGGCAGCTGCCTCAGGCTCCCACCCCAACACTGACCACACTTGTAAGCAGGGTGCTGACTAGAAGGAGCCCTCGGTATTGAGAATTAAGCAAAAGCATCCACCTGTAGATTTTAGAAAACACCATCTTAAAGTTCAGCAGGAGAAAGTTGCTGTGGGTATGGATAGGATGAAGGTCGGGATCACTTTATTGTGGTGATAAGAGACGTTAGAGGCAAAGATCCTTGCTGGAAATTCATACTCTCAAGCCCTATTTTATACCCAGTGAGCTAGAATCTGAGGATTTACAGTACAGGAAGATTCCACATGGCTGAGATGCCCAGTTAAGAGAAGGAAGCATTGACACAGAATGTGAGGACCCTTGTTCCTCAAGTTTATAACCCTGAAAAGCACCTCAGTATTCTGGAATGCACACCCCCAATTCCTGCTGAGGTCTACTCACTGATTACAAAAACCCAAACAAACCAGGCTTCTCCTTCACAGGACTGTGCTGAGTTTCAAACAACATGATGGGCTGCCTCATTGGTTGTTTAGTGTGACGGGACTGTCAGGAGCTTGGGATCTAATAGGAAGCAACCAAGCAGGTCTGGTTCCTGGCCCCATGGAGCCAACGGTCTGGTAGATGGGAAAACATGTAAATGCCGGTTGGTGTGCATCGTATGCCTGTCACTGTGATGACTCAGTCACTCATTCAATATTCACCCGCCAACCATTTCCTAGAACCTACACCACAGCAAGAATCTGAGCTGTGATCACTGAAGATGCTGCACACACACAGGAGCCACCGGTACTGCCCTCCAGCAGCTTCCCGCCTGCCCCGCCAGAAGGCAGGCAGCAGCAGCTGGGTTCAGTTCGAGCACCCTTGTGCGGATGCTCTGGGAGTTAGAAGGGAGCACGAATAAGAAACCAAGGGCCTGGGCTTTAAACGACGTTTTCAAACTCTTTGGTTGAGTACCGGGACAGCAGCATTCCAAGCAGAGGGAGGAGCTGGGCAAAGGCAGGAGACACACAATGTTGGCATATTTCTGACCATGGGGAAGTCTCCTAGAATCTGGGGCAGACCTAGCAGGATTTCAAAGTACCCTGGGCTCAGACCCTGCTTAATGTTAAGGAATCCCTGGACTTCAATAGGGAATGGGGAGTCAGCCACCCCCCCCCCCAAAAAAAAGCATTGAAAAGGCCATAGCTCTGCTTTGGGAAGCCCTTTAGAGAGCAGACTCCACCAAGAGCCTCAGGTGAAGAGGCCCAAGTCCTTGACTGGAGTGGCACACGTGGACCTAAGAACAGATAGGAGCGGTGAGAAACGTAGAGCTGACTGGGTGACCATGTGAAGGGACAGTGAAGGGGAGGGAGGCTCTGGCTTGGTACCCTGGTGGACCATGTCATTGATGACCAAGATGAGAACCCAGAGCTGGGTCTCTCGAGCTGCATACATACTTTGTCCAGTATGCAGGAGCCTGAGGCTAAGGGGGGCTGTCCAGACTGACACAAGAACTTGTCGGGTGGGTACAGAGGTGGGGGGGGGGGTGAGAGGCCACTAGAGCCATGGCACCCAAAGGTCAGGCTGAAGATGAGTCCATGAAGAAGGGGGGAGTGAGGTTGCGAGGTGCCTCTGCTTTTCTTGGCTCGTCTGGGCACAGGGGGAAATGTCCAATGGCCACTGCCAATATCCACTACAGACATCTCCAGAAACAGCCTTGTGGTACTACTCTACTAATCCGGAATGAAAGCAGCTAGGGCTGGGGACCCTGGGAGTATAAGGAGAAAGGGCCATAGGGGCGGGACCTGCCTCCTCCCCCTCCTTCCTACCTTCCTACCTTCCTGGGCACTGCAATCTTGAGCCTTTCCCAAAGTTTATCACCATGGGGATACACGAAAGGGACGAGATAAATGCCTGAGTTTGTTCTGCTTTCCTAGCAGACAAGAACCCAGCGCCTCAGCCCAGAAGATTCCAGACCGTGTCCTAGGTTGATTGCAGTGAGCTCATTCCTCATTATCATTGAGCGCAACTGGGAGTCTGTTAGCATCAGTAATAAACCAGAGGACGTTACAAAACAGACAGCAAGGGAGATGGCTCCAGCGCTGCGTGGTTGAACTCGTTAACCCCAAGGAGCAGGAGGCCCCGGGCTTTAAACTGATAATGACTCCTGGTAGCCAAATAATTGATCTAGCTGGTGTTCCGGCTCGGACGGAAAGTGAACTGGCCTCTTTAGAAATGTTGGCAGCCTGGGCTGGTCCATTAGTAAGACTGAAAAATCAAAACACTGTCCGGAAGAAGCCATATGACTGGGCTCAGCAGAAGTCATCAATAGATGACGTCATCCCCGAAAGAAGCAAGCCAGGGTCACGAGGCCCCTGCAGCAGGGTCAACTCACCCTTCCTGGCTCGCTGCCACCTTCCTTTACAGATACTGAAGTCAGTCAGGGCACAAGGGACGTGTTTCATTTTGCCCTCTTTTTTTTTGCTCAGTAAAGTCCCAAGGGTCGAAAGCCACATGCAGACCTAGTGACATGAGACATGTCCTCAATCCTGCCATGGGCACGCAGCTCAGATTCCCCTGCACCCTGTGGTCACCCCTGGGTTCTCTTCTACCTCTTACCACACTCGCCATCTCATAAACACGGGCCTCCCCCTGCCCCAGCTCCTATCACTGTCCATCAGCTCTCTCTTCCTATCTGAGCTTTGAGGAAGCCCTGGCAGCTGTCTTGACTTAAGCTCCTGTCTCGGCCTCACTGAGCACATCATCCCAAGGCGGGTTCTAAGCTCAGGGCTTGCCCGCCATCACTCCCTTCCACAGCCTGAATGAAGTGGTTACTATTGTTAGCCTTACTGCACACAGGGGAAACTGAGGCGAGACAAGTTGGGCCACCAACAGATCCTATTTTTGAAGGCTCTGCCATGTTGCAGCTAAGATCCCTGAGTCTGCTCCAATTCTGATAGCTTTCCCCCACTTCTCAAGCACTCTGTCCCTGTGTAGTAACTGTCATTGTCCACATCTCCACTTAGCTCCTGGAAAGTCACTTTCCCCCAACCCCTGGGTCCTCATCACAGGATAGGTGCCAGATCTCCTTGCAAGCTAGCGGGCTTCTGGAAGAACTTCAGCCCTCTGCACTCCAGCTCCACTGAAGACCATCTTGTCCACTGGGTCGTTTCTCAAGGTCATGCTGGGTGGGTAACAGAGCTGGGACTGGAGCCAGGGCCCTGAGCTCCAGGCCAACCCCCCCTTTATTACTTAGAGCTGACACCACCTAGTCCCTGCTTTCTGCAGTTAAGTTGCAGCAAAGAGCCCTGCCCAAGAGGAGGGAGAAGGTGTGAGACTCTGATAAGGTGGGCCGAGGCTATTTTTAGAGGACTTTAGCTTCCCACTTAGGATGCTAGGCACCCAAGGGCCAATAGCTGTCTAAAGGGTGGACTGTGCGACTAGTTCATTAAAGATAAGATGCCAGAGTGACAGGTCCCTTGTCTTCACTGCTGGCTTACTGTGAGGTTTGGAGTCAGTGGGAACCTTCCTTTGGCTCGCCTCCCCCTTCCCTCCTTTATCTGTGAAGCACAGAGATAGGCTGGAGAAACCCGAGGAATCTCCAAATCCAGTACTAGAGAGAACCTTCACGCTATTACTCCAGCCTGGGAAAGTCCCAGCCATCAACAGAGGTGCTCAGACAGGTCAGGGAAAGACAGGCCGACTGCAGCCGGGTATGCATGACCTTGAGCACGGGGCTGAGGGCAACAGTGGTGGTGACCTAGGGAGAAAGATCAGCTTTATGGGTGTCCTTTCCCCGGAACCCAGGATCTGGGTTTAGGTTCTGGCTCTGTTGGGGCCAGGCGATCTTCAGGACTCACCGGAGAAGGTGAGCACCAGCTGAGGGAGGGGAACTAAGGAGAGAATAGGGGCTGCGTGGTTAAGGCACTATCATGGGTGTCACATAGTCAGGGAACTGAATTCCCCCAGCCTGCCCAGTTCATTTGGTCACTTGTTTGCCAAGCTACTCAGGCTAGAGATGTCCCCAAGCACCCCAGGCACACTTCCCAAGCTATTCCGAGGGCCCTAGTGGGTCTTAAGCCAGGACCTGACTTCTGCAGCTGTGTCCCCAGCATCCCTAGTCTGAAACCGGAGAACAGGTGCAGGAATTGTGGGCGGTTCAGAGCAAGTCTGGCTGCTCTCTTGGGCTCGGGTCCCATCCCCTCGAAGGACCCTAACTTTACTCTACAAATGGGAAATCTAGGTCCAGAGGGAAAAAAAACAGGATTGCCTAGGCCACCCCCGAGTTGGAACAGCCAGTGGTCTCCAGCCTCCCGGCTCTTTCCCGTCCCACCTGGCTGGCTGCGCAAAGCGAGTGCCACTGGTGCTTTAAACCTCGCTGGCTCCAGCAGTTTGGGAAACTTTTCCCGCACGCGCCAGATCGGTGCGCGGTCAGGGCTCTGCGTTCCCCCAGCGCGGACTCCCTTCCTTCCCAGATTCCCAGGCGGGCTAGTGCCCAGTTCGCACCGTGCCTATGCCCGCGGGGGGCGCCCCGGGCAGCTCCCAAGGTCCCTCGGCGACCAGGTCTACAGCCCAGGCACCCTGGTCAGGACCGCGCGCGCGAGGCTGCCGGGACTCGAGGGCCAGCAACCCGATCGCCAAGCTGGGGATCCGGACCCCCTGAAGGCCACCGAGGCGGTGGCTATTTATAGAGGGAATCGCGCTCAGTCCCTTCTCGGCGCTAGCGACAGCTGAATATTTTGCCCAGATATGGCTGCGCCCCGGTGCGGCGGCAGGGAGCCCCGCGAGGCCGAGGGGGACCTAGGGCTGGCGGGCGGGGGTCTTACCGAGATGCGAGGCGGCACGAGCGCGGGCGGTGGCAAGGAGCGGAACCCGGGCCTGGGCGAGTTCCCTGGCGGCCGCGGGTGGGAGCCGGGGGCGGGCTCTGTTCGGCTGTCACCGCGCCCCGCCCCACCCCGCCGCCCTCCCCGCCCTCCCGCTCCACCAGGGGCGCCCGGGTGCAGCAAGGTCTCTGGGAGCGACACTCGCTGGGAGAATCACAGACCACCGGCAGGGCGGGCCACCCCAAGCCCGGAGCCAGGTGAAAGTGTCGTTCACTGCCTTGATCTCGGTTTCCGCAACTTCTCTCGGGAAGATTTTAAGCAACGTTGGAGGTATCTGGACAAAGATGGGGAGATCTTTATTCTCACGGGGTCTAGAATGTTCCAGTAAAATAAAACCCGGCTATACCTTGCTTCCTTTGAAGAGGCAACCTGTCTCTTCTCCCCAATAGGTCGGCCAGGTCTGGCACGCGCCCAGGTCTTAATAAACATCATCTGTGGACGCACAATTTCAACGCAGAATCGAACACCTTCTCCCACACAGCGCTGAGAGAATGGAGCGTCTGAAATCACCACTTAAAATAACCGGAACCAAAGTTCTGCTTTCTTAAAAGGCTAATGTGTTCTACAGAACAAACCACTTACACCCAAAGCCTCAGTGTTTAAAAAAAAAAAAAATGGCTCACGAACCAAAGAATCCAAACAGACACAGGGAAATGTCTCAGTTGGACTAGCCCAACGTTTTTGGTGAGGGAAACCCTAATTCTGCTGTAGATGCCTGAAGAGAAAGGCTGGAGAGTACTAAAAGTATTTCCCAAAGCATATTTTTGTATTATAAAGCCTATAATACACTATTAAGAATGCTCCTTTCAGGGAATAAGTAGCATGTATCTTTAGACAAAGCGGGGACTCACCAATTCCAATAACTTATGTTTAAACATTTTCAGGGCACACCTTAGTGTGTAGCTTCCTGAAGGTTTACAGTGAGAAAACCTGTGCAAGCCAACCACTAGCCCGTGCCCGCCACCCCCTACCCACCCCCCACGCTTGCTTACGGACCCTCCCTTACTGCCAGGTTAGCGACTCTAGCTCAATACTGAGGCTATTTTCTGTTACACTGTTCTTTCTCGCTGTTCAATTTAGAGGTTTCATACGGAGTGAATGTGCCATATGAACATAATAAATATGGTATTTTCACAAGAACACACCCTATTTTAAAAGGCTGTATTTGGGATAATACAGTGTGGCTGAGATCACTTTTAGTGTACACACCTGGCTGCTCTAAGTGCAGGGTCAGAGGGTGCCCTCGCTCAGCTGTAGGAGAGATGAGCACTGGGCTCAACCGCTACTTGAAAGTTTTACCGAGAACTGCTACATTGTAGCCACTCTGGGAGAGAATAATTGAGATTCTGATCTGCATTGCCCCAGGTCCGTATGTGTGGACAGCTTTTCGTTTATTGGCCAGCTAGATTTTATTAGGAAATGTTTGTTCAAATTTCTTGTCTACTTTTATTGAACATATTCAATACGTCAACACTGTATGGTTACATGTATCACATATATAACAGCATATATCCGTGCCCTCTGCCCTTCGCCCTCTTGACCTTCTGAGAGCAGTGTCCTGCTTAGGAACTCTCCTAGTACGGGTGTTCTGTATCACTTCCTATCTCAGTCTCTCACACTCAGGCCTCTAGCCCACCTGGAACTGACTTTGGACTTCAGCAGTCCAGGGCAGGGACCAAATTCATCCAGGTGTCAAGCTACCTCACATCACAAATTGTATCTTTGCACCAATGAACATGATTGCTTTCTTTAAGAATGGAAATATTTCTTAAGCCAGTGAAATAGAAAAGTCTTCCTTTGACAGCACACAATTCAAGGATTTGTGCCCTTTCTGTTGTCAGAAAAACTATGAAATCACTATGAAAAACATTAACACATCTTAATTCACTTAAACATTTATGTTCTGTACAAAATTTTTATTTCACCATAAATAATTGCTCTAATCATTGGTGGAATTATTCTTAAATCTTGAGATTTTGGAAGAATTTTTATTTCATAATCAATTAGTCATTGGCATATGAATTCATGACAGATTTAAATACACATTTTCTCTTAAAACTAGAATACATTATACATGTTTAAGATGAAAACCTTTTACAACCTGGTCTTTTCTTTTTCTATGATTGTTTTCCCTACATTTCCTCAACTCAAAACAAACAGCTGTAAGAATGTTTGCCTGCAGCCTGGACTTCTCCCCTGAGGTCCACTCACGTCTCACTGCCCACAGCCCAGGAGCACCTTCCCAGCAGTCTATCGCTCAAACGCAGTGTGCTCAACGCAACAGCCGCTTTTTGCTCACACTGCAGTGATCCATTCGCTTGGCTTGCTCCCCTGCCTGCTGTACCTGGCTGTCTGTCCTAATATTCTAATTAAGAATGTCAAGATGTCTTCAGTGTGTTTATTCCAGCATTTTGCCTTTGGTCTGGGGCTTCTCCACCTCTTCTTACCCACAGCTAAAGCTTACTGTCCGTCCATTTGCCCATCTGTCTGTCCATCAATTAGCCAGCACGTGCTGACCTGCACAGCGTCATCTTGTCTATCTGGGTGACACCGGAAGTGATCACGTGACACTTACAAAGCTGAAATGGTACAGGCAGTGACCACGTGGTTAGTCAGCCGTCAGCAAAGGTGGGATGTGGACTGCAGACATCTTGTCTGCCCATGAGAGATGGTTGTTTACTACCCATGGTGTGCTACTGGGTAAAGGAATGACTAGGGTCCGTCTCTGATATGACTGAGACAACCTGACAGCTGCTCACCGTTGACACAGTGCATCTAGGGCATCAGGAGAGGCGTGTTCCAACTACACTGGAGAGCTAGTCTTGGTAGATATAATCCCAGTGCCTTGGAAGCAGGAGGACCTCAAGTTTGAAGCTAGCCTGGACTACATAGCAAGAACTTTATTTTGAGACAAAACCAAACAAAACCCGAGAACAAAGTACA
Organism: Alexandromys fortis; assembly: GCF_014885135.2. Classification (NCBI taxonomy): domain Eukaryota; kingdom Metazoa; phylum Chordata; class Mammalia; order Rodentia; family Cricetidae; genus Alexandromys; species Alexandromys fortis. The sequence goes on from NW_026067972.1 coordinate 3,815,451, forward strand.
AGAAGTAGAAGGGGAAGCACCGGGAAGGTTTCATGGCCGGACTGGGAGGCCAGGGGGGCACCAACGTGAAAACTGCTAGAGCAGAAGGAGCCAAACCACAGGCTGAGAACTTAGAGGGAAATGAGTCTCGTTTGAAATGTCAGTAGTCTTGGATGGAGGTAAGAGGGGCCCAGGCTCCCGATAAAGGTCCATGTGGCTGGACACAGGTACAGAAGGCAGGGCTGGGGAGGGAGGTCAGAGAGAGCCTGAGATGGCTAACCAGGTAAAGGCACGTGTTGCCAAACTCATGAGCTGATTTCAATTCCTGAACACAATGGGAGGAACAAGAACCCACTCCCAAGTTTTCTGATTCCATGTGTGCTGTGACATGCGTGCGTGTGCACACACATGTAAATCTAATTTTTTTTTAAGATTTGGCAGCGAGTACACTGTTGTGCTTGGCTGCTCCTGTATCAGTACTGATGTACACACATTTAGGGCAATCTGCTTTAGGACCCATCACGACACCAGAGTGAACCAGAGTCACTATATTATATTCATTATATTCTCAATTTCCTGATGAAGACCCCAACACTGCAATGCAGACATAAGTGGCAATGGATGCTTTCACCTTAGAATCAGAATACCCAGGAATACCTAGTGATTGCAAGGTAGTTAGTCAGTGTGCTGGTTAGCGTGCCAACTTGACACAACTCACACCATCTAAAAAGTAGGTGCTGCAACGGAGAAAATGTCTCCATAAGCCTGGCCTGTAGGCCAGTCTACAGAGCATCTTCTTTTATTAATTGTTTGTTTATTTATTTATTTATTATGTATACAATATTCTGTCTGTGTGTATGCCTGCAGGCCAGAAGAGGGTATCAGGCCTCGTTACAGATGGTTGTGAGCCACCATGTGGTTGCTGGGAATTGAACTCAGGACCTTTGGAAGAGCAGGCAATGCTCTTAACCACTGAGCCATCTCTCCAGCCCCCAGAGCATCTTCTTGATTAAGGACTGATGTAGGAGAGCAAGTTCACTGTGGGCAGGGACACCCCTGGGTCTGTGGCCCTGGGAGGTATAAGAATGCAGGCTAAGCAAGCCATGGGGACAAGCCAGGACGCAGAGCTTCTCCATGGCTCCTGCTTTAGCTCCTGCTTGAGTCCTTTCCTGGGCTTCCCTGATGGTGGACAGTAATCTGCAAGCCAAGCAAACTCTTTCTTCCTAAGTTCCTTTTGGTCATGGTGGTTATCACAGCACTAGAAAGCAAACTAAGACATCGGGTTTTACATTGCTAAATGTTTTATTCTAATATTATATTAATAATTCAAGTGCAATTTTCTTTGAAAAGTCAACTGTGTTAAACAAAACTTGTTAAATATCTTTCACCAAACAAAGCATATTCTTTTCAATCCTCCACAACAGTCAGAGCCATGTAGTAAAAATAAGCCTACTACACATTTGTTATTGCTTAGAGAACAACCTGCATTAGTTGTTGGGGTCTCAAGCAGTGATTAATTAACTTTTGACAGCTCCACCAGATACTGTGACATAAAGTCATGAATCCAGGTGTCAGTGTCTGGCAGCGATGTGTCTACTAGATAGACCACTACTTTCCGGTCCCAAGGGTTAGTGTGCTCAATAACTGACTGGACCAATGCCACCAGGGGTTTCTTCTCCACGTGATTTCGGAACACCATCGAAGCCTCCTCCGACCACTGGCTGCACTTCACTCCTAGGAGAAAGACAGGAAGCGAGGGGGGCAGTGAGTGGCCACTCTTGCCTTTCCCTGAGTCAACAGGAGGGAGAACTACCTAATCAGTTCCAAAGTAGCTGAAGTATTCTAGGTTAGACCTGCCTATGTCAGAAAAACTGCTGATCCATGTTCCCTGGCTTACAACTCTTCTTTCCTGAATGGAGACACTTCTGTAAGCCTTGACCTGCTACAGAAGTGACTCCATGCTGTTTACCAAGGGACATAGTGATGACCGCTTCCATCTCCTACACCTAAATTGTAGATTGGCAAAATCGAGAGCCAGAGGGAATAGTGTCAGTACCAACACTGTGACATTTTTCAGAATGGTTTCCCCACAACAGGTTAAAAGTAAGTTAACAGAAAAGACTGGCTGGATGATCTGTGTGCACTTTGTTTTATAACATTGAGAGTCATAACGAAGAGCACAATACTTCATCTGAGCCCAAGGACCTAGAGGCTGCGCAGTTCTTACACAGCTCCCTCCGGCCCACAGCCATCCTTCTCCCCTCAAGAGGGACTCTGGACAGTTAGGAAAGTTCATACCAGACTCATGTGGTACCCGGTTATGGGGCTACAGACACCCCCAGTCCCAAACACCTCACACTACACCAGTGAGGGCCTGTTCAGAAATGACTTTTACCCAGGCGTCATGTTCACCTCCACCAAAACAAGTGATACTAAAGGCCAAGCCTACAGTCTGAAGAGACTGAACCACCCTCAGAATCAGTCAGCATGGCAGGAATGCTGGAGAGTCAAGACCAGGAATTTAAAGAAGTCTGAGTGACAGCTGAGAGTTTCAGTGGAGGAGACAGGCTACATTTAAGAACAGGATGGTGCTGTTGAGGTACCACAGTGGAGAAGGGCTTGCTCAGCATCCCTGGGGTCTGGGGTCCATCCTAGGCACCAAAAGGAGAGAATGTGTGATTTCTGCAGAAATATGGAAAATTTAAAAATATGAATAAGAGGAAGAGAGAGAGAGAGAGAGAGAGAGAGAGAGAGAGAGAGAGAGAGAGAGAGAGAGAGAAATGCTGGGAACAACAAGGAAAACACTGAAAGAGAAAAGAGCTCAGCTCCACAGGGTCAAGGAAAGAGTCTTTGACCTCAAGAATGTGGCAGCAGAAGCTTCAGAAACTGAAGCAAAGAGATGGCTGGAAAGGAGACCCAGCATGAACTGCTAAGAACTGGGACAGCTAGGAAGGTGTGGAGATGAGTGTAGTGGGAACCAGGAGAAGAAGACAGGGGACAGAAGCAGCTCCTGAGCAGGAATGACAACCTCAAATCAGGGTCACACCAAAGACAGTAAACACATCGCTGCACACACCACATCTGACTTCAGTAAAGTTGTGAAAGGAGCCAAAGGAGGGAGAACAGCTCAGGTACAGACAAAGATCAGACTTACACCCGACACCAGAAGCCACAGGAGCAAAGAGGCAAAGAGGTTGAGCCGCTCACCAGTTACAACTGCACACCCTGCTCAGGTGGCCCTGGCCCTCCAAGTGCTGGAGCAGGCCCAATAGCACTTCCCAGGCATGCAAGACTCCTGGGGGAGGGCGTGGAGGGAGAAAAGAAAAGAAAAACAAAAGAGAAGGAGAAAGGGACTCTTGGACAAACAAAATCCTGGTGAAGTCTGCTGTGAGCAGGCTGCCTCAGAAGGAGTGAGGAAAGACCTTTAGAGAGACAGAAAATAAAATGGGTCTAAGCTAACAGGAAAAGCATCAGAGAGTGAGAAGGGAGGCAAATGCATTCTTTTGTTCCTCTGTTTGTCAGACTATGTCTCTCTATGCAGCCCAGTTGGTTTCAGACTCACAACCCTCCTGCCTCAGCCTCCTGGTGCCCTGCTGGGCTGCTCTTACATGTAACTGACCCAGTGGTAGGTAACAGGGCGCTCCAATTACTACCATCAAAGTGTTTGATTATTCAAGCTGTATACATAAGCAAAACAAATGGCTGCAGTAATACATGGGGAAGAGGAAGAAAGTATTTTGCTCTAAGATTCTTTTGTTTTATGAAGTTTGTAAGGTATTAGTACTGACTCTGAAGGGGAAGAGCACTAGTAAAGATCAGCCTTGCGTGCTGGGGAGACAGCTCAGCTGGTAAAGAACCTACCATACGTGAACGAGAACCTGAGTCTCTACTCCCAGCTCTGATGTGAAAGCCAGGTATGGGGGTGCATGTGCATAACCCAACACTGGGGAGATAAAAGGCAGGTGGACGAATCCTTGGAGCTTGCTGCCTACCAGCCTAGCAGAGTCACTCAGCTCTAGGTTCACTGAGAGCTCATCTTAAAGAACAAGGTGGAGAGTGACTTCCTCGAGTCATTTGAGGAAGACACCTGACATTGTCTTCTGGTTGACACATGCACACATGTGCATGTACACATACATGCACGCGCACACACACACACACACACACATTGCACTTGGGAGGTAAAGGGAAGAGGATTAAAGGAGTTCAAGGTTATCCTCCAGCTGCACAGTGAGTTCAAGGGCTACAAATGAGATCCCATCTCAACACACACACACACACACATATACACACACACATTAGCTGTAAATGTAGGTGACAGATCCCAGGGCAACCACTGACAAGGTCCCCCTTTTCCCGTGTGTACAGGTGCACAAACATGCATGTATATAAATGTAGAGGCCAAAAGTTCACGAGTCGTCTTCCTCTGTCATTTGCCATCCTGTTTACTGAGCCAGAGTCTCTCACTGAACCGAGAGTCTACTGATCCCATTAGATGAGCTACCCAGGATTCCCTGTCTCTTTCTGAAGTGCTGGGACCACCAAGTGGGCTGTCGGACCTACTAGGCCTTTATGTGAGTTCTAGGAACTGAACTCGAGTCCTCAGGCTTGCACGGAAGTGCTTTATCTATTGAACCACCTCCCCAGGCTAAAGCCAGTCTTTAGAAAAGGAAATAAAATTGATGTGTTAAAGCAAGAAGACTCCTATTACATGCTTAACTAAGACACAGAAGCCAACTAGGCATGGTGGTATGCACTGGCAATCCCAGCACTGGGGATCTGAAGACAAGACTATCAGGAGGTCAAGATCAGCCTGGGATACATAATGACTTTGAGGGCAACATGGGTTTTGGGCGACCTTGTCTCAAAACACACACACAAACAGACAGAGTGTGGAAGGCAAAAATAAGAATGATGAACAAAGATAACTAGAAAACTAATAAATGTGGTGGTCATTAATCTAGCTATATTGATAATGAGATTGTATGTATGGGTACCCATGTAAATGCAGGTAATCTGCACGTGTGTGCGACTGTTACATGGAGGTCAGAGGGCCCAACATTGGGTACTGTTCCTCAGAAGCCACCTGGCTCTTGTTTCTTTGAGACAAGGTTTTTCACTGGTTTGAAGCTTGCTGAGTGTGCTGAGCTAAGTGGCCAGGAACCTTCAAGATCTCTGCCACAATGCTGGGGTTACAATGAAGAAGCCACCAAGTCCAGATGTTCTTACACGGTTTGGGGGATCAAACTTGTACTGGCAGCAAACACTTTACCAACTGACCTACCTCCCTAGTCCTTAAATGTTTAAAGAAACATCACTGGTCTAAGCATATGACTTAAAAGAGATGATCAGAGTACATAAAAAAGCAAGACCCAGTTATATGCATATAACAGAAACTTACTTGAAAGACACACATAACACAGGTACCGGGATGGGGAATGATCATGCAGGGATATTCACTTGAGAAAGAGCAGACTTCAGTGTGAGGAAAGCTATCGGGGACAGAGAACCATAACGCAGTGGCAAAGGCTCCTTTTCCAGAAAGAATCAAAGATCCTTAATGTGGACACACCCAATATCACACCACACTCCAGGCAAAACTGGCTAGAGTTGCAGTTCAGGAAGAAACAGATGTACCCACCATTGCTGCTGAGACTTTGCAGTCCCTGCCAGAACAGCCAACCTGGGCTAGGGAGGTGGCTCAGCAGGCAACATGGAAGCACAAGGATTTGAATCGCAGGCACTCGTGATGATGCATGCCAGTGATTCCAGCACTGTGAGGGCGAGACAGGAGAACCCTGAGGCTCACTGACCAGCCGGTCAGCCAACCAGTGAGCTTCACATCCAGTGGAAAGGCCTTGACTCCAGACACAAAGGCCAGAGCAAAACAGGAGGCTGACACTGACTTCTGCTGTCCAATAAGAACCAACAGGTATGGCACTAGCACCTGTTCTACCTGTAAACACACATTCATGCATATGCACATACACACCACACACATCACACACACTCCTCCCCATACATGCATATTTACCACACAATCCCTGTTCCCCCATGTACACCACATATACAACACAGAGAGAGAGAGAGAGAGAGAGAGAGAGAGAGAGAGAGAGAGAGAGAGAGGAGGAGGAAGAAGAAGAAGAAGAAGAAGAAGAAGAAGAAGAAGAAGAAGAAAAAGAAGAATAGGATCCCAAAAAAGCTAGTACCTGCAGGAGAAACAAGTCCCAGTGCCTTTAACAATGGTTTCTCAGTCAGTCCCCATTGTCAACCACATTCAGAGAGTCTGGTTTCATCACATGTTCATTCAGGCCCGGACCAGCTGGATTTGGTGGGCTCTCATTAAAACAGGAACACTGTCTCAGTGGGTGGACCAACCCCTTACGNGAGAGAGAGAGAGAGAGAGAGAGAGAGAGAGGGGAGGTGAGGAGGCATATAGATCCAGCAGGACACACTGAACTCAACACTATAGTACTGGATGTAAGCAACATCTTCAGGCCACTTCATCCAGTAGCAGCAGATTATAATCCTCAAGCTTTCATGGAGTCATATTCTGGGACAGCAAACACACTGGAACAATTCAAAACAAGAGAAACCACAATGGAGTTCAACAGAAAGCTAAGAGGGAAAATCCCACAATATCAAGAAGGAAGAACATGATTTCAACTGACTTAGAGGCCAAGAAGAAACCCCTAAAGGGATTTAAAAATATTCTGAGCTAAATGAACATGAAAACTCAGCACAGGGAAGGTGTGGTGCGCAGCAAGCGCAGTGCTTAGGGAAACATTTACAGCACCATGGGTTAGACTACAGAAAGCCCTCAGAGGGCAGCTGGAGGCCCTGCTGGGTGGCGGGGACACTAGGTGCTCATCCCTCAGAGAGTTCTCTTGGCAGTGAGAGGCTGTATTTGACAAAATGTGCTAAACTTGGGTGTTCAAAGTGGAAATGAAGAAAAAGTAAACATTAAATCTAAAGAAACCAACGAAAATTCTAAGTCCAAAGCAGACTGACTAGTGACCACGCCACACACAAAGCACTGTTTCTGATTTATCTTCAGTCATCATGGGAAGCTGCTTTGAGCCCTGGCAGTAAGGCCAAGAGAATGGCAAGTATTTCACAATAAGACCCTGCCCAGCCTCCCACCAGCAGCTGGACAGCCAGCAAAGAATGCATACATGCCCTTGTCTACCCAGCTTTCCCAACTGTCCCATGTCGTTTGGGGCAGGCGATGCCAAGGCCTAAGGCAGCAGCAAAGGGTCAAGTGACACAGGGTGGCTGCAGGGACAAATATCCCAGCACAGAGGGCAGGGAAGGCAGGGAAGGCAGGGCACAGAGAGCCCAGGTGTCTTGCTGGCCTCCAGGTCCTCTGCTCAAACTAAGGGGCCCCAGCAGCTGCTTACAGTGGAATCACATCTGAACTGCTTCTCAGAAGAGCATGGAAGACCTCACTGGACAACACTACAGAGCGTGCCACTGTACAGCTACTAAACAAGCATGCCAAATGTCAATACAGGGTAAAGTTATGTATTTGTAAGCTGTACTGTGATGCAAACAGGAAAGTCATTTGTCCCTATGTTTTGTGATTGTGTGATGTTGCTATAGTTTATGCAGTAAACTTTGGCATAAAACAATTACACTTTCTGCTTCTTGGTTATTTGGGTTCAAAGTTTCCACTGCTTTTTGCTTGTTTTCATTACTGTCCACACAAAATACTGTTTCACTACTGTTTACAGGGAAATTCTGACTCAATGGAATGCTTTACACCCATCAAAACAATTAACAGAGGCTAGGGGTGTAGCTCAGCTAAAGACCTGTGCTTGACATTCATACAAATGAGATGCTGGGTTCAATCTACAACTCTGGGGGGGTGGGTGGGTGGGTGACAACTAGCCCATCCAGGACATTATATTTCCCAAATGGGAAAACTGTAAATGAGGAGAACCAGGATGCAACCCTGTATCTGTCCCTGGACTGCAGCTTTAGAAATAGTATCAGGCATGTAACCAGAGTCAGAAAGCAGAAGGAGAATAGACGACTGAGCATAAGATGACTTCCATCACGGGCAGGATAGTATGAGCATTAAAAAAGCTAAAACAACATGCAGAAGGCTAACTAGTGATCCTGCACTGTTAAGAACCTAGAATAGAGGAGGGTTTAAACCCCACTGCAGCTGAGTCACACTGCAGAAATTACCTGCAAGCTGAGCGGTGACCGCCTGGAATGGCAGCTTCCGGAACACATCCACCAGGGGCTGCACTTTCCTTAGGTGGACTAGCTCATGCTTGCCGTAGTCCAGCTCATACACGGACACCAGCCCATTGGTCAGGGTTCCTTTTAATAGCACCCGGTACCACCTGGAAGCACATTGGATTGAAAAGAAGAACGGCTGAAGTCAACACCCATTCCAAAGGGAGGGAAGCATTACAGGGTACATTAAAAATCAGTCATGGGAGTTTGGAAGCAACTGTGGCTGCTTTCTTCAGGGGTTACCACTGCCGGCTGTGCTAGTCCTTGGATAGGGCTCATGGGGGGAGGCAGTGACTCTTGCACTGTCAATCATCCACAGGCTGACACAGATACCATGCGGCTGGTCAGGACAAAGCAAGGGATCCCTTCGTCCTGGAGACACACAAGGCAGCCACATTTGTACATGGTCCGTGTCTGCGAGAGAGAAAGGAAGATGCAGGTGGGAAAGAGAGCAGAGCTGAGACGTGGTGGTTGGAGAGAAAATACCCCATGAGGCTCCAGTGAGGGATGGTGCAGGCATAGAGGGCTCAGCGGCAGGCTGGGGAGGGATTCCAAGTTTTCAACAAAGGCTATTTTAGGGTGTTCCTCCCTTGGGTCCCCTCCCGTTCTCAGTTCTCTCTTATCCTCAACCAATCTACGTTTGCTCTGTTTAAAACAAAAAAAAATTTGAGGCACCGGGGGCTCTCCCAAAGGATTCAGGTCCAACTCCCAACACCCACATGGCAGCTCACACCTGTCTTTAACTTCAGTTCCAGGGGACCCAATGCCCTCTCTGGTCTCTGTAGCACAGATAAATATGCATGCACTTAACTTTTTAAATTTTTTTAAAATTAAATGAAAAGAAAAATTGATTATTTGAATTATCCCATGCAAAAAAAATGTTAAAAAAAAAAACCCATAAAACCCAGCTTGCCCCTAAAATAATCAACCTGCAAAGGGCAGTCGGGCACAGAGAAGTACTTAGTTTGGCTAAAAGCACCAGAAATTCACACGAGTGTGTTTTCTTCATTTAACTGTGTCACTAGTTAAAATGATAAAAACAAAACAGACTTCAAGGTGAACCTATGAAGGACCAGTCTAAAGTCTATGATCTCAACTGTAGGAAGAGGGCATCACGGCTCAAGACAAAGCATCTACGATGTCTTAGCAACTGAATGGCCTACTGGACTTGTCCTCTGGTGGAAGGACCGGGCATTCTCTGTAACAAGTTTATCAGCCAGAAACTTAGAGCAGCCCCAAGGTGAAAACACAGCTAGCAGCCTATGATGAGGCCAGTCTGGGGCAGACTCAAGAAATAGAACGCAAATTCCAGGATTGTGCTGCCAAAGTGGCTCTGCAGTGGTCAGCCCTGAAAACATACATGCACAAAGAACAAACTAAACTCAGTAGGTTCTGCTGAAGTTTTTGTACAAATATATGCATAAATATATATATAATAAAAAGAGATTATCAATTTGACAGTGGGTGGCATGGGAGTGGCTGGGGGAAGGAAAGAAAAGGGGAAAGTGATGTAATTATATATTAATTAAAATGTATTAAAAATAAATAAACCTTAAAATAAGCTTAAAAAAAAAAAAGAACGCAAGAATGCATGAGCCTCGATAGCTGGGACACAGAAAGGATTCGTGATAAGTACCTGGGGTTGGGAAGTCAAGCACACTTGAATGGGAAAGCCCTGGCCCACTGTCCTGATGAGGTGTCACTCCTGCCTGAGCCTCGGTTACTCATGTAGAACATTTTATTTTATTTTTGATTGGAAGCATCTAGCTCAATCCTTGGCATTACAACAGACACTTAGCAAGTGACAGCCACCATCTGAAGATAAGCTGAAGGAAACTGCAGAGCTGACTGGAGGGGGCATTTCCTGGTGGTAATGCCAGGCAGCCCATTTGTAAGAGACAGAAGGGGTACAATAAATACACGTGGTTTCTGCCAACAGCATCATCTTTAGGCTACAGGGGACAAATGATGATGGCCCGTGTTCCCAGTCCACTGAGTACAGAGCAGGAAAAAGTTCAGGCAGGAAGTGGGGTGTTTCTTAGGAGCTGAACTCTGAAGCTTACAAAAAAAGCTTGGTTTGGACTAGACCTCAATTTCCGAGCAAACATGTCCCAGAGTGATAAAAACACTGATGCTGGGCCTTTTCCCCAGGTTTAGCCTCAGGCTGGGTGAGAAAGGAGAATCAGGGCTTTTAATGCTATTTCCAGGTGCTTCTGTTTAAGAGATTTGGAGAGCACAACAATTTTTAAAAAGTGTCAAATTCCTACGTGTTAGTTTATAGCTGGGAATAAAATTCAGTAGTCCCAAGTCTTTAGAAGCTTTAAACACTTAACACTGATTAACTTATGATACTTTAAAAAAACAGATTGATATATTCTTACTATAAAATATCTATTATCCCTGAACAATTAGCTGGCTAAAGACTGCAAGTCCTGGGACAGAGTTGCCAACAGGCACAGCTGGGGGCAAGTGAGGAGGTAATTCCCTCTCCCCAGCAGGCCTTCCCAACACTAATCATCCCCCCTCCCCAACGACAGCTAACGCGAGGGCGGTTTTGTTATAAATTATCCTGTAAGGAGTCCTTGCTGCGATGGAGGTATATGAACTGAGTCAAAACCGGTCAAGCTTACAAAGTGACATGGTAAGAAGGACGTCTACGGAGGAAGCAGGCTCGTGCTTTTCAAAGTGAACACCATTACTCTCTCTCACATTTTAGAGTCAAAAATTGTTTTTTCCTCCCATAAAAACGACATTTTCTATATGCCTATGTTTACTACCTTAAATAAAAAATTATTTTGCTTAAAAATTTAGCAGTTTGATCTTTTAAAGTGTGTGTATGTCAGAGAGAGAGAGAGAGAGAGAGAGAGAGAGAGAGAGAGAGAGAGAGAAAGAGATTTGTGTTCAGCACTAAGAAGCTTGTCTCCCCTAAGGTGGCTCTTCGTTTCCTGAGACCCCACAGCATGAATGCGGAGTGGGGAGATTGTGCTCCACTGGAGCACACCCAGCATACCCCGATGGGTCTGGGGGAAGAGGGTGTGGATCCAAACACCACCAATGAGGGCCCAGGGGCAGTGAAACAAACAATGCATGACATCATTAAGAAGGTACCACAAGTGCCAGGAAGCAAATGACAGCATATGCTGGGCACCTGGGCATCTTTCAACTAGTCAGTTTCTTCCCAAAGACTCTCTTACTAAATAATCAGGGTGGAAACAATGGTTCATTATTTATAATAATACCTATTATCATTTGTAACACACACAGCTCTGGGAACCTACTGACTAAAGAGAACGCTAGTTCCGCTTTCCCATGAGACAGATTATCCTCAGCCAGAGCTGCTTCTGAGAAATGTTTAGTACAGAATATTAGTCCTGAGAAAGCAAGCACAGCACTGTCACAGCAATACCAGTGATACAAATCCACAGACGAAACTGGAACAATTACAGAAGGGGCTTAACAAGTAGTATCTGGAAAGCTGGTTTCAGTTTCTTAAGGTTTTTGTTCTCTAAGTTTTCCACAATAAACATTTAATTTTAAAAAAGTCATTAAATGAAAGCAAGAATTACTTTCTGAATAAAAACATTTTCTCTGATAGGAGAACAGGGTTAAGACTTCATTTTATGCATAAAACTCCTAACAGAAAAATGGTTACTGGAGTTTTATATGTTATCATTTTATTTTTTTAATGTTATCATTTTAAACATGAAAAAATGTACACAACTCATCAAATCCATATTTCACTCAAAATTCTCATTTGTGAGGGCCAAGTATCCCTGGGGAAACTAAGGACCCTCCTGACTGACCACTCTACATATTCTTAGCCAAGGAACAAAGGCCCCGCCCAGGACCTACTTATTCTCCACTTTGGCAGCATACACTTGGTCTTTCTCCACCACTATGTGGCGCTCCTCAGACACGCTGTAGTACAGGATCATCTCTTCCATCAACACTTCCAGTTTATGGATCTCCTGCCAAGGCTGGATGACAAAATGGCCTGGGTGACAGGCCACGGGCACATACACATCCATGTGTTCCCCTGACTTTGAAAAGTGGACTGGAGGGGGCAGTTCCTCCAAGGAAAAGGAGCTGGTGTGGTCCAGCAGAGGCTTCCTGATGACCTCTGGGTGGCTCTTTCTGAGACCCTCTCCAGGGCTGCCCGGTGCAGGTGTGCTGCCGTTCCTGCCGCCAGGCGAGCTGACCGCACCAGACACGGCACTCAGAAACACATCTTTCTGGTGCTTCCACAGGTCTGCGTTTGTGATCTGCCGGTTAATGCTGCGGTGAGGATCGGGGAAGTTCTTAGGAGTAAATAAATACACATATGCAACCCCCTTGGTTTCATCCACTTTTGTAACCTTTGGAAGATGTAAAAAGAAATTTAGAAAATCCATGTTGACACTAAATTCTGAGAAGCAGTTATAATATTAATCTTAAATATCAAAGCAGAGTATTTTGTAGAACAGTAATTTATGGTAAGATGAATGACCTCTCACAGTCTAATAGGTACTGAGGCAAAACATCTCTAAGACACCAGCAAATCTTATGGAAATAACAACTGAAAAATAAACATGTAATGTAAGAAGTGGCTGCTGCCACTGAGGAGAAGAGGCACAATGTAGCATCTTTAAATTAATGACATTCCAAAATCTAGAGTTGAATGAATACACTAAGCTTCCACGCACTTGCTAGCCATCCTCAGCATTAAGAGTCAGGACAATAGCAAAAGATCCAGCAGGAGCCCACTTTAAGCCAGCAGAGGACTCCAGGATGGCAATTACCTGGGCCCTCAGGTCCTACTTCTTTGTTTGTTCTTAGTCTGCATCTTCCCTCCCCAGTTACACTGAAGAGCGGGGGACAGGGGAGAAGAGATGGACAAGTCCACCAAAGGGGAGACCTTCTGACTTCCCATGCATCCTTTCTGCCAGGGCGTGTCCACATGGGGAAGACCATGCAGCGGCCATTAGGACAGCACCATGGGTGTCTCAGAGTCTGGGTGACTTAGTGATTCTCATCAGCTCCTCCATGTCTTAAAAGGACAAAAATGAGACACTTCTGCCTACCTCTATCATCTATCAAAGAGGACACAAAATAGAAGACAGGGACACAGGCAGGAAGAGGGGTAGAAGCCAAGAAGGCACCCACCCATCTAGGACAGTTGACTTTGAAAAGTGTGTTCTCTCAGTGAGATGCATCTAGTTAATTCTATTCTTTAATGTCTACTGAAATAGACTGTAAATCATTTTGGCATTTATGATACAGAAGTACCATTAAAATTAACCATTACAAAGTACTTTTAAAGCTAAGAGTGATGACATCAGCCAATCATAGTAGCACTTCAGAGCTTAGGCAAGAGGATTCTTGCAAGTTCCAGTCCAGCCAGAGCTACAAAGCAAGAGACTACCTCAAAAGGAAAAACAAGTAGTAGTTTTATTGTGTACCCAACTCTTGGTCTTTACGAGTAGGTGAGAAAACACTTACTATTATGTAATAAATGAAGACCATAAACAAGGCATAATCACGCAGTGTGGAGCATGCAATGCGTATGTTACACAGCAGCAGCCTAGACCCCACAGGCACAGGGCCAGAGGGCCAGAGCTGGGGGAAATGACTTAGATCTTTGGGAAGCTACTGATCAAGGGATTTCAGCTCCACATTTACACACAATAATACCATTTGTATGGGTTTAAGAGCTGAGAGAAGTATCTAATGTTTTTCATCCTAGAAATTCAAGCAACAAGCTAAGAAGTTTCAGGAAAAAAATGGGCAAACACCAGGGTTAGCAGTGGATGACCTGTCCACAATCCACTCTGCTTTAGGGAAAGATAGTATATTTACTGTCATAAACACTTTTCCAGAGATATGATCACAAAGTTGGAGTCAATTTAATTATTTTTCACTTGGCAAAACTGTAGTAGAGAACCAAGTACCTCTGCTACCTTATTAATGATAGGAGAAGGAATAAGTAATACAGGGGATGGGGGGAACTCTTTAAATAGAAATCAGTCATTAAATATCTTACAGCTACATGTATGATTCATCTCTTTGAAGAAAAAAATGTCTGGTGTGAAGGTGTCCATTTACAACAGTGAGGTGCAAACCCTGAGCTCTGGCTCTTCCCAGATACCCCAGAACCGTAAGATAACTAACCTTAATGCTACAGTCCGAGCAATTCAAAACAGAATCTCTTAACCAAAGAACAGCATCTGGTGTCCACATGCTAATGGACTGCGGAAGATCAGCTAGACAGCACTTTATAGCCTGAAAACAAAACAAAATACAAAGTGGTGTGGAGCAAACACACCATCTTAAAACAGGTATTACAGGTAGCATCTGTCCCCCTAAGGCCAGATGCTGTGGCAGACAACAGTAGTCACAGTCTTGGTCTGATTGTCTGCTATGCTGCCTATTTATGTTGCACTGGTTTTTTAAATTTTTTTAAATCCACCCAGGGGCCAGGGGGCTTGTCACCCCATCATCCTTCTGGTCTACCATATTCTGTGCTCCATTTTATAGATGATTAAATAGCTCAATAGAGCAGCCTGTAGGTCACAGGGTCAAACAGATGGGACACTTGCAACCACTTGGTTTCACTGCAGGAGTCTCAAAGGAAGCTTATCTACTTCAGTTAGCATCTCTTGAGATACCCATGGCTGCTGCGCACCTCCTGCAGGAGGCAAGACAAGGATAAGAGGAGGGTAGATACCTAAATCTGCAGGTACCCAAATGCCTCAGTCCCCCTGGTGCTCCCTGGCTTCCCGAGCTACTGCAGAAGGCCACAAGGAGGGAGAGTCCCTCAGCCACACGGGAGAGGATCTTGTGACAGGCATGAAAGCTATCCCACACCCCTCCTCAGATTCCTCTTGTTCTCTCTGAGTGCCTCACTCCATCATGCACACCCTCCCCCAGGCTCATAGCTTCTGTCCCTGGAAAAGCTGCAGAGAGAGCACTCTGCCTGTGGGCAGAGGCATGAGGGAGGGAGGCAGCCTGATGGGCTGATGTACACGTAAGTATAGGTTCTGCTGGCAGGAAAGGCCACAGAATGCTCAGCAGCTCTGCCACCAAAAGAGGGCACATAATAAATCAGATTTTCTAAATGAATAAAATAGATGCTAGAAATAAACACTTTACTGAGAGAAAAATTATATTTTTTAAAATCCTGGCAATCTATTTAGGTTTAATTTTTTTGTTTTGTTTTTGAGACAGGGTTTCTCTGTAGCTTTGAAGCCTGTTCTGGAACTAGCTCTTGTAGTCCAGGCTGGCCTCAAACGCAAAATCCAAACTTGAGATCCGCCTGCTTCTGCCTGGGATTAAAGGAGTGCGCTACCAACACCCGGCTTTATTCAAGTTTAAAATACATTAAAATTGAGAGCTGAATACAACGGTTTTGGATTTGCTTCTGTGACTTAGACATCTTGGGAAATAGATGCTAACTAGAGGCTGGGCAAGCTGGCCTTAAGGGACCTGCAATGAGTAGTCATCACACTTACCAACTAAGGAATCTGGCGAATATTAACAGAAACAAAAAGGTGTTTAATGCCTGTTACACACAACACTGCAGCATAAAGAAGGGAGTACAATGGGACTTTCAGAAAGGCAGTCAGAGGCCTGAAGCCCCTCTCTCCAGCCAGGGAACCTTATCACTATGATTCGGCCCTAGCTGGACATAGCCTTGAGGAGACATGGGGGCCAGAACTGTGTCACAGCAACAGCAGCTCTCAAAGGGCTGTGGACTTCCAGTATTGAGCCTGCATACTGAGAGGATAAAAGGCATTCTTCTCTATAATTGTCTGTCAGAAAAAGCAATGGAGACTCGAGAAATGCTAAGAGCCATGCTAGCCACAGCAAATCGTGCTGTTATACTAGTCCTGAGGTGAAGGTGTCTTCGAGGAAACAGTAGAGGAGCATTATGTAATCAATTTTGTTTGCTGTTTTCTGAGAACAGATCTCATGGAATCCAGGCTAACCTTAAACTAACTGTGCAGCCAAGTATGACCATGAACTCTTGATCCTTTTGCCTCTACCTCCCTAGTGCTGGGATTATAGAAGCATGTTCATCATGCCTAAGGCAAATGAATATTTAATATAACATAATATCCAATCACATTATTTATTTACATAGTATTTATATATTTTTAGATAATTTAAACATAAATATTTCATAGAATATGCAATATGTACTCAGTTTATTTAGATTTTAACAGAATATTAAGTATTTAAGACTATGATCATTAATATTTAATAGAACACAATTAATTATATGTCATGTATCATACACTAATTACTTATATATAAATATTTAATAGACTATAATATTTAATTAATAGAATATATATTATATTCCTGTAAAAAATCCTGTATTTCCTCTCAAGGTTGTCAGAGCTTCTTAACCATAGCAAGGTCTATAGTGATTCACAACTGTCACCCGAATACTCCCTAAGAAGACAGGCTATGGGTGATGTTATCACTCCCCTTTCTCATATGGGAGAAAGTCTTACAGGAAAATGAGTATATATAAACACATTTCCAAAAGAATGGAGAACCAAATAAACACTTACATATACCACTCTGGCAGCATGTGGAAGCTGGCTAGCTAGATGTCAGTACTGGAATGCGATTATACAATAAACCTCTACTTGGGTAACAGCCTATTGACTCGGCACTCTTGAAAACAAGTGTTTAAGAGACAGTGGTCTGTAAATGGGAGCAGACTTCTCTAACACCTGAAGATCAGTAAACATTCACACTCTCTAATCCTCTTACACACTGAGACTCTGCTCATGAGCATGATTGGGACTGGCACAGTGGATCAACAGGCAGGCAGGAAGCTCTTCTGCAGACCTCCAGGCCGAGGCAGGTCATACCTGAGGGGGTATGGCAAGCATTTCCTGCAGGAACCGAGGGGGGATTTCTCTGAGCTCCGATACTTTCACGGATGTTGCATTGCCAGAGTCCAGAAACTGAACGTCGAGTGCCCGGCTGCTGTGCACGTTTGTGATCTGCAATGAGATGAGCACTGGCTAACTCATGGTCACAGTGGGAGGACGGACACACTGCCACCATCACGTCCCATACAGCGCTGCAGGTCCAGAACACCCAAACTATCAGTTTCTCCTGTTTAAAAGTCAATCAACAGAGAACAGTACTGACCAGCAACCACTGTAAGAATACCAGTGTCTACTATTTCTCTAATTCTTTAATACTGCTAATTAAACAATGCTATTTTTAAAATATTAAAACATGTAGGAAAATTCTTCTATCCTAATAAGAAAATAAAAATATCAATAATTCAAGATGGAATTTTACCTGAAGAGGGAAAATGTTTTGAAATCATACCATACTTAACAGTTTCACTATAAATCTAGTCATTTTTAATCATTGTTGAAAAAAAATCTGAAGCTCAAAAAGTCAGAGGGATAAGATAAAGTCCAAATTCATGCTCAGCAATAAGGAGAACTACATAGAGCCCAGCAATTCTTGTATAACTGTCAAGAACAAAGGCATCACTTAATTTTATAGAATAAATATATAGTATATTTTATTGCTAAGTATTTGTATACAGACTAAGAAACACTTCTGTCCAACATAGCAGAAATTTAAAGACACTCAAATTGAAAGAAAATCTACAAAATGACACTACTCTTTAGAGTCATACAAATGAAGACCAACTAGCAGCATGCTGGAGGATTTAGAGAAGAATGGCAGCTATACCTAATGGGGCATCCAGACTGGATCCTAGGGCAGAAAAGGACATCATGTCACAATGTGAGAAATGGCAAAATCCTGCACACTAGTTACTTGTATTAATGTTGACTTCCTGGTTTGGGAATCAAAGACTGGTTATACAAACTGGTTAAACAAAGATGCTGACAGGGTAAGTGAAGCCTCTTTATAGTACTTTGGTTAACTGTTTTTTTTTTCTTTTTTCTTTTTTTTGGCTCTTTGAGACAGGATTTCTCTGTAGCTTTGGATCCTGTCCTGTAGACCAGATTGGCCTCAAACTCAGAGATCCTCCTGCCTCTGCCTCACGAGTGCTGGGATTAAAGGTGTGTGCTTCACCGCTGCCCGGCGAATTATGTTTTAAATTAAGAACAGATCTTCACATTTACATATTATCATCTAAACAACAAAGCTTTAAGACCTCCATAATACCATGCTGGCATGTGACACGTGACCTATGGTCAAAGACCCTGGATCTCAGCCTTCAGGGAACACTGTCACATCAAAGCACTGTGCTTTCATTAGGCTAGGGATGGGTGAGCCCTGCCAAAAGGGAGGGTCAGTACAGTTAATCTGCTGAAGCACTGCTTACCTATTTCAGAAAGCAATTCGCTGATCGTTCTCATCTTCTAGGTTTGCTTTCCTTGTGATTCTCAGGAGTATGACACACAGGAAGGTGCACAGTGGCAACAGACCCCACAAACATTCACGGGGACAGCTGTGTGACAGTGCTGGGCCGGTTATCTTGCTGCATTGCACAGCATGGAAACAGACTACTGCAACAGAGCTGTCTCACGAGGAGTGAAAACCATGCTTCGGAAGATTAATGCTTTGACACTATTTCTATAAAATTTAAAGAAGCTCATTTAACCATTTGTGTGTGTGCACATGCGAACACACATGTATGAGGGCACAACGTGCACACATGCATGTTGAGACCAAAGGCTGATAAGAATATTCTTCAATCACTCTCTATCTTATTTTTTAAACAAGATTTTTCCAATGAATTCACAGCTCACCAATTTAGCAAGGCCGCCCCAGGGTTTCCCTACCTTCCCAGAGCTGGTGTTACAGGCACCTGCTACTGTGCCTGGCTCTTTATTTGGGTGTTGGGGACTCAAAATTCGGGTCTGCATGCTTGTACTTTATTGACTGAGCCATCTCCTTAATCTTATTTTTAATATGCATATTCTAAATATTCATCTTTATAGTTCTAGTACATATATTCTATTGTATATGTAATACATAGCAAAGCTATGTGTACAGCTATAAATATACTAAAAACATAAAAAAAATTCAGCTGCTGGCTTCCTCAGATCAGAGGCAGGAGGATGAGACTAGGAGCTCAAACCATATGGCCATCTTGGCTGTCAGAAACTGGTGATGATCCAAACATATTTATTTTACTATTGAGAAAATCTGTTCGTATATGTGAAACACTTAACAATAATCTTTACAAGTCAAGGGACTGATTTTACCTCCACTCGTAACCATTTTCCTTTGCAATGAAAGAGGCAGATCTTCCCACAGAAGGGTAGCGAGATGAAGTACTCAGAGGTCATGTGCTATGAGACAGAAAAGCAAGAAACAGCTCTTACTCTCAGCAAACATGGCTGCAGCACTGGGAGCACGTGGAGGCATGGACTGTTTACCCACAGGTGGTCGGGCTTCCCTTCCTCCCCAGAAACAGCTGCAGCAGACAAGTTTACCACGGAGCTACAGACTGCCCTTTGCTCTGTCAGGCTTGCTAGTACCAGTTTGTTCACAGACTGACACTTAAAGTGCCTTAAATGTCAGCAGGGTCACTGGGGTTCATGTGGGCTCTGGCTCCACTAGTTACCCAGGAAAAGGGCTGCTGGAGCTGACCAGACAGAGCAGATGGAGGAAGTAAGGAGGCTGGGTCAGCCATGAAGGCCTCTTCTCTCTGCCTTAACATTTAACAGTAACATTTAATGTTACTGTTTTTCATTTCTTTTTCTTTCCAAACCAAGAAGTGTTATCAGCACAGACATCAGTGCCTGTGAGATGCTAACAAACGGCAGGGTTCTAGTCAGCCCCTCTTCTGCCCAGCCTGCACTCAGGGCCTTCCCAGGCCTTGCTGCTGTTCTGGTGACTACTGCTAGTCTGTGGGCAAGGACTCCCCTTGGGCGGCAAAGCACTAGGAAATGTGGAGTGCTCTACAGCATTCGGGTTGGTTATTAGGACAAAGGAATCCTCACGAGGTTAGCTTCTCTAGAGTTCTCCTATTTTCCCAAACTCAACCAGTAAATGAAACTTTACATACACAGAAACATATGACATATATAAAATATACACTACATATACTTATATAATATTTTGTTATATTATGTTGTATTTATATAATATAAATTGTATATGTAATTTATATTCTTATTTATTTCATTTTAAATTTGTAGACATGTATTCATAATTATATAATTAAACATGCATTAATATAACAGTATAATATATAATTTATATAAAATATATAAAATGGCATCTCCAACATAAAGGAGTAAAGCTATATATTTGATGTCTCTACTCCAGACACCATGAGTAAGAGTTAAATTGACTGAATGCATACTGTAGACTACATATTCTATGGACAAAACTAAAAAAGGAATGCAGAAAACTGACAACTGTCTCTATCCCAGTGGTTCTCAACCCATGGGTGGCAACCCCATGGAGGTCACATATCAGATATTTACATTACAATTTATAACTAGCAAAATTACAGATACAAAACAGCAACAATGTAATTTTACAGTTGAGGGTCACCACAACATGAGGACAGTTGTATTAAAGGGTCACAGCATTAGGAAGGTTGAGAAGCACTGCTCTTTCCTAAGGGAGGGGAATAGCCAAACTAGCCAAAATATTATAAAGCTGAACAGAGTAACTTGAGGTACTAGCAGTCCTTTGTGGTAAAGGGAAGGGTTCCCCCTTCCAGGGGTGAGAGGTCAGGGCTGAAGCAGGAGTTTGGTTATCTGCAAACCACAACATGTTCTGGATTATAATTACGTTGTTCCAGAGGTAAGGGAATCGTATTAGTGACTCAAAAACCTCTGCATGTCCTGATTCAGAATGAAAGGGGAGGACTGGTCCACAGAACCACATTTATGGGCTGTCTCTCCTCAGTAGAGAGCTCGAGGGTGACGCCTGACAAGCTGGCTCCTGTGGGCAGTCAGTCAAGCTGTGCTTAGGGCACATCAGCTGCCTGCCCTAAGGAAACCACAATCCCATTGCAGGCACTGTTCTAGGCAGCACTGTGACTACCTCTGTGATGGTTCACAGGAACACACTGCTGCACCTTCATTTCATAAAGCAGGAGAGGGAGTCTGTCAGGTTTTCTAACCACCATTTGAAACATGGACCTCTAATGATTAGCAGTTACTTAACCTAATGTACTCTGAGCCCTGCCTACAGTCTGTGGCTGATCTCGGGAGATGGTGCTCCGCTGTACCTTGCAGTGGAAGTAGTCCTCTGTCTTATGCAGAAGGTCATTGAGCTTGTTCAGACCCTTGCAAGGCACCTGGCAGTAGAGTGTTCCGTCGGAGCAAATGTTAGTCACTTTGACATTTGTGTACATGGCATCCACCTGGAACAAGCAAACACAGACTGAGAACATAAGCTTGCCTTTACTCTTTATGCAGTTACCTGAACAGCCCATTCCATACTGGTGACGGTTAATATATACAGTCAACTTGACAACTCTGAGAGCGGCAATACCTTTGAAGCATGTATGAGGTGTTTCTAGAAAGGTTTAATGAGTACCTACCTCAATGTGGGTGGCATCATCCCACAGGCTGGATTCCTGAGTAAGAGGAGAAAGTGAGCTGAGCCCCAACAGGCCATTGTTTCTACCTGTTTCCTGGCTGCAGAAGTATGTGAGGGGTGCCCTACCTGCCCACAGTGACAGCTTCCCTGCTGTTTGGGGCCGTATCCCCTCACAGAACGAGCCTATAAATCCTTCTTCCCTTCAGTTGCTTCTGCCAGACGTTGGGACACAGTAACAAGAAAATGAACTAATGCCACATTTTAAAATTCTCTAAGTTAAAAGACATACAGGCAGAAGGAAATTAGTAACTTACATGATACAAGTGTCATTTGTGTCAGGCACAAAAGAGACATTCCCTAAGCAGCCCATCATCCTGAGGGCTGAATGTGTTATTGACTGGCTTATTGTCTCTCAAGAATAAAAAGCATTCTAAAATCATACTCTTATAAGATGAACAGAAGGGTTTTTGTCAGGGGATTTTCCTTTGGGCTGCCAGCTCACAAATGATGACACGGATTGCTCCTGTTTTTAAATCTCAAAAACTCCATTCCATTACCAGCCTGTTTTATCTGTTAGGTTTCTGCTGATGTGATAAACACTATGACCAAAGCAACTTGGGGATGAAAAGGTTACTTCACCTTCAAGATTAATGCTTATCATTTAGAGAAGTCAGGGAAAAAACTAAAAGCAGGAACTGAAGCAGAAGCCATGGAGGAATGCTGCGTATAGCCTTATTCTTCAAGGCTTACTCAGGCAGGTTTCTTATACACCCCAGGAACACCTACCGAGGGGTGGTGCTACCCATAGTGAGATCGGTTCAGCTCTGTCACATCGTCAAGCAAGAAAATACCCTTGCAGGATAATGAGATGGGGGCATTTTCTCAATTGAGAGTCCCTCTTCCCAAAAGGTACTAGCTTATGCCAAACTGACATAAAACTAGCCCTTACAATGGGGTACATGATTTTTTTTTTGACAGGGTTTCTCCGCAGCTTTTGGTTCCTGTCCTGGAACTAGCTCTTGTAGACCAGGCTGGCCTTGAACTCACAGAGATCTGCCTGACTCTACCTCCCGAGTGCTGGGATTAAAGGCGTATGGCACCACCACCGCCTGGCGGGGTACATGAATTTTAATCATTTTTAAAAACTATGATCAACATAAAGATTTAATCTTGGCCATTTTTGTGGCCAAATCACAACATATATATAACAACAATTCATAGTCCTATTTTGTTAAAAGCCTAAACATTTTTGTATCAAGCCTTTAAAATGTTCTTTAGTGCCCACCTGATTCTTTTAGTTGAATACTTTGTAACTTATTAGTTTGTTCATTTGGAGCACTAATGTCCTACAGATTTAAAAAATGTTCAGGCTAACAATAAATATTTTCATGGATAGACTTCTTCCTCATGATTTTTTAATCTTTATAGGAAAATTCCATATAAAATTATTTCTACTGCAGAAACTGGAAAATAAAAATCTAATCCATAAGAAATAATGACTAGGTCTTGCCTGTCATTGTCCATTTACTTGCTTGCTTTTCCCTAGTGAGGTGATGTCATTTCCCTATTTCCTCCCTCGTTTTTTGAGTTATGTGGTATCAGTTATTTGCCTAAAATCTTGGTCTTTTCAAATGATTTTCTTCTCTTCTCCCTCATTCACTCTTTTTTCCTTTTTCTTAAGTGCATGTGTGTGTGCAAACATGTGTTTGTATGTATGTTTTAATATGTAAACCAGAGGTCAATGCCAAGTATTTTCCTCAACATTTCCTATCTCATCCTTTGAGACAAGGGCTCTCGCTGAACGGATGACTTGCCCGCTGAATCCCAGCATCACCCTGCCTTTGTTTCCGAGAGCTGGGAATATAGATACATTCCACAGCAGCAGGGTTTTGTTGTTGTTTTGAACTATGTACAGGCTAAGATGGAATTCAGGTCCTCCTGCTTGTATGGTAAGCACCTTCCCTGCTCCACAATGTCCCCAGACCCTGATGACTTACTTTTGTAGGAGGCATGTAGGGCCTGTGCTCACAGATAACCACTAGGGAAACCAGGAACTTTAAGCATGCAGGGTTGTCTCTTTAAAGTAAGAGGTGTATAACCTGTTTTCTGCCCAGAAGGTTGGAAATGGAAGAAGGCTGATTAATAGCCTGGTAACCTCTGTGCTATCTATATGGCAGGGCCACACTGGCTCCCCCAGACCCTTACTTTGAGCCTATTTCTCTCCATCAATCTATAGAGCTATCCTCCCCCAGACTCTCCTCATGAGCAATGTTTACTTCGAGCCTGCCTTGTCAGTTAATCTACAGAACCTAGCTTTATGGACGATGCTACTTGTTCTTTACAATGGTTTCAATGCAGTTTTGTGGTAAGCTTTGTTGTGCACATAGGACTGAGTTAACTGTCACCAGGAAACTTTTTTCTAAATTTTGATATGTTTAAATGTACCTAAAATAAACAAGATTCTCAAGATTTGAACCAACACCAGCTACTGAGTCGTGCTGAAACAGACTTCCTCTTGCCGCTCTCCTGGATCCACACTCTGCAGGCTGTGATGTCTGCTTGTAGGGGACTCCCACCCTACCCCCACATACTTCACACTGAACAGTGACCACCACAGTGGTACCTGGAGATGAACTTCTAGAGATTTGTCGCAGATGGCCTTGAGGCAGGTGGCATTGATATTGATATCGTCTTCTCCTGAGGTATCATACAGAACCACCAGGGGGATGTCTGACTTGTCAAGTATCTCCACAGCAAAGATCTTCCCACACGTTAATGATTCGACAACCTTCACAAGGTCAGGGTCATCATTCAGAATCTCCAGCCCTGGAAAACAGCAACTGCTTTCATTTCTACTTAGTCACAAAAGCATCACAGACAGACAGCTTCAGTGCCTATTTCGATCACTCGTTGGTTTTCCGATGGCAGCTTCATTTCCCAGTCTTCTTTACCTTACACATCTGTAGATAAAGGGCACGCCTCTTTAAGAGACACATTAGAGCAGGCACTCTTAACATAAGGAGACTGATGACCAAGCACAGCTTTATCACAGAAGGAGCAGCCTTCAAGTCATATGTAAATGTGGATGTAAAACAAGAGACTAACACGAACAAGAAATTGTCAATCACATACTTTGTTCTTCTTCATGTTTCTGGAATTTTTATTTATTTTGTATTTAAATAACATTTTTTCCCATTTATTTCACATACCAACCAGGTTCCCCTCCCTCCTCTCTTCCAGTCCCCTCCCCTTTTGCATCTACCCCCCCCCAATCCACTCCTCCATCTTCATTCAGTAGGAACAAGCCTCCCACGGGCTTACACAAGCTCAGTGTATCAAGCCGAGGTAGGGCAGTCTTCCATTTTCAGTTAAACCTGCACAGCGACTTTCCTTATAAAATCAACATGTATTACGGAAAACCAAAATAGTCCCTTTCCTCCCCTTTTCCTTCCTATCCGTCACTCACTCTGAGGACTCCAGAGTCCTCTGATTCATAAAGGAAATTGATGTTTCCGCTAACACAGGCATCAGGTACAATGTCACTAATACTCTTTCAGTTCTTTGACAACTGGAATCCAATATAACACATATATGGCAACTAAACTAACCTAAAATGAGCACCCCATTTCCTGTAGTCGGGGCCTCTCTCTCTACTTTTCTCTTTGACTGAGCTACAAGCAGACTCCTGCTCTTCCCGCTCTCAGGACTCCTAGTGCTGGAACTCTCCTCACACTTACAGTCAGCATCCAGACTCTTGGCCTGCGCTTGCAATGCACCTTTTCCAGACAAAAACCAATTTCACAGTTTTTGATCGGCTCTTCAAAGCTCACTGGCCTTATCCTCAGACTCAGGCCCTTCAGAGACATAAGGATCATCCTTGTGGGGAGACTGCCTCTCCACCCTTTCTTCTTTTTTCAGACAGGAACTCACTCTGTAGGTCCACACTGGCCTGGAACTGACTTTGCAGCCTGGGATAACTTCCAATTTGAGGTCTTAGACTCTGAAATGTTGATATCACAAGTGTGAGGTATTTCTGTAGAGGGATCATTTTCACGTAAGAACTATGAGAGACAGCTCAGTGGTTAACAGAGCTTCCATCCTTCCAGGGGACCCGAGTTCAGGTCCCAGCATCTACACTGGGAGGCTCACAATTGCTGGTAACTCCAAGTACAGAGAAGCTAATGCCTCTGGCCTGCACAGCCACTTGTATACATGGGGAATACAGATGTTTTATGTATGTGTGTCTTTACATACACTTACGGGGGGGGGGGGAGAGAGAGAAAGAGAAAATTTAGAAAAAAAAGCATTATGATACCTTTTAGAAGTGCAAGCCTCCTTGCTACAAGGCCTAATCTCATTAATCTTACAGTGCCTTCCATGCCTTATTCCTAGTGCCATTCACACGTGCATATTCCTATGCTCTGTAAAGAGGAAGTGTATAAGAACCAGCACACAACCCAGTCAAGATCACCTGAGTGCACAACGGTTTGCTAGCAGAGAGCATCTGCACAGTCCACCTCTATGGGAGGGCCAAGGGGGAGTGAGTCCCATGATACAGGGCTGTATGGGCTTTAACTAAGACAAAACAAAACAAGCATAAACCCTTTCAAATATCTAGATGAACTTTTTATAATAAAATACAATGAGATATGCTCTCCACAATAAATATATAGAACAGAAAATCCGCTGTCACATCTGCATCACTGCTCCACGTAGACAGGTTAGACAGACACCTTACATACGAGTTCATTCATTCAACCTTTTAAGAAAATATGTCATGAGCTGGGAGTTGTAGGTCTCATCTATAACGCAGTCACTGAGGAGATGAGGAGGGAGGAGTTTAAGTTCAAGGCCAGTCTGGGCTATGTAGTGAGAATTTTCAAGATGAACGGCTGGACTGGTAACAAGGGTTTTCTAAGAAGCCCACTTACCTGCTAGTTTGCACTTCGTAGCTTGGAAGGACAGAGAGCAGAAGCGTGAGTTCAGTCTGTATGCTTTACTCTTCTCAATATTTTCACAAAAGCCATAGTCAACATAGCACACCTAAGGAACAAAGCAAAGCCAGTCACGTCTATGACCAAAGTCTTTATCCTTATTAAAAACTGTAATACATTTAACTGGATTTAATTTATTACAAAATCAGCAAGTGGTACCTTTAGCCGTCTCCTCAAAACCAAAGGAAAGGCTCCCTGATGCACCTCAGAAGATGACAACAGGCTGGCCTCAGAGTCCCATGTTCCAGGTCATTGTCTGCCACCTTTCCTTAGTCAACAGAAGAAAAAGGCCAAGGCAGAGCAGACTCTGAGGCCTTGCCGAAGCCATCAATGCTACTGCCTGGCTTCTCCCCATCTTCATCCAGTGCTGTGTCATCTTGTCCTTCCCACCACAAGTCTTTCCCATTCTCAGGGGCAATAGCTATTTCCAGAGAAGTAAATTACATCAGCCCTGTAATGCTGGCCACATTCTAGAATCCCAAAGCAGCACTTTGATGGCCTGCTCTGGACCACTGTGCTCCTAGATGACATATTTCTGTTGGGGGCAACAATGGTGTCAGGTTGGACAACAGAGAATTCTATTTGAAAAAAAAAAAAAAACCTAGTGTCTTCTTCCAGTGCACAGAGCTAGATTATGTCTTCACACAACTTAGCAAAGGCCCAGCTCTCAGACAGAGCCCGGAACTATACATTCTTATCACTGTGATGGTTAGCGTGTCACCTTTACATAACCTGGAAATGTCTCAGTGAGTCTACATCAGGGTAGCCTATAGAATGTCTGTGGGGGACTATCTAAATTACCTCAATTGATATAGGAAGACCTGGGCTCAAAGTGGGCAACAGCATGCCCTGGTTTTGGACCCTGTGCTGAGCACCAAGCATATATGCATTCATTTCTCCATGCTCTTGCTGCAGACGAACTAACTATTCTGTTTCTGCCTTGACTCTCTTGCAGTGAAAGACTGCATCATGAATAAACCCTCCTGAGTTGTCTCTTGTCCAGATACTTCATTACAGCCACAGAAGTGTGACTGCAGCACACACCGGTGGCACAGAGATGACCTTTACAGCATGCACAAAGCTCAACTGAAAAGTCCTCAAGACCACAAAGACTCTAGTTTTTAAGATAAGGTCTCACTATGTAGCCCTGCCTTGCCTGGGATTCATTCATTTAGCCTCTGCCTTCCAACCTATGAAAGCCTTTTTTTGTTAGTAACTAGAAACTAAGTTTTACTATCATGGGTTTAGAATAACTAAGAACCTGAGACTATTGAAAACTTACTATGCTTTCCTAATGAAAGACATGACAGTTATTAAGAATAGATACAAAGCAAGCAACAAAAGGCAGGAAGGAGTTGGCTAGAAAATAGCAGTCAACAGAAGGAGGTGCCTGTGTCTTCTGAAGAAAATGGGGTACATGCGCCAGCAGGAAATGAGGATAAATTCCTCCAGAACAGAGTGTGGAGAGTGTGCCTGGCTGCTGAGCAAAGCCTCCCTCTTGGGCAATGATACTGGACTCTGCTGCCTGGACCCAGGCTGTAGCAGAGTCCAAAGGATCAGCTGTTAGTCACTCAGTGCACAAGTTCACCTTTCCCACCCTTAACTTCTTCCTCTTGCAGGTCTCAAGACTCAGGCAGCTTTCATTCTCATTCAAAGCAATCTACAACTGCAACCTGATTTGTTCTTCCTGGACCCATGACATATACTCTGATGACAGGACTCAGTGTGTAAGAGATGAGGATGCTAGAGAAAGTCAGGCCATATTGTTAGCCTAGCAGCAGACTGCGGCAGGAGCCCTCCAGAGTCTCCACAGGGTCTGTCTGCTGCTGGATTTACCACACTGTAGTTTAGTTGTGGTGGCAGTAGTGGTGGATTTTCGTTTCTTCTGTGGACACCGGAGACTGAACTTGAGGCCCACTGTTGTTTCCTAGGCAAGTGTTTTAGCACTGAGTTACACCCTGTAACTGAGACCGGCTCTTACAAAAAAATTGTTCCTGGATGGGCCCATATGACTCACACACCCTGTGTTCGTTGCTCTAGGAAAGCAGAACAAGCATTTCAGCTTAAGACAGGACAGCCAGCAGCGAGCACCCAGTGCTTCCATTTCTGGCTCTCTGGCACCATCAAGTGGCCACAGATCTCAGTGTCACTTGAATAACAGCAGTGCCTGCACACTCCTCCTAGCTGCCAGAAGTCTTGGAGGCTGATGCTGAGGGTAACCCTGGGAGCAGACCAATTCAGCCTAAGACACCAAGAGGAAGAGGAGTGGCTGCTTCCCCAGGATAAACCTGCTTGAAGCTGCTCACAGAGCTCCTCGGAGTTGGGGTGGGGAAATGTCCTTCTGATGAGATCTGAGGCCTGACCCCTATCAGAGGACTTTATCTGCTCTGTGACTTTAGGAAACTGAGGGATCATGACTATACTGACATAAAAGCTGATGCGGACAGCTGCTACAGACACTATCTTCGAATTTCTACTGAAAATCACAAAAGATATGAAAAGGACAATGAGAAGCAGCAATCATATCTGAAAACCGGTAACGTATCTACCTCATGCTAGACAAAACTGAGCTTGCCTTTATCTTGTTCTCATCCATGGAAATGATCTGCGCGCGTAACCAGGCGTCGTCCTCTGCATTGACTGCCAGCAGCTGCCCCACATGCACGGTCTGGACTGGTGTGACTTTGGGGTTCTTACTGTAATACTCCTTCATCTCATCCTCCATCAGTTCCTGAGCAGCCGAGTAGTCTTTGCCTACATACCTGGATTGATGAGTAAACAAGAGAGTCATCTCTGGGTGAGTGATCCAGAGTGGAGCCTGGCTCCACTGCAACCATCCTCACTTCCAGTCTCAGCTGCTCACACCAGCAGGGGGAGGAGGACAGGCTATGGAGATCACAGCCTAAGGTGGCAATGGTTGACAGTCCTGAGAATGGCCAGGTGAATGTAGGCATTGGAGGCCCCAGGGAAACACCATGGAGGCCAGATGAGCCCTCCAGAGTTTGACTGAGGCTGCTGAGATCTCTATGGGCTACTTACTACAAAAAGAATGTGGCAAATAGTTTTACCCTGGCCAAGGATGCATCTCAGAATTCGAAAGCTTTGAAAAGCAGGGAAACTACCAAAAAAGAACAAAATTAGGCCTGGGAATTCTATGTAGCAGAGCAATTCCCTAGCTTGTGCCAAGCCCTGGGTTTCATCTCTGGGCTCCCTGCAAGACAGACAAACATAGCAACACAATGCCCCCCCCCCCCACCAAAAAAAAACTTACTTAAAAAATCTGAGTTAATTACAACAAAATGTTGTGTTAGTATCTCAGAGATGACAGGGTCTGGCTGGATGCCTCTGAAATGTATAGCCTGAGCAGTACTATTTTCAACATAGCCCAGCCTTTTAACAGTTCTAATGTTGACATGCAGTCCTTTGATCCAGTGTTTCAAAACACATTCCTTTCCTGTCTGCCGTGAGCAGACAAGGCTGTTTTCTTGCCTTTCTTAAGGGCCACATTTCAGGATTCTAGATCTGGAAAACCAAGTCTGGCTTATAAAGTGAGAATATCTCAGCTACACGATGAGATCTACCAGCTGGAAGAGCACCCAAGTTACCCAGCCCAGGAGAGGGAGAGGCACAAGAACCCTGGACTTGTATTGCTCCAGTATTTACCCAGGGTCTCAAGTGATTTGAGGAAACCCTAAGAACCTGTTCCTTATGGTCTTAGTAACTAGCAGCAGGACAGAAGATGGCTCATTCCCTGTTCTAGAGAGGAGTGGGAATGCTAGAAAGAGTTTTACACAAAAGGCAAAGACTGCACCTTTGGAGACACTGGCTATTTTAAGATGAAACTCTACATGTAGTCTTCATCCCTGGACTGCTTATATCCATTGTCAAACGACATCACTCACACTTACTGAGTGCAGTGAGCGTTAAGGAGAGGCTGAATGTGGTCTTCCACTGTGATCTCGTCTCTTGGGAGCCTGGGACCTGCTAAGAGTGCCTACTTGAGGGCCTGAACTGAGGTGATGGGAGTCTGCCCAGTGCAAAGTCCTGGCAGGGTCCTGGAGCTGCAGCTGCCTCTGCTCTCAGAACAGCCAGTAGAGAAGGCTGGCTCCACTCATGAGTGAGGACAAGGGATGGTACTACAGCTGAGTGAGAGCGGGCAAGAGCAAGTACAGGCTTGTGTACCGTCGGAGGGAACAGAGCCTGGAGTACAGACCAACCTCAGCATACCACCAGCACGAAGCTTCACCTGCACCCAACAGTCCAAAGAAACCACAGTCCTAAAGATCCTTCCCGGCAGTGGAGCCAGGTATCATCGCCTCTTTAGCCTCAGCCTGCTCAAGCCCTGGAGCTTTAATGTTGTCCAGCTCTTCCTTCTGGAAGGACTCTGATGTGGGTTTCTCTGCACTTTTCTAGCTCAGTTATGGGTCCTGGGAAGCCCAAACCAGAGGGCCATTTGGGGTGAAGGGGACTGGATTCTGTTTTCTTCGGTGTTCTCCCCTCTACCCAGCCCCAGCCCAACACTGACAGGTTCCCACTTCAGGAAGCAGCAAATTACATTCTTCCTACATACTCTGGATGCTTCACAGTTTTCCTACAAGTCTAAGACAAGCATTCAGACGCAAGTTGAAGTTTTCAATTCTAGCTATCAGCTGGGAGGTGGCAGTGCACACCTTTAATCCCAGCACTCAAGAGGCAGAGCAGGCGGATCTCTGTGAGTTCAAGGCTAGTCTGGTCTTGGTCTACAAGAGCTAGTTCTAGGATAAGCTCCAAAGCTACAGAGAAATCCTGTCTCGAAAAACCAAAATATAAATAAATAAATAAAAATTTAGCTCTCATTAACCAGTTAAGTGAAGGTTACTTGTCCCACACAGTGATATCTAAAGGCTCAAGTCAGCAGGCACCTCTAGGCCCAGGAGCTACTCTGAGATGTATGGTGAAGTTAGCTACCCTAACTTTTCAGGACTGCTGGTTTGAAGAGGGCTTGCTGTTTGCAGGTTGGATAGAAATGTAATGTTTTTGATACAGTTGTCATGATGCTTATGACATAATTTTTCCAGGTTCATATTATCATTCCAATCTTTAAAAATTATTACTCATCCTTTCTCCTAAGAATGTTGTGGGCATTTAACAAATTAGCATATTTCTGCATTTCACTACAACCCCTAAGGGAGGTAGTCTTCCTTTACTCAACAGCATCCACACAAAGGATGGCCAAGCAACAGCACTGCACCACATCTTAACTAGAAATGCCAACTTGCCTGATAACAACATCATTTGTGTTGCTTAGCTCAACCACCAGCACAGAAGGGGAGGCCTCGGTAGGGATCACCAGAGGCGGCACAGTTATGTCCTCCACAAAGTCATCAGCACTTTCAGCCATGTTTTTTTCTATCTGCAAAAACTCTTTTTCGATCATCGCCTTGATGTCAAAATCTCCTTGTGCCTGCCCTTCATCCTTTAAGCTCTTGTCAGTGGGCAATGGGAGTTTTGCATAGAGAATTGCCTTCTGGGCATTCCCGGAAATGTAGTTTATGGTGCACACATCAGAGAGTGAGGCAAGATTCTTTAAGGCATCTTCAGGGAACTTGAGTTTGTATGTGTCCTCATATGCTTTGGGGAGTGCGCTTGCCCAAAGACCACTTGAGTATTTCACCAGCAGCTCTGCCACTTTCTGCTTGACATCTGGCATCACTGTTGGGCTCCCTTTTGATGGCTCCTCCTGCTTGGGAGCAGGCAGTAGAGATGGGAGCTCCTTCTCAGCGTCCTGTTCACTTCTCAAGGACTGCTCTTTCTTGGCAGGATAAAGAAGTGAATCTTGACCACCACCACAAGGTTTTTCTACCTGAAAATTTTAAAGAAAGCAAATGAGATATTTCAGAGGCTAAGAGAAACCTGAAAGCACAGTAATATATTTTACATTTGAGAAAAGCACCATTTTCAATTCAAGATGCAAAAGAGCATGACCGTTACTCTTTTTAACGTATCACCTGACAGACGGCGGGAGCCACAGGTTAGAAACAACAGGGCAAGAAAGGGCATTCATTTCACTCAGAAGATAGTGAAGACTTAAACGCCCCAGGGAATGATGAGGCTTTTCCCTGACAGTGTTTACCAGAACCAAGCCTGCAAAAGACACTGGAGCCAGGGTGGGATGAGGCTGTGAGGACTGCACCATGGAAGGAACACAAGGACTGTTGAAGTGCAGTGGGATGCTCCCTTCCTCTCCTTCGTTCCTCGGCCTTCCCCGTGGGATTCTTTGGAGAAGATGCCCCAGGATAAGGCAGCAGGAGCAAGCACCACAAGAGCAGGGTAACTGAAGGCACTACCATCCTAAAATGTAGTGGGGAAAAGCTCATCACGGGTCATCCAGCCTCTGACTTCACTTGCCTGAGAGGCACACCCCGAGGAACTGATGACGCTGCTGTCCTCCAATTCAAAGACCTTCTCCTGACAGACCAGGATTGGCAACTACCAGCCTCCTGCCCAGTACAGTTCCCAACTTGTGAGCTAAGACGGCCGACAGATCAGAAGAGTCATTTCCAGGATGAATGTCACGTGGGATTCAGTGTTCATGAAGCCTCCCTGGCTTATGCAACCTAAGGCTGCTCTGCACTACAATGACAAAGTCATGGCAGGCCCGGTGACAGTCATGCAGCTCTGCAACATTTCTGAGCTTCCAAAGCCTAGACAGCTTAGACAGCCCTTCACAAAACCAGATTCCTCACCCTGACTTCAAATTCACTGCCTTCTGGAATGGTCCCTGCTTTCAGTCCCATTTGGCTATTCCTCAACTACAATTTAAATCCTTAGAAGAATCTGCTAGGGTGGTTACGTTAATAGGAAACTACCCAAGACACCAGATTGTTTCCTGTTTTATTGCTGTTGTTTGCTTCTTGCATTTTGCTTTTAGGCAGGGTTTCCTGCAGCCTAGGCTGGACTTAAACTCATTAGATAGCACAAACTGGCTTTGAACTCCTAGTTTTTCCTCCTTTCCTCCCTCCATCCATCCCACGCCCCTTCTCTTTTGAGATGGGGTCTCTCTACATAGCTCCAGTTGTCCTGGAACTCTGTAGACCAGGCTGGCCTCAAACTCAGAGATCTCTGCCTCCCTAGTGCTAGGATTAAAGGCATGGGCCACCACATGTGCCTGGCCCTCTGATCTTCCATTTCTTAAGAGTTGGGATTATAGGCATGTATCACCATGCCAGGCACAACCAGAGTACTTCTGCTGACTGGCCAGCTTACTAATGAAGAACATGACTTCATTTACCTCACTTATGTACAAAGACACCACCAGAAAAGACCTTTAATAAATCAAAAGACATTGTCAGAATGACATTAAAAGATTCCTTTTGGGGTTGGGCATTGGGACATACGTTTTTAATCTTAGCATTTTGGAAGTGGAGGCAGGAAGATCAAGATTTCAAAGTTATTTTTAGCTACATAATAAGTTTACAACACCAGCCTGGACTACAGGAGATGGTGTCTCAATAAACAAAACAAGCAAAAAAATCCAAGGTCCCTTTTTGTCTGGTTACATATTCTTCATGATGCTTAAGGAGCGGGGAATACAGATATAAAACCTTGGGTTTAGTTCCTTATTCTTCTGTCAATGTGTGCTTAAGTTCCAAGTAAGAAAAATCCCAGACCTTTGAAAAGCCCAAGAGATCGCCAAGAAGTGATGCACTGCGTGTGTGCCAGCTGCAGGTCTTTCCTGTGTAGTCACCTGCCACAATTTATGTACGTGTTGGAAAGTTGCACTCACATAAATATTTGCAGTATTCCTTTGCTCCATGGCTCATCAACTTCTTAAATCTGTTTTTTTTTTTTTTTTAAATCTTCTTTCCAGTGCTAGGGAATGAGTTAGAGCAAGCATTCTAGTATTATGCAACATTACCAGCCCTTCTCTATTTTAGACAGGGTCTTGCTCTGTAGCCTTAGCTGGCCTTGAATTTGTCATCATCTTGCCTCAACCTTTGAAGAGGCAAGAATGACAGGCACCACCATGCCAGTCTGTGTTGTGCTTTAGCATGCTGGATAAGGTCTCTGAATTTATGCTGAGCATCCAGGGGAAGGTTGAAAAATATACTTCCCGGACAAATGGAAACAGGAGAACACAGTGCTGCGAGTGGCTGTCGTGTGAGAGATTCCGGTTGTGTAATTCCACGCTGAGACATGGCAGACGAGACTGCTGTCCTGCCTTCACCTACCAACCTCCTCTCAACCCCTTCTCGAGTACATGATGGGCTAGCTAGTTCAGCAGAGAAAAGGCCATGAGCCTCAGTCCACAACTTCATGTGTCCCCATTTAACCCCTAAAGGACACATTTCTCAGCTTTATGATGCCTTTATTTCCAGAGAAGTTACCTGAAAATATAGGGAACGTCAAGGCTGATGTGGTTGGTGTCCGCCCCCCACCCACTCCAGTGCTAAGCCTCCATCTCTTCCTATGTGTTAGGTCTGAGAAAAGCGATGACGCTGCATTAACCTCAGCAAATGTCTGTGCGGTCTCTGTGACTCTCCCGAGCAGAAAGCACTGTTTTTTTGACAGAAGTTATGGACAACTTAGCTACTTAGTAGAAGTAAGGCAAATGTACAACCCTATTTTTTTCTAGTCTCTATTTAAGAATAACCTGTGCTTTTCAGACAGGGTTTCCTGTAACCCAGACTGGCTGCAAACTTGTTGTGCATCCAATGACCTTGAACTCCTTGACCCTATCTCTACTTCTCAAGTGCTGAGACTGGAGGTGTACTCTATTATATCCAGCTAATTCCAGGATAATCTTAAAAGTCAAGTAGAAGCAGTGTGTGTACAAGTCTGTCTGTAGCATTTAGGTCAAACTCTGCCAGTCTGCATAAAAAGTGAAGAGCAAGAATTTACCCAAAGTCCAAGCAACAGTCAGGAAATGGCTTAGAGGACAGCTCCCCCCAGCAGTTTACGCTTTTGTCTATGGTAAACATTCCTCTCTTCCTGACTTCCTAGGATTATAAGTTCCAGTGAGGTTGTAGTGGATTTTTCCTTATTTCAGATAAACCTGGGTGTGTTCTGGGAGCTATGGATATAAAACTGTTTCCTTATTTCAGAAGGGAGGCTGAAGGCCTGGACTTACTGCGTCTCCAACAGTCTGGCCTGCTGACTAAGATTAAACACATACTTAACTTAGGAACACGCAATCTAGCTACAGTTAATTCAGACAGCATTCAACATTTCAGGCAAATGAATGTATTTCCTGATAAGTTTAGGGACATGGGAAACATGTTAGAACCAAATATTTCATTAACCAACCTTTGGAGAATGGCTTTAAGGTAATGGTTCTCAACCTTCCTAAAGCTGCAATAGTTCCTCTTGTTGTGGTGACCCCAACCATAAAATTATTTCATTGCTACTTCATAACTGTAATGCTGCTGCTGTTATGAATTGTAATGTAAATGTCTGTATTTTCAGGTGGTTCTTAGGTGACCCCTATACATGGGTCATTTGACTCCCTCCAGAGGGGTTGAGACCTACAGGTTAAGAAACACTAGCAAAGGGTTTCTCAGTTCAAAGGGGAATATACGTGGAAGACAGCATTTAGACTTTAAAAATTAATATAATTTTTTTTAGTTTATTTGTTTTAAAATTTCCTACAGATGGAAGCTTGCTTTTTCTGGTACTTTCTCCTCTGACTGCTGTCTCCCACCAAGCATGGTGTCTCTAATTCTCTGGTAATGTGCTTACAAAGGAGACCTAACTCTCTCCCCGTACCCTCCAGGTCTCCCCACAGCTAAGGAACCATGGTTATACTTGATTGTGATGTCTGTTCTTTTCCGTACCCTGGCCCATGTCACAGGGCTTAGAATTTACACATGGGCTCCTGCCTCAGCTCCAAATGCTGATACATGGCTTTTTATAATTTCCTGCATGTGACATCCAGGAAGCCACTTCTACTAGATTTCCCAGGAGAGGGCTTTTACAACTTCTGGTTCCTCTGGCCCACCTGATTCAGGCACATTCCTGGAAAGGGATCAAAAGCTCCCCAGCCCCCACCCCCACCGTGGGCAAAGACTCAGCATCTTAACTGTGTTTCTGTCACCTTTCTGTTTTCTAATTTTGACTCTGGACGTCCACTCTCCATCAGTCTAGTCATGGGACCTGCACCCCCCACATAAGATGTGCCCTCAACCTCCTTACAGGAGACATCAGTGATGTAAGACTAATGTAACTCTATAGAGTTAATACACTCTATACCACAGAGACAAGCCACCTTCTGTGGTGACACCGGAAGATTCTATGTCAAATATGCGTTACATCTGCTATGCTCATGCTCACAAGTTCATTCTATTCAGCCTCATTTCTACCTAATTTGGAATCACACCTCACTAGGTTTCTGTAAGCTTCCAGGAGACTAATCAAGATTGGTGGGTGTAGGTCCAAAGAAAAAACATCGACTTCCTTGGGCAGCTGTGTGTTCGTACAGATGATGATCCCTCCTCACCGTGACCATTTTCTCCTTAACCAGGAGGGACCTCTTTTCGTTCGAGTTTTACCTGGGAACCTAGTCTCTGAAGGATCACCTGCCAAGAGCACAGCAGAGGCCTCTGAGGTTAACTGTTTCTATGGAAACAGAATTTTCTTTAGGGTTCTTGAAGAATCCAATAACATCCAAAGAAACTGAGACTTCCCACACCATCTATACAGGTGCAGCTGTGTTGCCACAGAGTAGCAGTTTTATATTGAAGCTTTATATAATGTTCCAAACCTCATTTTACATAGCTATCATTCGACTGAAACTCAAAATGGTACAATAAATGCTTTTATTTACTTATAGATATACTTTCTAGCACTCTATTTTAGCATTGTTTAGCAAACATTTAGAAAAGGTCATGGACTCAAACGAACCAATGCTAACAAAAAGAAACCAGTTTAAAAATGGAAAACTCTGGCATTGGTAGTGAAGGAAAGAACCCCGCCCCAGAGCCTTTCCTCAACAATGACCATTTCTGTCACTGTTCACAAGTCTGCGCCTTATGCTCACTTCACAGAAGACTGCTCAATCGATTCCTTAAAAGGCAGCCTCTCTGTGCTAATGGTGAAGCTGACTGGCAGTCAGAGCTGAGAATGAGAAGGAAAGAACCGGTGGCGTCACTGAGCCGCAGTGACAACAGACTGATTGGTACGATCAGAAGTACGTGATGCTTTGAGGCAAGAGAGGTACTATGTTCAAGGAAAGACTGAACCCGGCTAAACCAGCTAACCCAGTGGAGCAGCACACCACACACACCTCTGCAGCAGTGCCCCACACTAACAACCACAGCCATGGTGCTGAAGGACCTAGACCAGTGGGTTCTGTTTAAGAAGCACAATTCGTGGTACATCCCACAGAAACTTAAAGGTAACATAAGAAGTTCTCTGTTGCTGAGATCTCTGCCGTCCACAAGCCATCTGCAGAGAACCTTTCTCTACCACCCTAAAGATGGCTGTAGAGGCAGACCCCCTTCCCTGCCAACTCTCACCTGCCTGATACGTTTTACTGATGCTGTCTCTAGACACACACCAGCACCGTTTCAACAAGTATAAACTTCATGGCATCTAGTTCTAAACTTAAGCCACCTGTTCACACACTTGGAAGATAGTGGAGTCTTCCAGCTGTATCTATAGAACTTTCTGGGATGCTTCTGACTAGGAGCTATGGCTCTTGCTGTACACTAGGCTTTCCTCTTGCTCTCATTACCTGTGGCAGGGGGAAGTAAAGTGAAGGGATCCTTTTCAAGGTGGCACCAATGCTCATCTCTGCTTCTTCATCTGGAACCTTTTCCACTTAATAGCATCTCCAGCTTTCACTGAGGTAACTTCCTCTGTAGGACCTGCTTCAGCAATGGCTGTGTCTGCTGTCAGGTTGGGCTGAGGTTTCTGATGCTCTGCTGGCAGCTGCTTCATGTATTTTACCTCATTTAATTCTCGTAACAATCCTATGACGTGTAGCTTAGTTATCTCACAGAACAGATTAGGGCTTTAGAGGGTGGTATGCAGGCCGGAAGTTACACAGCTGAGAAGTGACACCCCTAGATGTGCATCAGAGGCCTCAGAGATTAAGTTTACTGTCTCTATGGAATTAGAATTTTCTCTAAGATTCTGTAAGAATGTAGTACCCAATCAGGTCAAGATACTTTTCGACCCATCTGTATGGGCACAGTTCTATTGTCATGGAGTAGCAGTTTTGAATTGAGGCTTTCAATCACATTCCAACTCAACTCTGATCTAAGCTCTCTGTATCCTTCCGGCCTGTGGGTAGCTTAGACAGATGGCACGCCATTTCTCAGCTTCTCTATGCACTGTGCCAGGTGCCAGTCAGCTTCCATCTAGTCAAAGGTCTGCTGAGACTTCTGAGTTGTAGCACTGTGTTCATCAGGACTTCCTTCTGGGGCTGAAACTCTGGAAGCCACATTCCATGTCTACAGTACTGCGGTGGACACTGCCAAGCTCTCCCATTTCCTCTGGCCACCACTGTGCTGGCAGTCTGTGTGTGTCTGCTCCTGTGAGGGTGGGCAGTAATGGTACTCACACTGCTCATGCTCCACTTCCCCAGGGTCCACTTCTGTTCATGAACAGACTTTTTTTAAGGTAGCTCATTTTGCATGAGCTGACAGGAATTTTATTATATCCAGCAATTAGCTCTACAATTCCATCAACACAGATTCCTGCACACAAGAGCACAGATGCAAGTGAGGAAACAGCTGCTGCCTCTGCTTTTTCAGATGCTGTGCGATTGCAGGCCTGCTTCCCGGTCAGAAGTCCTGCAGCACTAACTCACGGTCAGTGACTGCATGGGCTAGACAATGGTATCCAACACAAGTGCACGGAGGAGTAAATCATCTCTGTGGAAGCTGTTAGTAATCAGAGTCATCAAGGCATATCCAACCACTCATGAAAGCTTATATAATATTATGTTACCAGTCACGACATGTCACCTTCTGTGACTAAGGCCTGATGTGCCACCAAATATGGACTAATTCTCTGGGGGTTCCAAAGCTGTGGTCCAGCAGGTCTTGAGGCCATGGGTAGAAACTCTTCTCAGCTGGGTACATCTGATCCAGCTCAAAAGCCTAGCCTCTTGGCTTTCCACACAGCTTTAGGCAGGACACTGGAGATGGACATGCCAGTGGACACAGAGATGAAGAGGCTGTTCATTCCATCTGGGTCTCGGTAGGTTTCGATCCCCTGCCACCCCATCTGGAGCCCTTTTTATTCCCTTCCTGGATGGCAATCATAACTGGTACAGGCCTAGCATTATCTGTCCAATGATGAGCTTACTCACTAGGCAGCAAGTTCCATGAGGGCAAAGACTATGTTTGTCTTGTTTTCTGTTTTATCCTCAGCATCTAGGTCAGTGGCTAACAGACCAGTGTTTTGCAACTGCCAGTCAGGTCTCACAGAGAATCCTATCTAGAGCAGCCAGGAGACATTACGGCCCTTCTCCTAGGTGTGGATGGAACTCCCCATACCTAAGACAGCTTCTCCATCATTTCCAATTCTCCCACAGCTGTCAAAAACCACAAAGTTTATCATCACTATGACTTTATAGTCTCTCCTGCTGAGCACACCTACTGCTACCTGAGTGACCCAAAAGGTTAAATGTCACACAAACCAGCATCTAAGTCTTAGCAATAATCCTAGCATTCAAGGAGCTGAAGCAGGAGCACTGCTGTGAGCTCAAGACTAGCCTGAGCTAGTGATAATATCCTGTCTACAAATAAAAACTCAGTGTCATCTAGCATCCCACGACATGGTCCTGCACATGCCTGATCTGAAGCTCCATCAAGGTAAAACCTCACAGCTGCTATTTGGTCCCTAAAGCTGAAGCTGCCCTGCTGATAGGCATATGGAAACACCCACAAGCATGTGTCTTTGGGTGGTAGGACTACAGGATAGTTCTATTTTTTAAAATGCTGAGTTGCACCTTACTAGATCTGGATGGAGGTGAGTGGTCCTTGACTTCCCACAGGGCAGGGAACCCTGATTGCTCTTTGGGCTGACGAGGGAGGGGGAATTGATTGGGGGAGGGAGAGGGAAAGGGGAGGCGGCGATGGGGAAGAGACAGAAATCTTTAATAAATAAATAAATAAATAAATAAAGATTGCAAACCCTATTAATGCATTGGATATTGAAGTTGCTAGTAAAGAATCATTATAAAGACAAAAAAAATAAAATGCTGAGTTGGAATTTATTGGGAGAAAGATAACACATGCTTAAAGTATGGGCAGACAAGAGCAGATGCCTAAGTATTTTAACAATAGTTAAGTACATATGACTTAGTGAACTTTGATGTTGTGTTGTTGAAAGTATATAATGCATAGCCCAGTTCAAAGCTTAAGCAAAGTTTTAAAATTAAGTAAAATTTAAAAAATAAAATATGGGCCAGGTATAGTGGCAAGAATATATGTATTTTTATAACTTAGATTTTTAATCTTTTTCACAGTGTTTTATACAGTTGGAGAACTTAAAAGACAAAGATCTATAATGCTCTTAGATTTTTATTCAGTCATGTTGAGCCACAGAGCAAGGGCCCATTTCTAATCCCAGACTTTCAGCGTTGCCTTTGAGTCTGATGTTGGTTGTGGTAACACAGTATGCTATCAGTGTTTCTGCTCTTCATGGAGGAGAGAATAAAGGCACAAAAGGGATTATAAGCATCGTGTAACTGTTTAAAGCCAGGGAGAAATGACCAAGGAATAATTGAAACACTTAAAAATAATCAGAAGTTAAAAAATAGGTATGAAAAGTATCAACAGACACCCAAATGACTGGCAGTCTATGGTATCTGAGACACACGCATACTGTGTGCCATCAGCACGCACAATGGCAGTACTACTCAATCTAAAAAGCCAAGAGAGACACTGGTAGGGAATGAATTCTGTAGTTCTGCTGCATGCTCAACACTCCTGACTGGGCACAAGATGACCATAAGGTACAGGTGAATCAAGTGCTGAAAACATAACAAAAAAGTTGGTTGCTTCAGTACCTAAAATCTAATAGGCTTTTAGGTAACAGCCTAATATCAACAGGACAGATACTTTTGTCAGACAGAATCCTCTGGGTCTCTGTGGACATGCAGAGCAGCAAAGATGAAAATTTCTCCAAAAGTAATAAACTGAGCTACACAAATGCTAGTAATTATCATGAAGTATAAAGCAACCAATACGGCAAAACATTGTATATTCTTTAAATATAAGCTCTGAAGAATTCCTTATCCAAATCTAGCAGCAAGTTATCTATGTATCGTGACCACAGAAAGCTCTACAGTCATTTTAAATTTACTATAAAGTATGTGATTATCATTGGATTCTTTAAAAGTAAATAACTGAATGCATCTGAGATAGGCTGACAAACTGCTAACAGCTCCCTCAGGAGGGGACATCAATACCATCATGCCCAAATTCAGGAAGAATCTTCCCCAGATAAAGGGGAACAGAAAATTTCCATCTTAGGAACAGCTCTATGCTTTAGATACACAGGCGACATTCTCCTGAACGTCTGTCATTCCTGCACTTACCAGGAAATGGGGCAGTGTCTCCTCCATTCTGACATGGCTTGTTTCCCTACTTCACATGGAGAATGCTAACATCTAGCACACTGCCCTAACCACATTTTTCCATAGCTATTTACCCCACCAGCCTTCATCTCCGTGCTTCCAGAACCTAGGACAGAGATTAGCACAAGCAGTGTTGTGACTGGAGAGGGAGCAAGCAGGATGGCTGTATGGAATGGTGACTTCCGCCTGGAACTGGACACTAGACTCGGAGGGAACAATCACCCATGGGGAAAAACAGTGACAAAACACACACTTTTCTTAGGGGTACTTAAAAGATAAGGCGACCTGTTTTCCCCAATAGGTTTGGGGCCCAAATGTAGTAAAGAAAGCCCTCTTTCAAAACAAACATACTCCTCAAGAAATTGATTCTACCAACACAGAAGCACCCAGCAGGTGTTAATGTTGTCGTTTAGGAAAGCTGCATTTTGAAAGATTCTATATTCATAATTAAGAAACATCTAGAAAGTACTTGGGTGTAAGAATCTAGCTGTCTCTCTCTCTCTCTGGCTAGACTTGTCCTGATTCACCATCTTATTATAATCACTAACTCAGAGCAGAGGTGGCTACAGAGAGCTTTCAATCTAAAGTTTCTACCATGAGAAGAGGCCTGTATGGGTCTCAAATTGAGTATATTAGCAGTTCCAAACAAAGTTCCATGTAAAAACAATTAGCACAAATAACACACATTTGTTCTAGCTCAAAGTCTTTTTTTTTTTTTTTTTTTTTTTTTTGTTTTTTCGAGACAGGGTTTCTCTGTGGTTTTGGAGCCTGTCCTGGAACTAGCTCTTGTAGACCAGGCTGGTCTCGAACTCACAGAGATCCACCTGACTGCCTCCCAAGTGCTGGGATTAAAGGAGTGCGCCACCACCGCCTGGCTTAGCTCCAAGTCTTGAAAGCTGCTCAAGAACATGTTGAGACTAATACAAATTGTTAGCAGTAAGTGCTAAAAGGGCAAAACAGTCAATGT
The DNA here is from genome assembly GCF_014885135.2 of Alexandromys fortis. Taxonomy (NCBI): domain Eukaryota; kingdom Metazoa; phylum Chordata; class Mammalia; order Rodentia; family Cricetidae; genus Alexandromys; species Alexandromys fortis. The sequence goes on from NW_026067972.1 coordinate 3,858,700, forward strand.
TTATTGGCAGAAGTTCAATCAACACAAAGTAGTACACAGTATATATTATCAGCTACAAAATACATCTTAAAATTAAGACAAAATACATAAAGCACTTCCAACCTTGAATTAATTCTTGTAGGATTAGAAAGCCACGTGTGTTAATCTTAGAGAAAGATTAGTGCCAACAGCACACGTGAAACACTCTGCTCCCATGACTAGGGACTTGGGACCTGCAAGCTGGGCAAGGAGGGGCATAAGAAGGGAAGAAGGAGGAAACACGTACCGTGCAAATGTGAGGCCAGTGTTCAAACTGCTGTAAAATTCCTTGGTTAAGGTCTTCTTTATAAAACTCTTTGTAAAAATGTGGAAGCTTAGATATCCAAATGCCATTGTTATGCTTGTCTAATATTTCCTTTATGCGGTTTTGAACCTCATCCATCTTATTAGTGTAAGAGGCAGGAGGCGTGACATTTGGTTTCTCAACAGTCTGATTTAAATTATCTTTAAATTAAAAGAATGATAGCATTAATAGATTATTCCCATCCCCTAGCATTTGTGTCTCTGACTTTGCTATGCTATGGGCGTATGGAGCCGTAGGTTTTAAAAGACTGAGGGATTAGCTGAGCAGCACTGAGGACCACCTCAGCCCTGAGCTTATCAGCAGGGCCAAGACACCTTCAACAAGGGAACTTGCCTTCATTGCTTTAAAAACATCAGGGCAATCTTGCTGGGTAAAACCATGTCTTACTATTTAATGCTTCCTAACTGCAGCGAAGGAAGGCAACATTTAGGCAATATAAATATATGTACAGTGCTCAACTGAAAGTTATAGTAAGTTTTCATTTTGTTCCACAAGGCACAAAAACACCTTAGTAGGAAGAGTGAAGGACATTTTATAAAAGATAAAAGGATGTCCAGGTTTTCCAATTATAACAAACTTTTTCTTTTACAAGGAAAACAATTTAGCAATTCACAAAATCCCCAAAACTATGAAACAACCCCAGTTAGTTTATGAACATCAACAACACGTCTGGCACCCAGACATCACCAACACGGACTGGCTTTTACTTCCCCAATATTTATCTCTCAAAGTTTTAGCTAGCTTCTTTCATACTCATTTACTTTTGATTGAAAACTCAGAGTGCCTGAGTTTACGTACTAAGTGAGAGAAACCTGGGTGTTTCTGTGACCATTCTAGTATTTTAACTATGAAGTAATATCAAACCTATTTAGAATTCTACTAGAATATATATCAAAGTATTAAAAATCTAACATCTACATGAAGAATGTATTTACAATTTAAGCAGATACCTCTTCTGCTAAGCATAATAATTTTTAATTTGTTTTAACTAATTAATGGAGATAATATATAGCCTAGTTTGGGGATACTGGTCTCTAAGGATGCCAGGTACCAAAGGGAGTTTTTCTTCTAGTGAGAAGAGAGCATGATGATGTGTCTCTGGTAGTCTTACACTGACACAGAGAGTAGAAGGGTCCAGAATACCATATACATTTCCTATTAAGGAAACATTTATTCTATTTGAAACTCTTAGAAGAGGTATATAACTTTACCAAGTAGTCATGCTTTAGAAAATGCATATGCAAAACAAAATTCCTATCTACAAGAATCATATTATTCATTTTCATAAGCAATACTGGAAGAACATTCCTTAGAAAAGTTATTTGAACTCAGCAAGAGGCACATGCCAAGCAGCTAACTGTCTAGTCACACTCATACTGAGCCCATGGTCAGCACTCTGTAAACCTGCTCCTGGTAAGAGTACTCAGCAGACTTAGACACTGCTTGCACAAGACAAGGCTATGAATGATGTACTTCTAACCATCGCTTTCCTTGACTTTATTAACTATCCTATTGTTTTCTTAATGGCCCTTTTGGATTTTATAACCAATAATTACTCATACTTAGCTGTCACATCACAGTTAAAAAATAATTTTATTCTTTGTTTCTATTTTATGTGTATGGTTGTTTTGATTGCATGTTTGTGCACTACCACATGTGTGTGGTGCCTGTAGAAGTCAGAAGAGGGTATCAGAAACTCTGGGAGTGGAAGTACAGATGGTTTTAAGTCAACCATGTTGGTGCTGAGAACCAAACTCAGGTCGTCCGAAGAGTGGTCAGTAATCTGAACTTCTGAGCCATTTTCCCAGGCCCCACAGCTCACAGGTTGTAGTGCCAACTTTACTAGTAGAGTATCTATCTTATGAGTTTAAACCCCACACTTATGACCATGAGATAGAGCATGTAGTTTCCTTAAAGGTAGGTGGCTGAGTGCCAAGTCTTGAGGGTTTACCCTCTAATTATGGAGAGGGTGAAGAAAGCATCCGTAAGTCTGCAAAGGTCACGTGGACACGGAGCAGAATGGGACTGGTGTGATGAAGGCCTCAAATCATGCTGACAGTATCACTGAAGCATTATTCTTTTCTAGAGATCACTTTAATCCACAAGATTAAAGTTAGAAACGGAGAGAGGGAGACAAATTTCATGCAGGAGAAGGTGAGTGCACATGCCAAAAGCCACCATTACATGTTTCTCTTGGGGCCCGTCTGGAAACATACCATTCACTTCCTTAGCGCAGGTCCTTGGGAGGGGTGTCTGCAAAGGTGCTGGCAGGGATGACTTCGGACTAAACCTAAGGTGTGAAAGAATGACAAGCTTTAAACTCTACTTTTCATTTAAAGTCCCAATGGCACTGACCAGCAAATTAACTTAATATAGTATTCCAAAATATGAAAATAAATCTGGTATCATATGTCATATTTACTCAGAGAAAAGCATGTTAAAAGCTAAACTTAAGGAAGGTTTTGAAAAGCCTTTTTCTGAACCTGGAAGTCAGAGTTTCAACTAATCATCTTTAAAGAATAAATAAATGAAAGCACACAGAGAGTAAACACTTGACATAAAGAATACTTTGGATTATAGCCCCCAAAATGAAAGACAGGCAGCAGCAGATTGGGGTGTGCTGCCACATCGTGACATATGACAACAGGCGCACAGATGGGTGGAAGAACATTACATTTCCCCTCTGGCTTGGCTATAATGAAAGTAGTGTTTCAAAGTAGCAAAAAGGCTGCTCAGATACTACACGGACAAAAGAAACATAGGCATCTGCCTACCTCATATCCTTTCCAAAACAACTTACTATCAACTACTGGACTTACATAGGAAGATGTTTCCAAATATGAGGAGTAACAAACCACACCCACCCACCCATAGAGCCACAAGTACGCATGCATGCATGCATAGCTCCACACATTCACACAGGCACACACCCACCCACACGTAGCCACACATATATACATGGCCTTGTATTTTCCGTCTCAGGTGTCTCAGCTGCATCCCAGTTCTTGAGTAACCCTTAGTACTAGCAAGAGAGTGAGTGTTGTAAGAATGACTGAATGAACCATGATCAAAGGAATCAGTGGCTACATTTCTCTCACTAGGAGAGGCAATCACAATTTTGAGCAGCACAGAAGACTTTTAAAGACTAAAGTGTTTCAAATAAAGCACATTTCCTAATAGCACTGTAATTCTAAAAGAAGCAGACTGTCAGTTACTAATAAAGGCTTCAGCACAAACAACTGCCAGAGTCCACGCCTCTGCACTAATCCATGCAAAGCCTCACCAGAAAACTCCAGAGCAGACCTTTCTGCCAAACTATTATTTTTTATTAATTTTTCCTAAATAGTATCTGGAGGTAAAGCTTCTGAGGAAAAACTGACCTTTACCCCCAAATAGACACTGATTTAAGTTGCTATGATATCACAAATTTGCAAAAAAGGCACAATTTTTCAACTAGGAAGGAAGAAGGGATACTGATTCATCTCTATCAAGGTTCAGTGTGTGTTTCCTGTCAGGAGGCCAACAGGACAGTCTTCAGGCTCTGCACAACCACTCAGTTCTGCCACCGCAGTACAAAACAACAACGGGCATTACAGGAACAGGATACATATGGCAATGCTCCTATAAAACTGTATTTACAAAAGCAGGCAGGGGGCTTTTGGCCTGTAGCCCATGGATTGTAGTTTGCTAACCTCTGGGTGACTTCATAAAACCGTGACATTTAGAAATAGAAAAAAACCTTCCTATCAGCTACCTGCATGTTTTTTACTGGCAAAGTGAGGAAATCATAAAACATAAAATAGTGAGTTTACAGTTAGCTACCTCAGGTATGGCTACTCCAAGCTAAGCCTCATTACCAGTCCAGTTCCATGGTACTCACATGCCCGGTGCCCCTGCACCATGATTAAACACTACTGCCTAACTGTGGGCAATTACTGGAGCAAAGGGGAGTATAGCCAGATGAGATTTTCCCTAAATCTTACTAATTGTAAAAATAATTTTGTAAAAAACAAAAATATAAAAAATATGTAACAGCACTTCAGAAAAACCTAGACTGTGTACAGATAACAAGACAAGGGGAGGTCAGAACAGCTGGAGGGGACAGGACAGGGAGCCCAGGTGATGTCACTGGGTAGGAAGAGGACCTATTGATGATGAAGGGTATGAATGCAAACTACAAAAGACAGCCCTTCTCAAGATGAACATACTTTTCTAACAGTTGTTGCCCTAGCTTGCCAAGCTTCTCCTTTAAGTCAGATAAAGCCCAGGTACCTGCTGTTGGCAGGCATGCTCAAATGCCTCTTTACTGGAAGGTCTGGGTAAGGTGGCATGTCCACATCAACCTTAACTCCCATGGTGCTTCCTTTGTCTCTTAACGGTGATGGATTAGGTTTCTTGCTGACAGAATAGTCTGAGGCAAAGCCTGGTTGCCTGAGGGTTGCCTTTGGTTTCCCTAAAAATTAAGCAGACATAACGGAATCAGTTGGCTCTTCAAACTGTAGTTTCATTGCGCTGCTCCCCTGACCAGCTAGTTCTGTGGGTCATACTTTTCTGAACAATTTGGAAAAACAAGAAGAGGGGACCTGGTAGGTTGGCGACAAGGATATGAAACTGGGGAGCATTTTGTGGATTAGGGTCCTGCCTACCTCACTAGCTAGTGCTTCTTTCTGCTCACCACCAAGTGCTACCAAGCAGCCACCATGTGGCAAGAAGCCTTCTCAGAGCACACTGTCCCTGCAGCCTAAGTCTCCTTCCTGAGGAAGCCCACCCTCCTCACTCACTCACAGGGATGGCCGCTTTGTCTAAACTGCTTCTGCCATGCAGTCATATAATAATTCACAGCACTGCTGAACTGTTGCTTGAGAATTTGATTTTAGAATTTACTATAACCTCCTCGAGATAAGCGTTTAGGAAATACAGCTATCATGTTTTTAGGCCATATAATTCAAACTTCTCTGAAAAATAAATATCTTAAAACCAAAGACTCAATCTGCTGAGTATAGACATCATATCACAGGCTCTTGGTTCATCCAACATTCTGGATGAGGATTCTTGTCAAGAATTTTACCTGGCTGGGCGGTGGTGGCACACGCCTTTAATCCCAGCACTCGGGAGGCAGAGGCAGGCGGATCTCTGTGAGTTCAAGACCAGCCTGGTCTACAAGGCTAAGTTCCAGGACAGGCTCCAAAACAGAGAAACCCTGACTCAAAAAACCAAAAAAAAAAAAAAAAAAAGAATTTTACCTGGAAGGGTAAAACTACACTTAGCCATCACCACGGTTACCATCTGCTGCATTATTCTGCACTGTGACCGCTGGATTCTGGGAGCCACATTTATCAGCACTTCCTCATTTCAACAGAAATCCCAGCTGCAGGATTTTTTTTTCTGACATGTGAATATTGGCAAATTATTCACTTAATAGTTATCAGGAACAGAGGTAGCATTTCCATAAGCCCTTGGACAAACTTTTATATGAAAAGTCCTACCTTCTAGAAAGAATGGCATGGTTTTCTTCACTCTCATCTGACAATTAATTTGCCGCCCTGTTTTCCTTTTAGAGGTCCTCTGCCGAGCCACAAGCTGGGCGATCCTTGCAGTCTCTGTGCAGGCTACAGCATAGCAGATTATCTGTGAGCAGCGGGGAAAAACAAGACATTCTGAGAACCAGTTTGTGGAGGCTGGGTGCCAGTGGGCTGACATACCCCAAAGCCAGGTGGATGCAGTCCTCAGCAGCTCTCCCAATTCTGCAGGACCAAAATTATATTTAACACAAAAGGAATCACACATGATGTAGTATGCTGACTTTCTCCAACTTGAGATTTTCATTTATTCTTGAAACAGGTATTAAGCATCTACAATAAATCAGGTTATCATCGGGTTGGCAAATAAGCAAAAGTATCCTGTGTTCTACATGTACCAGCTCAGAGACATACGGTACATCTTTTCCCCACTTACACAAGGAAGAACAGTGAGGGCTGCTCAGAAAGTTAAGCTCCTAGTCACACAGTAAGGCTATCTTTCTGAGGCCAAAGTATATGATTTTCTTAAAATTGCATTTTTGTGCATATGAGACTCTCAGTTGAAATCAAGAACAATGGGGCTTTTTGCTACAGCCAAATCACATTCATACTCTTTGGGTCAGTGCTTCTATTCTTGAAATTACATTACAATATAAGTCAAAAGAAAAAACATTACCTGCCTTGGTAGGTTCAGAAGGAGGTATTAAATAGTAGAACCTGGAAACATTTTAAAATACCCAAAATAGGGGAGAAAAGAGTTAAAGAAAAACATTTCAGAAACTGTATGAAGCACTATTAGTTCATTCATTCATTTGGATATTTGCTCACTCAAGCATTCAACACAGATTTATGAATTATCGATTATGAAGAGAGAAAGGGGAATCTCTCACTTTCAGAAACTGTTTTTAAAGACAGAGAAGAGAAACTGAGAACTCTGATGAGTGCTATAAGAAGCAGGAGCTGAATGAAGGTTAAACCTGGGAGGCCAGCACAATTACTGCTATCAACTGCAATGAACTGTGTCTTCCCCTTATGGAAGTTCTTACAGATGAGTTTCCCCCATGACTGCTCTCTTGATCCTGGCTCCCTTTTCTTTTCTTCCTCCTCCTGCCCACACGAAGAGAAAACCAAACATAATAAGATTGGTAGAAGACACCCCAGACTTTCAAATAAGGGAAAGGGCAGCTAGAAACCTGCACATTTGGGGCAGGGAGTGCAGGGGTTCATCCTGTCTGACTCTGCCTATCATGTTGAAAATGGCAGGTACCAGAGTAAGTGAGACTACTGACACACAGAGAAAGCAAACACTGCCAGTTGCACCCACAACAATCTAATACCCTCCAAGAGAAGCTGAAGGGTTTAAAGCGGAAGAATACTGTGATCATATTCCTGTGAAGGAGGAGCTGGCTACTGAAGGAAGAAAACTACAACACAACTTTTGGCAGAGAGGCTCCTGTCATGAGTGATCAGTTAGGAAAGAAGCCAGGCCCAGACAGCAGGAACTGGCATGACTGTGACCAGTGATGAGAATTAAAACTGCCCATTAGATGTGGTGATAAGGTCATCTGTGACCTTTGCAAAACACTATCAACAGGGCTGGTGACATGGCTCAATAAGTAAAGGCACTTGCTGCCAAGTCTGACGACCTAAATTCAGTCCCCAGTCCCACAGGGTGGAGGGAGAGAACAAACTCTACAAACTGCCTTCTGACCTCCACATGTGTACTATGGTGTGTAAGAGTGTGTGTCCACACATACACAGTAAGTAAATGTGTAATAAAAAACTGAAATGGGGGCTGGAGAGGTGGGTCAGAGATTAAGAGCACTGGCTGCTCTTTCAAAGGTCATGAGTTCAATTCCCAGCAACCACATGGTGGCTCAAAATCATCTATAATGCATTCTGATGCCTTCTTCTGTCCTGCATTACAGGCATACATGGAGGCAGAACACTGTATAGATAACATATTGTTGGGGACTGCAGACCACCAGACCCTAAATTTCTTGTAAACAACTTGTTTTCCTCTGCTCTGAGCAGCCTGCAGCTGCTCTGAGCACGAGACCCCGATGGCAGGGGAGTGGGTTCTGATGAGTCTGCAGCTGAAAGATCCCAAGAGCTGGGGCATGGCCAGAGCCCTATATAAGCTGCCCCTGAGCACAATAAAGTGGGCATTCTTGGCACTCTTGTCTCAAGGATGACCCATGTCCCTGTAGTGTCTCTGTCTCTGTGTTTATGTTTTTAAATTTCCAGCCTAGTTCTGGGGCTTGCAAACCACACTGCAGGTGTAGTGCTGTAGTACACATAGTACAGGCGAACAGTACAATAAATAAATCTTTAAAAAAGAAAAAATTCAAACAGTGGCACAGGTTTGTAGTGAGCAGATAAGGCTATTCCAGGCCTCCTGTAGAGTCACTCTGTCTAGACACTGGAACTGGATAAATGTCATAAATACTCTGAGGCATTACATTACAGAAGACATGAGGATGTGGGCAGCACGCTTATGGATTCAAGCTACTCAAGGCTTTTGCTTCTATGACAGATATGAGATCAGAAGCACCAGGGAGATGACTTCAAATCTACGTGAGAATTCTGATAGGCAAGATGGCATCTTACCTCTCCAGATCTACTATTCTCTATCCTGACAACCGCTGGCACACTTCTCAGGTAGGCTTCTAGAGTGGGGTAACCCAGCTGCTTGAAGGGGATCCAGTCTCCAGTCAAAGATCGGTATTCTCCTTGGAGCCGGGATAATGCTATCCCGTTCTTATGAGACTGCAGGACAGCCCTTAGCATCTTGGAAACCAGATCTGCCTCCAGCATCTTCACCTATAAAAACACAGGAGAAGGTGACGATATTATGGCTCATCAGTCTGTAAATGGGAAAAGATTTTCAGATCTGAAGTGTTTTAGATTGTGCCACAATCGAGTGTTGAGTGTCTCCTATGTGAGAATACAGGGAAATACATATAGTGCTATGGACTACCTGGGAATGTGGGGAGTCAGAAAGGTACAAGAGGAGGCCTGCATAGGTTTCTGATGGCCAGAACAGGAGGAAAACTAGCCTGTGGGGCCAGGGAGAATGCAAAGGCAGAGGTGTGAAGGTGGGAGAGAAGGGCATGGGAGTGTTCTGAGAACTCCAGGGAGCCATGTGACTGACAAGAATGGAGGCGAATCCAAACTGGAGAGGGAGAGAGGGGCAGACTTTGAGATAACCACAGTATGCTAATGACTGCATTGTTAAATGGAGGGAGACCACAAACAAGGGAAACAAAGCAATCAGCTCAGATGTTTGAAAGGTCACTACTCAGTCTTGGGGAAGCTAATTCGAAGAATTTTCACAGGTGTGAGAATGCTTGGAAATGTGGAGAACCTGGAAATAGGGCATGAGGAATAATAAAAACAAGCCACAAGTAGTCAGGAGGCAGAAGCCACAAGAGGTGAAGTCTCCAAGTATGTGGCTAAGGCACACTAGGTAGTAACCACTCACAGAGCCATGGGTTGGACACAGGTTTGCAAGAGAGGAAGAAGTTGAGTTCATTCTGGACAGGTGGAGGCTGGATGTCCAAGGGCAACCACATAGATATATTCACTAGGAACTCAAGTTAGAGGCCTGAGCTGGTACAGATTCACTGGTCTTCAGCATCCAGATAGAAAAAGACAAGGATAATGATGGATTTCTGTAGAAGGTAGTCATGTAAGGGAAGGGTACAGGAAAAAGAACTACAAAAGGCTGACAAAAGTGGGGAAGAGGGAAGAATGGGTAGAAGGGATAGGAGGGAGGAGACAAGAGCTGTATCCCAGTGTCTTGCAGACCAAAAGAGTATCTATCAATAGAATGTTCAAAAGTGCCATGACTGGCACAAACAGTGCAGCAAAATTGAAGGCCCAAGCATGAGCACACACAACTCCATCCATCTAATATTCTACAAAGACGCCAAAAGCATACACTGGAGAAAGACATAATTTTTCAAAAAAAATTGAATGTCCATATTTAGAATAATGAAATTAGGCCCCTACCTATCACCCTGCAAAATAAAAACAAAACAAAACTTAACTCCAAATGGATCAAAAACATAAATGTAAAACCCAAAACACTAAAACTACTCCAAGGAAACACAGGCAGTGCCCTACAAGAAACAGATGTAAGAGAGGACTTTGTGAACAGGACCCAGGTGCCCATGAATCGAGGCCAACAACCATGAGTGTGACTTCATAAAATATAAAAGAGCTTCTGCCTAGCTAAAATCACAATCAACTGGGTGAGAAGGAAGCCCACAGAATGGGAGAGAATCTTTGCCAGCTATACATCTAACAAAGGATTCATATCCAGAATATATAAAGAACTAAAAAAAGAAAATAGGAGTCTGAAAAACAAATGACCTATTCAAAAAAATAATGGCTTGGGACATGAACAGGAAGTTCTCAAAAGAAGATATAAAAGTGGCTAAGAAGCAGCTTTTAAAAATGTTAACTACCCCTAACAATTAGGGAAGTGCAAATCAAAATAACTGAGATTTCCTCTTACCCCAGTCAGAATTGCAAAGACCAACAACAAATGCTGGAGGGGACGTGGGGGAAAAGGAGCACTCTCTTACTGCTGGTCAGACTACAAACTGGCCCAGTCATTCTATAAATCACTGTGGAAAGCCTCAAAGAATAAAAATAAATCTGCTATGATCTATCCTTGAATATGCCCAAAGGACTTGCCATCCTACTTCACACACACTTGCTCAGCCACGCTCACACACACTTGCTCAGCCACGCTCACACACACTTGCTCAGCCATGCTCACACACACTTGCTCAATCATGTTCACTGCCACACTACTCAGACCAGCTAGGAAACGAAAATAACCCCCATGTCCTTCAATCAATGAACAGATATTGAAAATGTGGTACATAGACAGTGGAACAGTATTCAGCTGTCAAGGAAAAAAAAAAACCTAAAATCTGCAGGTAAATGGACAGAACCATGAAAGATCATATTGGGTGAGGCAACTCAGACCCAGAATGATGAACACTAAATTTTTTTCATCTGAGACTCTTAGTTCCAAATCATCAGATATCCTAGAATAACTGCAGAAACCAGAGAAGTAAAAAGGGGCCATATCCCGGGGAGGGGGCTGGGGTAGTAATAGAATAGCAGGGTTAAGGAAGAAGGATGGGGTAAATACGGAAGGAGGGGGAGGGTAAAATAACAGTAAGGATATCTGAAAGGTCATAAGGAATCTTATTATTAACTATATAAAAATACCTATAGTACTCATAAGTCTATGTATACATATACATTACATATATAGTTTAAATAAAATTTTCCCAACAGAACTAATAATGTCCCTCCTAAAAGTCGTAAACTACTAGTAAAAGCTCCCAACACCAGGTATGAGCCCCCTTCTTAGTTGTTGGTTAGGGTTGTCCAAGAGACTCCCAAAATATTACAGGCTATTGCTACTGCCCTTGATTACCTTTATAGGTGAAGGTGAGTCCCAACCGCTAAGATGCATTTCAGACACAGGGACCAGGCGACACAAGCTAAACCTGACCTGAAAGCCTCCTGCCTGAGGAGCAGTATTCATGATACAGAAGGCACCACACATGCTTCCAAGGGAGGGGAGCAACAAATAGTCTGCCCAGCTATGATGCCCACAAGCCACATCAGTGACTAGCATGACACTATTACCCTAAGGCTGCAACAGGAGTTCACACATCTTGGTTACAAAAGGGAAGACATGCCTTGTGTTGGAAACCTGGTCAATTACCCTGGGCTAGTGAAGTCATGGATCTTTGAGGAGAACTTATAACCACTTGACTAAAACCGTTATAATCCCTAATACACTCTAAACGTTTGTCTTTACACCTAGTGAGATGAAATACTATGACCAAAAGCAAACTGGGGAAGAAAGGGTTTACTTGGCTTGTACTTCCAAATCATTGTTCACCTTCAGGGGAAGTAAGGACAGGAACTCAAGATGGGAAGGAACCTGGAGGCAGGAGCTAACACAGAGGCCATGGAGGAGTGCTATTTACAGCCTGCCTTCTGACCCAGGACCACAAGCACAGAAATGGAACCATGCACAACGGGCTGAGCCCTCTGCCATCAATCACTAAGAAAAAGCTCTACAGGCTTGCCTACATCTTACAAAGGAATTTTCTTGATTGAAGGTCCCTCCTCTCAGATGACTTGAGCTTGTGTAGGCTTGACATAAAACTATCCAGTACAGCGCATCTGATCAAAATGCAGAGAACAAGATTCTGTGTGGTGCCCAGTCCCAAACAATACATATACAGCATACTCCTGAATCTAAGGTTCAGGGATTACTGAGGAAGAGGGGGCAGAAACACTTTAAAAGTCAGAGAAATGGCAAGTTCGCTGTGAGATGTCTCCTAGAAATGACAGAGAAGCTACAATCATGAAGCCTTATCAATAAGTTGATTAAGCAAGACCTGAACATAGTAGACACCAAAAGACATACTAACATGAATGGGGGAACCTCACCAGGCCTCGGCCCTAGACAGAGAACTACAGGCAACCAAGGAATGCTGAGAGTGCAAGAAACGGCTTCCCTAGGAAGAGCTCACCAATGGGCTGTCCAGTACCAAGTGGCCAGCCCAGAAACCATACACACACAAAAAAACATTACACAGAATGAACAGTTGGACTTATACATTTAGGAATGTGTGTGTGTTTAAGTGTCTATGTGTGGGTGTGCACACGCATATAACAAAGAAAAACAGGCCACATATTTGAGATAGTGCAAGAGGGGAACAGAGGAGTGATTGAAAGGAGAAAAGGGAATGGTGAAAATGATGTAATTATAATTTCAAAAACTAAAAATGTTATTTTTCAAGGATTAATGAACAGTAGACAAGCTGAGTAAGAGAGAAAAAATGAAAGGTGGATTTGAGTCCCTAGGAATTAGTAGGGATTTTATCTAAAGATGTTGATCTGTTAATGACAACTCACACGCTCTTTAGACTAGTAACTGTATCTAGCTTCAGTTTTTCAGAGAAAAAGACGGAATGAAGAAACATTCAGAATATCCCTCAAGAAACCAGAAAAGGTAGCTTACCCTGTCACTAAAGGAAAGTGGAAAACCAGAGGGCATTTTTAAACCTTCATCAATCTGCCTAATAGAGCTGTGATTAAATAAATAAATAAATAAATAAATAAATAAATAAATAAAAACACTTTATGTTTTAAAAACTGGATTTCATCATGTAGCCCAGGCTATGCTGGAACTCACCATGTACTCCATGATACCCTTGAACCTGTGGTCTGCCTGCCCTAGACTCTTTAGAGCTAAGATTATAGGCCTTTGCCACCACACTCTGCCAAGGAATTATTTTATGTTCCATCCACATGGGAGCTACTAGCCACGAGTGGGTTTATGTGCCTAAAATGTAGATTATTATTTTTGACTGCAAATAAGTTGACAAATTGAATTTCATCAAAAATTTACACTTCTCTTCCAAAAGATGCTAAGAAAATGAAGACAGGTGTCAGACTAAGAGAAAGTATTTTCATAATAAAGTTAGCAAAGAGTTGGTACTCAGTTGGATGTGGTGGCGCATGCTTTTAATCCCAGTACTCCGGAGGTAGAAGTAAGTTCAAGGGTAGCTCTACAGAGTGAGTTTCAGGACATACAGCGCTTCATATAGAGAGAGACCCTTAGCAAAAAAAAAAAAAAAGGAACCAGTGCTCTGTATAAACACTCAATAAAGTCCAACTGAAATAACAAGCAACTTGAACACACACACTTGAGTAGAGATGCACATGTCAAAGACAAATACTTTTTTAAAAATTGTTTTTTTTATAATTGTTAAATAAATTGTTATTTATTATAACAATCACATTGTTTCACCCTTCCCTTTCCTTCTTCCAAATACTCCCTGCACAGAGACAAGAAAGTCAATAATAAATCAAAATGGCAGACACAGTCAAAAACAAAACAGAACACTTGCCATGTGAAAACCTTAGTTCAAACCTCCAGAACCTTTAAAAGGTCTGTAATGCTAGCGGCCCTATGCTGAGACGGGGGTAAAAGGTAGGTCCCTGAGTGCTCCCAGCTACCTTGGCATATTCAGAAAAAAACAAATAGACTTGGGGGAGGGGGAGGGAAATGGGAGGCTGGGAGGAGGCGGAAACTTTTTTTTTTCTTATTCTCAATAAAAAAAAAAAAGAAAAAAAAACAAATAGACTTTGTCTCACACAAGGCAGACGGTGAGTAGACCAACCTCCAGCTGTCCTTTAACTCCTGCATGTATGTCACAACATGGGGGTGCCTGCATACACCCCACCACTGTCACTACCAACACCAACTACTGATGGGCCAGAGCGATGTCTCGGTGAGTGAAGTGCTTGCTACACAATCATGAGGACATGAATTTGGATCCCTAGCACTCACATGGAAAGCTAAGCAGACAGCATAAATTTATAACACCATCACTGGAGGGAAGAGACAGTAGCCAGAAAGGAGAGAACCCTGGGCTGGAGAGATGGCTCAGAGGGTTAAGAGCACCGGCTGCTCTTCCAGAGATCCTGAGTTCCAAGTCCAGCAACCACCTGGCAGCTCACAACCATACTTAATAGGATCTGATGTTCTCTTCTGCCATGCCGGCATATGTGCAGACAGAGCACTCAAACATTAAAGAATACATAAATATTTTTTTTTAAAAAGGAGAACCCCTGTCTTTAAAAATAGGATAGAGAACACTAGAATAAGACACCCAACATCAAACCCTGGCCTCCAACAAACACATGCAGGGGCAAGCACACCCACATATGCATACATATCTCTAACACATAGTTATCATCTAAACAGATGATAGTGCCTGCACACACATGCATCTACCACACACACTTTTTAAAACTGACAATACAAAGTACTGCTATTCTAGAATGCAGAGTAACCAGAACTTAAGTTCATTTCTGGTGGGTGTTCAAAGCAGTTCTCCAAAGATAGTTTAGCAGTTTCTCAGGAGAGAAGCATACATTTCTCAGAGCTCAGCAATCACACTCCTGAATAACCTAGCCAAGAGAAATGACATAAAGCCAGAACATGCATGTATACAAACTTTCCTTGTGTGGACAAACCTCTGGCAGACTTATTTCAGTGACTACTAGAAAGCCTTCCACTAACACAGACACAAAAATGGTTTAAAAGACCAGGCCTCCTCCATCCTGCAGGCTCATCAACAGTGAGTTCTTTGGCTGCGCCACACAAGCCTGCTTCTCTTCATTCCCCAGGGCAGTTTTCCATCCTTGCCCAGGATAGGTGCCCTCTCTGTCTTCTGTTTTTTAAAGAGTGGCCAACAGCAGTTTCCCAAGCAGGGGCCTTTTTCTTTTTTAAAGGAAGGTAAGGAGGTGGTGAAAGCCACACATCCCACTCAGGACATAATTGTCACTGGGAAGCTGGGCCCAAAGCTGCCTTCTCTAATTTCCTCTTTCAATGCACTTCCTTCTCTCAAGCTATCAATTTCCAGACCTAGCAGGTATCATAGGACCAGTGCGCTAACTGCCCCGCCCTTCTACAGCAAAGCTTAATCATCATTTGTATAGACAGGTGTGTGGCCAGGCAGAGGCTCCAGTGAGAGAGCTAGCTCATCTATGTGGGCCAGTGCACAGGCATCTCGGTTCTCACTTCCTACCCTTTCTACCTGCATGTCTGAATTCTGTTCCTTGGCAACTACTTCAGCTAAGGGAAATTTTCTGAGCTACCCTAGTAAAGTTTCATGTTACACATATACCTGCCACTGACATTCTCTTTTTTTCTAATTTTTTCCCTTTTTATTGTTTTTATTGAGCTACATATTTTTCTCTTCTCCCCTCTCTCCTTCTACCCTCTCCCATGGTCCCAATTTACTCAAGAGATCTTGTCTTTTTCTACTTTCTACTTCCCATGTAGATTAGATCCATGTATGTCTCTGCTAGGGTCCTTTTTGTTGTCTAGGTTCTCTGAGATTATGAATTGTAGGCTGGTTTTCTTTGCTTTATGTCTAAAAGCCACTTATGAGTACATATGATATTTGTCTTTCTGGGTCAGGGTTACCTCACTCAATATGATGTTTTCTAGATTCATCCATTTGCCTGCAAAATTCAAGATGTTATTTTTTTTCTGCTGTGTAGTAACTCCATTATGTAAATATACTATATTTTCCTTATCCATTCTTTGGCTGAGGGGCATTTAGGTTATTTCCAGGTTCTGGCTATGACAAACAATGCTGCTATGAACATAGCAGAGCACATGTCTTTATGGTATGATTGAGCATCCTTTGGATATATACCCAAAAGTGGTATTGCTGGGTCTTGAGGTAGGTTGTTTCCTAATTTTCTGAGAAATTGCCACACTGATATCCAACAGGCCTGTACCAGTTTGCACTCCCACTGGCAATGGAGGAGTGTTCCCTTTACCCAATATTCTCTTTTAAGCACAGATTATACAATTTTAACCTACATTTTAGCATTTATTTCCACAGCAAAGTTGCAAACAAATAGGTGATATATTTTGATATATTTTTATTTCATTTAGTGGGGAGGACCAGGAGCCTGCAGAAAGTTGTGTCTGGACCTGTCTTTGCTTGTGTGTCCAAATTCAATGCCATCATGCAAAGAGCACACTTATTTTCCTGGCACAAGCTCCTTCTCCCAGGCCCAGTATGGGAAGGTTCCCTACCAGAAGTTCTTTCTCCTTCTGCCTCATCACCATGACAATGGATGACTGGCACCCACCACTCCCTACCTCCTCCATGAGGTTGTTCTCTAGTCCATGCTAGTAGCATCTTTGTCTCTTGGCTGGTCTCTACTCCCACGTTACCTTCTAGGATCTATACTTCAGACCACACCTATCAAACAGAGCATCCTTACATGTTAACTCCCATCATGCCATTCTTCTGCTCAAAACCTACTTCCATCCTGTCTTATTCAGACAAGAAACCAAAATCTGTCTGTGCCTACCCCACTTCTCCGACCTCAATTCTTCTTTCTTTCCCTCGCTCTCTGTACTTACCCTTACCTTTCCTGGACTGTGCCCATGGTGCCCACCTTAGGACCTTTGTGCTTGCCAGCCTCACACCTGTAAACTACTTGCCCTACGGGCAATACTGCTCTCTTCAGGTAAGTACCTCAAATGTCATAGTCTCAGCAATGCCTGCCCTGGTCACCACTCTACTCAAAGTCAGACACTGTGGCAGCTGCATGGTCATCTCTGTTCCACACGTCTGCCTGTCACCTTAATGTGTATCATCACCCTGTAACATTCACTATGCTGCTGTCTCCTTCACTGCAGGACTGTGTCCATTCCCTGCAGACTCTCTAGGGTCTAGACCACAAGAGCTCAATAAATATTATATTGAACGAATGATAAATTAGCCATCTAACTATCCGTTCCCTTCTTTCTTCTACTCCCTAAAATACAACACACGTGTGAGCTATTACATAAATATCATGAAGCCATTTGTTATTAAAACTGTTCTCAAGTTACATTGGTAGTTATAAATTAAAGACTACTATACTACTCTGCCACCAGATGAAAAGCAACTGTGAGATTATTTCTGGGCCCCGAGTTCACACTGAGTAGGCAGTGCTCAGGGCCATTACCATGGCATTACTGTCAGTCGTCCAAGCATCCCAGGGGGCAGTAAGCGCTGCTTCAGTCCTGAATGCTGCAAACTTAGACACGTTTCTGTTTTCAAACACAATGTGTTACTCTGCTGAAGCTTTTGCTAGTTATCTATTTAATCAACTAAGAAATACCAGAAGTACAATCAGTAATGGATTTCCAGAGAGGTTTTTTTTTTTTCGCTACAAAAACGAGCATATATTTGAGAAGAGTGGAAAGCCATGCCTATGCATATGGCTACAGTCTGTAAACCAAGGTCACCTCCATATCCTGCTTTTTTCCTAAAACACACTGTCTTTCAAGGGATACTAGCTCTCTAAACATCTGCGGTGAGGTTAAATGCTGAAACTCCTGGGTAGCAGATAGGATGCTGAGGTGTTTCTCTTGTTCTCGTGCATGGTGAGTTTTCTAGTCTGTTCCAAATCCCATTAGCTGCATTGCTTTAGGTATTGATCAAAATCAGACACACAGCTTTAAATAGTATTTTACAGTATACAGTGCTTTAGAATGTTGCAACTTATGAAATCTTTGAAAATCATGAAATTTTATCTGTTTAGAATTTTTACAGATGGCAATTATACTCTTCAGGTTCATGGGAATACCTTCCTCTAAAAAAATCAAGTACTTTTTAATTTTATTTTTTATAAATCTGGGGAATCATTCATTACAAGCACAACAGTAAGCTTATCAAGAGAATTTCAACTTTGAGATTCCAAAAGCAAAGTTTTAGGTATTCTGCCTCAACCTCTTCCCTTACTTCTAGTTTCTAAAAATGGTGTAGTAGATGCAAGTTTGATTTTCACTGAATTTAAGTGAAATTTAAGGCTTTTATTTTGTGATTCTCAAATGTCCTATAAGACCGGGTGACCAGGCAAGGCTAGGCAGAGAGAAATGGAGTGAGCCTTCTATTTCAGTCTGCAGATTCTCAGGTCCCACTCCTGAGGGCTGTCCAGTCAGTGTATAATAGGTGCCTGAGTTAAGGAAGGCTCCCAAGCAGCAAAGCAAACTAGAAATAGGCATGGGGAATTATTAGTCACAAAGCCAGCTTGCAAATGCCTGCCAGTGAGCTAGAAATGCTATGTCAGACTATGCTCCGTTTTCACTCCCTCTTGAGGAACAGAAGTAGCATACTGCATTACATGTACTTTAGCATGGTGTGTGCATTCAGCAGCTACTCAAACACTATGTATGGAAAATGACCATGGATAAATATACTGGCTGAAAAAAGAAAACTGGTTAAGGAAATTTCTAGTTTTGCATTTAATTCAAAATATCAGAAGTTGTCTCGATTCACTTACTTGCTTTATAAGGACATGTATCAATACGCTGACAAGTTTGGTGAACAAGCCAGTGGAGCTCCCTGATTTCTCTCGGAACAAGTAGGCAAAAGGACACTCATTGCTTTGGCAACCCGTCTTGGAGCAAGACGCAATTCCCCAGACCCAGGTGTCTAGGACAGTGTAGGACATGAATCCAACCTCAGAAAAGAAGAGACCAACGCATTCCATCCTACAGGGAAATGCCTTAAAGCAAGGTAAACAACTCAAAATAGCTTCAGGAAGTCCATGAAACTGACCAGACTCACTAGGCCTCTCTTTGCCAGAGTAAACAATAAAAGCTGAGAGTCCCTCTCAGCCAGGCCAAGCTGAAAAGTAAACATCTCAAGTAAATGCAGCAGCCTGGAAGAGGTTTAGAATAACTGAGTCATTTGGGATAGACACTGTTCAACCTGTTGAGCTACCTGCAGGCTATGCAGTATGCTCCAGGTTTCCAACTTCTGTGAGTTGTCACCATTACTGGAGTGAGCTTTGGTGATGTAGCTGTCACTGAGTTATTTCTGCTCCTGTAATTAACTCCTCAACCATATTCCTGGAAGTAACACCAATAAAACTCACTGGTTCACCAAGTTGGACTTTGGTGGCATCTGTACTTTGGTTTGTCATGGGCTTATCTGGGGTGAGTAGATGTGTGTGCAGTATCTCCCCAAGAAAAGTTTTGTCACACAACACAGGCACCTTAAAACTGTAAGTTTAAAAATGAGGAAGCTGGAGCTTAGGAGATGGCTTAGTGGGTAAAGTGCTTGCCACACAGCATGAATACACAGTTCAGAACTCCAGCTCCATGTCAAAAGCTGGACACAGCAGCTTGTCTCTGCAATCCCAAGGAAGGAGGAGAGTGGGGACAGAAGGATCCTGGGGTTCAGTGAACAGTCAGTCTAGCCAACTCGGCATGTTCCAGGTGCAGTCAGAGACTGTCTCAAAAAATGACAGAGGAAGGAAGATACCCAATGCTGACCTCTGGCCTCCACACCCATGTGCACAAACACAAATGAAACTACATATTTACACACATAAAAAAAATGAAGAAACTGGGAGTGGAGAGATAGCTTAGACGTTAAAAGTACTCTCTGCTCTTACAGAGGACCTGGGTTCTGTTCTCAGCCACCACATGGCAGTTCACACCTGCCTGAAACTCCAGTTCCAGGGGATCCAATGGTCTTCTGACTTCCACAGGCACCAGGCACATACCTAGTACACACACATATATACATGCAAGTAAAACATTCATACGCATAAAATAAATCTTTTAAAATTTAACTCTGAAAAAAGAGGAAACTGAGGCCCACGATTGAGTCTGCTAGCTCTTACCCAATTCATGGCCAGAATCAAAAACCTCTCGTCTCCTGACTTCCAATCTAAATCTTTCTTTCTGAGAACACTACCAATCTAGATGTGTGCTTGGTGACAAACCTTCAGAAGTGGAAACAGGGACCTACCACAAGCTGATTTAAAAGGGATGTATCCTAATCCAATAAAATGTCGGAAAACTGGTGAGCCTGACTGCTTCTCATTTCCCATCATCCTTTCTCTTTCTATGCTACACAATTCACTGCAAATGTCCCAAGACACTAATGCTGTATAAGAAGTACAGGACATCAAATTTAAATGTGTATGGGGGGGTGGTACGGGAGACAGAAATCCAGGGCCTTCTGCATGCTAGGCCGGGGCTCTACTTCTAAGCTATACTGCCAACCCTAAATTTAAACAATGTACACAACTTCAAACAATCCTCACTGTATTTCAAAACTATACTGTGTAAAATTGCCCTTTTTCTTTAATGCACCTAAAAATGACTCAAGAAAGTCCTGTTTTGAAGATTCTGTGGAACTTGGTGTTTTCTTGAGTCAGAGTCTCACTATATAATGTTCAGGCTGGTCTCAAACTCCAGATCCTCCTGGCTTTGCCTTCTAAATGCCGGGATTCAGACGAGCATCACCACACACAACCTGAGCTTTGATGCATCAGAAACAGATATTCTCTGATGCCATCTACCACTGACCTGGGTATCCCGCAGGCAAGCATCATATGCCTCAGATGTCCTACCACAGTGACACAACTCCAGCTTTCATCTGTGTTTTATATACTGCTAAGTTTCTCCTTTCCTTAGCTGTTCTTAACTGTATAATTTGTCTCGTCTTTCTCACGTTTTTCCAATCATAAATTCTAATACCCTTTCATAAATTCTAATTACCAAAATAAACCCAAAAAATGATTAGGGTAAACTCTCTTAGCTACTTACTCAATGCTGAAGCATCTGTACATCTCACTAGAGCAGTAGTTCTCAACCTGTGGGTCAAACCCCCAATGGGGCTGCATATTAGATATTAATATTACAATTCATAACAGTAGTAAAATTGCACTTATGAAGTAGCAACTAAAAAATGTTATAGTTGGAGGTCACCACATCATGAGGAACTGCACTAAAGGGTCGTAGCATTAGGAATGCTGAGAACCACTGGTCTAGAAAATATACTTTGGATAACTGCTGCTCTCAAGATCTTATGTGAGCTTACCAAGTGGAGACCTAAAAGTGTGTGCTGGAAGATTTTAGACATCATTTAGGCGAACTCAAGCCTTTCATCTTACAGAGCAGTAAGATGCCTCAGAAAAGGGAGCAACGTATTTAAGAACCTTACCCAGCAATTTCTCATATTGCAAGGTGTGTAGGCTGTTTTTGTTTTTAATTTAAAAGATATAGCTCCCCAAAAGTGATAAGATTATAGGTATGCACCACCACACCCAGAGTGCACAAGTTCAAGAGGCTGTTATTTTCTTTCCAATGATAGTCTACTTGTTGACCTAAATAGGTCTACCTCCAACCAGTTTTTAAAGGAAAGAGTAATTATCTTCCTTAGAGGATTTTAGGAAGCAGTTTTCCTTTTTATTCTTGTTATTTCAAATTATTTGTTTTGGCCACTACATAAATATATCTAAGTATGGGATTTCTGTAAATTTACACACTAGAAAAAAAAACACCCTGAGACGAATCTGAAGTAAGTTGGTCAGGAATCTTGGTCTCAACCCTAGTTCTAACTAGCAAGCACCTGTGCCTTTTTGAGCCGTTCATTTCAGTCTCTCTTGTGGAGGGTAATGAGTATGGGCAAGAGCTACTGGTTCTCTGCTTTCCTCAAGTTCCTCTGAGGAGGAAACAGCAGACTTGATATTTCAGCTTGTGCAGCTCTGTCACGAGTAAGCAAACCCATAATTTCCATCAAACTTTGGAGCCCATTTGTAGTTGTGTGAGTGTGTTTTAAAAACTCTTTGCTCTTTGGCTCCTTTGGGAGGCCCATCACCCAGCTCCCAAATAAATCACACACGGAGTCTTGTTCTTATGAATGCCTGGACTTAGTTTGGCTTGTTATTAGCCAGTCTTTCTTTTCTTTTTTTCCCCGAGACAGGGTTTCTCTATGAAACAGCCCTAGCTGTCCTGGATCTCACTCTGTAGACAGACAGGCCTCGAACTCAAGAAATCCACCTGCCTCTGTCCTCCAAGTGCTGAAATCCACCTGCCTTTGTCTCCTGAGTGCTGGGATTAAAGGCGTGAGTCACCACCACCAGGTTAGCCAGCTTTTCTTAAATTATCCCATCTATCTTTTGCCTCTCTTTTTTTTTTTAACTTCTTTCTAGCTTGTTGTATAGCTGGGTGACTGGCCCCTGGTGTCCTCTCTCCTTTCCCTTGCTCCTCAATCTTTTCTCTCCCCAGAGGTCTCCTATATATCCTTTCTTCCTGCCAGCCCTGCCTATCCTTTCTCCTGTCTTGCTATTGGTCATTCAGCTCTTAGACCGATCAGGTGTTTTTCACAGGCCAAGAAACACAGCTTCGCAAAAAAAAAGCCACACATTTTTGATCATTAAACAAATGTGCCACGGCATAAACAAGTGTAACAAGTGACTACTTTTTGTTTGTTTGAAAAGACAGACTTTGGGCTCTTGGGGGAATTTATGAGGACAATGAAGGACAGTGATGGAAACAAAGAGAAAAACCAAAAAAGAAATCCTGATTCATATAAAAACGAAAGTCAAATTCACTCCAAGCAACAAGAAACTCCTGATCCATGAAAGCATCTAGACTTTTTTTTTCTGTGTCAAAGCTCAATTCTTGCTGTTTGTACTGGATCAAACTCAAAACGAGCTGCACAATTTAATTATAAAGTGTACTCCTTACATTTCTATCAAACACCTAATTATATTAGAAAGAAAACTTTAAAAGAATCTTTTCTAGAGTTCCAAACTCTTGATGCAATACACAACAGTTCACTCAGCCACGATCATGTGGCGCATTTAAAAGGTATTAGCAGGGATTACATTTCCCTTGCGATCCCCAGGGAGGAAAATCTGAGGGCTGCCAAGTGCTGCCTCACTGTCTCAGCAAAGAGGGAATCTAGGAAAGAGAAGGGCTGAGGAACTGGAGTGTGAACTCCACGAGCAGCGGTGGACTCTGCATGCAACTGAAGCTCAACTATGTCATCTGGTGCAACTACAGAAATCACCACGTGCCAACTGATCCTAGAGAAAGCTCTGTGTGTCCCTGTCCTCCTCGACGTCCCAACCTGTAAAATACGGGCAGTTTGGTGAAAGGAAAAAGAGCTAGCCACTTTGGAGGATTATCATTATGAGCCAAAGGATGGATTTACTTCGAAGATAATTTATTACCATCTGGTACATGGAAAAGCAGCCTCAGAGAAACGGTGCAATTTATTCCCGACCTCACAATTAAGCTTTGAAGCCCAGATGCCAATACATATCAGCAAAGGCCGCACTGTAGAATGCCACTTTCATTCATGCCAGGGGGCCCAGGAAGGGACAGGGATTTAATTATAAATTTCCCTTCTACCACTACAGCGTTTCCATGCCCCAAAACACTCACTCCTCTGCATACTTCCACCTGCCCAGGTGGTTTCCTTGGTTGGTCAATAGTGGCAGAATCTGAATCCTTTGGGGCTGAGTCTTCCCTAACATCTATACACAGCTCCCTTCCCTGCTCCCCCATATGACTGGGGAATGGTAGCCCTAGATATTAATAGGAATGTACCCCTTAAGCGGATGGCAGCAGAAAAGCTGTCAGCTCCGACTTCCAAGACAACTTCTCCGTGGATGCTTGTTTCCTCCTCAGCGCTCACGGTTGACAGGAACGGCTACGAGTAGGTCCTGCCTGATGTGCGCGGCCTGCACCGGCCGGTCTCGAGGGCGGAGGCCGCCGCAGTGTGGCCCGCGGGGCAGGCATAACTGCGCAGAGCTCGGGTACCGCTGTCCCTCACGGGCGGCCGCGGCCGGTTGCTCCTGCCCGGGAGCCACTTCTTGCTCAGATCTGCGCACCGCCCACGCCCCCCTCTGCATCTTTGGCTGCACCGCGGCCTCCACGGTGGACGCCCGGCCCACGTCCCGGGGCGTCACGCACGACGCTCTGGAACCTCGCCGCGTCGGGGACCAGGCCCGGGCCTGAGGCGCCGCGCCCAGCCGCTGTCCCGCCCGAGCCCTGCCGCCCCGCAGCCCGCCCCACGTCGCCCGCACCTGTCGCGCCCCGACCTGAGCTCACCTCGTCCCGGGGGCCCTCGGCCCACGCCCGAGCCTCTGGGACCGGCTCCCTCCACCGCCTCCGCCAGAGCCCCCGACGCGGCCGCCGCCCACTTTCGGTTTCCCCGGCACCGCCTGAGCCCCGGCTTGGGAAATCACCTAAAGCCCCGCCCTCTAGGCCACGCCCGCAACAACAAGCCCCGCCCCTCGGCCACCCGGCTCGGCTGGATGTGCGCAGGCGCAAACGCTCAGGCCACGACCGCCCGCCCCCGGGTCCGCGGATGAGAGGGGAAACCGACGCCGCCTAGCGGTTTCTGCGCGTGCGCACGCCGGGCTGGCGCTCGGGCTGTGAGCCTGACACTCCTACCACAAAGTTCATTCTCTTCAGCATCTCAAGAGTTTCTTTTAATTCAAGTAGACAGTCTATCTTCAGCTGTCTTCTCGGTCACTCTTTGGAGGATGGTGACCACACTACAATGCCAGCTTCCTTCTGCCCTTCTTTTCTGCTTTGTCACACCTCCTTCGCACCTGTATAGCTGCACCGCTACCCTGAAACTAACGCAGGGATCCTAGAATACTGTCCAGTATGTAATAAGCATACTCAATACATACTCAAATTCATTCATTCTAAAAGCGTGGAATATTTGCTATTTATTCACCCCCTTCACAGTAGCTCCACTGACATTTATTTGACGCCTGATTTGCTTGAACCCGCAATGAACGCTTCGCATAATTCGGTCCGTTTTAGCTGAACGCCTGCTGCCTACTCCACCAGCGTCTTTTAGTTTGAGGTATACTTTCCATACTGTGAG
This sequence comes from Alexandromys fortis, assembly GCF_014885135.2. Taxonomy (NCBI): domain Eukaryota; kingdom Metazoa; phylum Chordata; class Mammalia; order Rodentia; family Cricetidae; genus Alexandromys; species Alexandromys fortis. The sequence continues at coordinate 3,883,842 of NW_026067972.1, forward strand.
CTGCACGATTCAGATGTACATTTGATGTATTTGGTGTGCATACAACAGAGAATCTACTACTAACAGGGAATCTGCTATACACAGAGAAACCATCACAGAAAATACAACGAGCATATCCACATCCTCTAAAGTTCTCCCTCTTTCCATGATATTTACCTCTCGGCCCATTCCTTAGTCCAGCAACTGCTCTATTTTACTATACATCTACTTGCATTTTCTGGGGATACATGTGTGTGTGTGTGTGTGTGTGTGTGTGTGTGTGTGTGTGTGTGTCTTGTGGAATAGTTTTAAAGATGTGTTACATTTGTTTAGGCTTCAGAGAAGGGGTTTTGCTTTTGTTCCCATAGGAGACCAGAAGCTCTAGATACCTTCAGAAAGGAGATGGACCAGGTTAGTTCCTTGCTGGTGCTCTCTCTCCTTCTGCTCCTGATTTGGACCTTGAGATTTCAGTTCGGTGCTCCAATGTGGGTCTTTGTCTCTGTCTCCTTTCATCGCCTGATGAAGGTTAATATTCAGGAGGATGCCTATATGTTTTTCTTTGGGTTCACCTTCTTATTTAGCTTTTCTAGGATCGCGAATTATAGGCTCAATGTCCTTTATTTATGGCTAGAAACCAAATATGAGTGAGTACATCCCATGTTCCTCTTTTTGGGTCTGGCTTACCTCACTCAGGATAGTGTTTTCTATTTCCGCCCATTTGCATGCAAAATTCAAGAAGTCCTTGTTTTTTTACCGCTGAGTAGTACTCTAATATTCCATACTTTCCTCATCCATTCTTCCATTGAAGGGCATCTAGGTTGTTTCCAGGTTCTGGCTATTACAAACAATGCTGCTATGAACATAGTTGAGCATATACTTTCGTTGTATGATAGGGCATCTCTTGGGTATATTCCCAAGAGTGGTATTGCTGGGTCCAGGGGTAGGTTGATCCCGAATTTCCTGAGAAATTGCCACACTGCTTTCCAAAGTGGTTGCACAAGTTTGCATTCCCACCAGCAATGGATGCTTTCTCCACAACCTCTCCAGCAAAGGCTAGTGTGCAGTTTGATGAGTTTCAACAAATGTACCCAGCTGTGCAGCCGCCCATCATCATCAAGATGCAGAACTGGCTTTACCATTTCCAAAAGTTCCCCAGTGCCCTCTACCTACCTTCGTTCCCTCACTCTACTCCCTACTCCGAGGGCTGCTGATGGGGTCTCTGTTGCCACAGATTTGCTTTCTCTTGAGTACCACATGCAAGGGATCATACGATATGTAGCCTTTTGTGTCTGGTTTTTCACTTAGTGTAACTCTTTTGTGACTTATCCCTGTGGTACTGATCAATTGTCAACATGATGGTTGTGTATTCTGTCACTCTATGGATATATCACAACTAATTTACTTATTAACATTTAATGTGAATTTTTGTTGCTTCTAGTCTGGGGCTGTTCTGAATCAAACTTCTATAAATAACCATTGTGTAGTCAAATGTTTTTTTTCACATACATACCTGGGACTAGAATTAATGTGAGGATGTAGGAGGAATGTGTGCTTAATTATATATATTGACATACACAAATATATTTATAGGCATATTTAATTATATAATACATGATTATATCATATATATAATTATATATACATGTCAAGTGCAATTTTAAGTGGCCACATCTACTCATTCCCAATATTCAGTATTTTTTTTTAGATTTATTATGTACACAGTGTTCTGCCTGTATGTATGCCTGCATGCCAGAGGAGGGCACCAGATCCCATTATAGATGGTTGTGAGCTACCATGTGGGTGCTGGGAATTGAACTCAGGACCTCTGGAAGAGCAGCCAGTGTTCTTAACCTCTGAGCCATCTCTAGCCCCCATCATCAGTTCTCTTTATTGATGGATAGAACATTGAGAGATAGGCTGAGGATGAAGCACTGAGGCCTCAGCTAACTTGCTTTAACATGACTAATGTCACAGAGCATCTTTTCATGTGTACGCTAGTCTTCATATATGTTCTCAGAAAAGTATCTGCTCAGTAGGTAGATTTAACTGAGATGCATCAGAAGGAGTCTTAAGTAGCTGAATTTTAGCAAAGAAATATGTGGCCTTGTTTTATAACTGGAATTTAAGATAATTTTTTTTTGAGACAGGAGCTTGTCATGTGGCTGAGGTTGGCCTAAAACTCTCTATCTCTTGCCTCGGACTCTGAAGTGCTGGAATTACAGACATGTGCTACCATGCCCAGCTTAGACTCAGGGTTGTTATCCTTTGGTGGAACAGTATGTCAGAATGTGTAGAAGCAACATAGAGACACAGGATTTTACAGCACCAAGTTCCACTGTGAATATACATTGAAAACCACCTTAGGGGAAACCTAGAGCCAAAGAGCAGAGTTTTGAAATAGATATAATGCTGCTGTTTAAAAGTATTCTCCCTCGGGAAAAGGCCAAGCTCGTCTTTGGTCACTGTGAGCAGAGGTGAGAGCAGATGTGTGGATTTGTCATTCAGGAGAAGAACACACACACACACACACACACACACACACACTTCTCATCTCGGAGGCTGCAAAGAGGTCCTCAGAGCCCAGCACAAGTGGCTTTTGCAGGAGGCAGTCTCCTGGTAATCATGTGTGCCTTCAGAGGCTTCACCAGAGGGAGTTTATCATGAAAAGGAAGTGCAAAGCAAGGCCTAAGAGTAGGGAAGGTAGATGGCCTTGCTGCCACCTTATCCTGAGCTGAGAAAGATGGAGATATAAAACCTCCACCAGGCTGGGTATGGTATCACACACCAGCACTTAGGAGGCACAGGCAGGCAGATCTCTGTGAGGTCACAGGCCAGCATAGTCTATATAGTGAGTCCCAGGGAAGCCAGAGTTACATAAAGAGGGCCCGTTTTAAAATAATAAAAACAAACAAATCTCTTCACCAAAACTCCTTCATTCATTTTTGTTCATCGTGGCAGACTATTTTTGTGGCCAGAGCCATAGTGAAGGTCCCAAGACACCTGTTTGAGGCAGGAGGAGCCAGGGCTCTTGGTGGGGAACTCTACCCTCATGCCCTTATAATAGTTCAGCAAGCCCAGTAAGGGTCTTGTTTCAAGCCATATCGATAGCTCTTACCCCCCACCTGACAGATCTTTGTAGTACGACCCAAGAACTACATACTCTTGACCCTCCCTCTCATAGCCACTGGGGAGCGTTGCAAACCCCCCTTCCAAATCACAGTGGCATCTGGAGAGACCCGAAGTTCTGCCATCTCGCCTTCTACCCAAATATAACTGTTGCTCTTTATATTGTTTCCCAAAAAGAAAATGCAAAGAACCATGGAACTCTGATTTCTGTCACTTTCTGATTCATCAGTGGACTGCAGGAACTTGCTTGGGATGAACAAAAATGAATGAAGGAGTTTTGGTGGAGAGATTTGTTTGTTTTTATTGTTTTAAAACGGGGCCTCTTTATGTAACTCTGGCTACCCTGGGACTCACTATATAGACTATGCTGACTATATAGATATATGCATGGGTGGTACCTCTCAGGAAACCTCCCTCGTGGCCCCTACATAAAAACAACCACTCTCTTAGCTGAGCATCTGCATGGCACTTTGCTCCACAGATGTGGTCTCATGGGAAAGCGGCCAAGGACCCTGCCTTTCTGAGTCCTCCTTCTCCTGGCTGCCCAGCTGCAAGTGACTTTAGCAGAGTTCCTGCCTACCACTCAGCCACAAGCTGAGGTGTCTCTGCACCCAAGTGGAACCCAGCTACTGGTTGCTTATACAAGGTCAGGAAAGTTAGATCCACAACAAAAGGAACCTCTGGATAGTTCAACTTTTGATTAATCATTAATGGCATCATCGCTCCCTCTTCAGTTACTGCCCCATGAACAAATAGAGAGAAATTTCTAGACACTGTGTTTGTTTTAACTGAGTAAGGAAAAAAAGTGTGCGGGGGGGGGGGGGGGCAAAAACAAAACACAAAACAAAAGGGAGGGATCACCGGAGCCCTGATGAAATTCAGGCCTTGGCTGCATTCAGGGAATGCTGAGCAAGCAAAGCCCCTAAGCTTCCCACAAAGGCTCCCAAGGTGAGTCAGCTGAAAGGCCCTAATCCCCCTGCAGGGTGATCCTGGAATCGGATGAGGCCACAGAGCCACCAACAACAGGGAAGAGGGGGATAAATGAAAGCTTTAACAACATATTGTGCAGTGAACCAATAGGGTAGAGCCCATGGGAAGAGACCATCTTCACCCCTGTAACTTCCCTGTGAGTTACACATCATTCCTACAGCTCAGCCTTACACAAGGCCTGCAGTACCGATGGTGACTGGGTGTGGACACTAAGCACTATCAGGAAGGCTGAGAGGCCCAGACGTTTGTAGTAACTCGTACTTTAAACAAGGCAATCAGGCACCAAACTGGAATAATGGATATACCTATTGGTATACAACTTATGCTGAAATAGTTGCTGGGAGAGAAAGGGAAAACAATAACAAGAAACTGCATGGCACTCTGCTCGCAGACTCTGAACCCAAGTTAGGATTCATGAAATGGGCCACCCAGGTAGTACCACAGTCCCTGACCCTATCCACCCGTCTAAGTCCAAGGTTACACTGAACTTGGAATCCAAAGCCCTTTGGCTCCAGTTCTAGTTTGGATCCCTTTCCACGACAGAGTTAATCCAGTAAGCAGCCAAAGGGCTTCTCTTGGAGCCAACGGGTCAATTCCTCTTAACCTGTGGTCCGCCAGGGTGAAGCTCCCTCCCCCAGGGCATCTCGACTGTCACGAGGACTCGATGCTACTCGGCTCGCGAATCAGATTTCCCTTGTCCCGAGGTGTCTTGCCAGCCATTGCTGTAGATGACAAACCTCTTTTCTGTATAAACATGAATTACTTTCCCCCTAATTTTACAATGGATTTTTCTAGGTGATTTTCGGGGTCAGGGGAGCCATGAATTTTACGTCAGGAGTAAAGGAGCAGAGGCGGGAAAAAAACCTTCGTCATAAAATGAAGGTCGGAAGTTGTTTCCTGGGCCCTGTAGATTTAAATACTGCTAGAAATTCTCCGACAGCCAACACTAGCCAGAGACAAGGAGGGCAAGATGTTCCCGTGTTTTCAGCAATAGACACGGGACGCACGCGCGTATGGTTATTGGAATTCTCCATCACCCACTACACCACAGGACGCCTTACTCACTCTAGAGCGCAACCACTTGAGGACTTTTGAGGAAGTCATTCCTTTCAAAGGACTCCCTAGAGTTCTTTTAACCCAATATTTTACCTCCCAATTTTCCCCTCATTTCCTCTTTCATTTAAAGCCGAAGCCCTTGCTCTTCGCACCGGTTTCCTTAAAACAGGACGCTTTGTAATTTGCACTTCAAACGCTCTAACAATACCTGGGCCAGAGTTAAACTTAGGCGGAGAGACTCGGCAGTAAACTGGCTGTTACTCAGCGCAGACTTGATCGCTCCTCCTCCTACAGCGCATGCTCCAGAGCTTGGACTCTAAACCCGCGTGTAAACATTACAGCTCGCTCCTTACAGAGAGCCGTTTGTGTATATGAGGTGGGTCCGGGATCGCGATGCCTACACGCTCGGGCGCCTAGCACATACAGGGTGACAGCAAATATTTGCAGTGAATGAATGAATGAGCGAAGGGCTTAAGTCCAACACTTTCTGTGCTGCTAAGCCACCTGTCTGTACTCCCAATGAATGAAATAGAAGACTCCCCCCCCACACACACACACAAAGGGCAATACATTAAAAGCATAACAACAGCCATCTTTTATCTATTATTATCAAAGCCTCCATGAAGAGCTATACACCTGTAAATTAGCCAACTTCTCCTACCAAATCCGGGTACCAGGTGCCAACCGATGATAGCATACCCCAGTCATTTAGGCTGCTGCAACAAAGCACCACAGACTGTAAGGCTTACAAACAACAAAAAAATTATTTCTCACGGTTTTGGAGGCTGAAAGCCGGAGGTCTGGGTGCCAGCTTGGTCCGGTTCGGCTGGCGACCCTCCTCTGGGTTGAAGACTGCTGGCTCCTCATTGTGCCCTCGTGTGGGGTTCCCCTCTCCTCCTTACATAGTGCCATAGTGTAGAGAGCTCACGGAGATCTCTTTTATAAAGGCACTGGTCCCATCTAGGAAGCCTCCACCCTCATGACCTACATCACCTCCCAAAGGCCCCGCCTCCTAACACCATCGCACTGAGGGCTGGGATTCCAACCTGTTGATTCTGGTGAAGGGACACACAGAGTCCATGGAAGTGACAGGGGTTCATACAGAGACTTGATCTTGACTCTATCACTCAATATCCATACCGTTTCTCTCTTTAGATTTCTAAAACGTCTCCAGTGTCTCCTTCCTGCTTCTTCCCCAATTGCTTCCTTTCTGGGAAGCTACCAGGTACTCTGCCCCCGTCCACACTTAGGGATGGTGAGGCACAGGACAGGCTGGAGGAATGTGTGACCACTCCAGACACCTTTGTTGTCAACAAGTTCAACCAGTGAGGCAACACCCTGACCAGTGCACAAGGCACCTCTGCAGGCAGCCTCGCACCCCGACTGTGAGCCCGTGCTTATGAGAAAGGCATGTCTGAATGTCATAGTTCCATTTTCCTTGGGTCCTAACTCAGAGGCTTGATGAAAATGCCGGTAAATTTGAGTGAGTCTGAACCTTTTTCATGGTATGGCCACAATTTCCTACCTTTATCCCTGAGCAGACAGTCTCGGGGCAGCACCTCACATTCCCGGCATGACTTGTTGAAGGCAGAATAGGAAATAAGATGTTGGCTTCCAAATATGGAGTTATGTATTTGTTGTAACACCATACCAAAACATGGACAGATATATCATGTCTTTTCACAGCGGCAGAATTTATTGACTAACAATCAATTCACAAGCTGTGTCAGTTTCATTGGCTTCACTTTGAAATCCCTCAAAAGCCTAGCTCTGGCAATTGTAGTTTTTTTCCCCTCCCACTTCAATTATTAAAATGGATTCAGATCACACATTAGACTTCACATGATTCACAAAGAACCAAATGAACACCTCAAAACAGTACCTGACCAAATAGAGCAGTGCATCAGGAAAGAGGTAGAAATACGTGAACCAAAAGAAAGTCTAATCAGAAAATTTCAGTTGCTAGGAAGAAAATTTCCCTGGAGACATTCAACGACAGAGAGCAAAGGGAAGAGATCTGTGGACTAAAGACAAGAACTTTGAAATTAAGCAACTGTACAGAAACTCATAACTGTTCAGAGTGCCAAGAATAACTGACTGTTGAGTATTCAGGCATAAATAAGATGGCTGTATTAAAACTGCCAAGGCTCAGGGAACATCACAGGAGAAGGGGTGGAAAGGATATAAGGGAAAAGGGAGGAGCCCTGTGAAATACTGGACATGGCATAGCCATTCATACTCCAAACTCATTGCAGCTATAGATAGCTTCATAAAACCTGTTCAAAGTCAAACCAACAAGATCAGCCCACGTTCTAGCAGGTAGCACTGACAGGACTCAAGAAGAAGACAAAGAAGAAGGAAAAGGAGAGGAGGAAGAGGAGGAGGAGGAGGAGGAGGAGGAGGAGGAGGAGGAAAGTGCAGGATGACATGCTGGAGATAGCTTCAGTAAACAAGATTCATTGTCACTGTGATTTGAACAAGACTGGCCCCCATAGGCTCATATTTGAATGCCTGGTCCACAATTGGTGAAACTGTTCATGGAAGATTAGGAGGTGTGGCATTGTTGAAAGAGATGTGTTACTGGAAGTGGACTTAATTAACTACTAAATTAAACAAACATATATTTTAGGAATGTCTTAGCTTCAAATAGAAGTCAGAAAATGTGTTACATTGGGGGAGAGGATTTGTTTTTGTTTCCATAGGAAACAAAAAGCTACAGATTTTTTTCAAAATTAATAAAGACCAGATTTGATCAAGGGGAGACCTCCTGAAAATCTTGACTACAGACATAAAGAAAAAAAAAACAAAAGAAAGACTACAAGACAGGTGATGTATATGCTGATTCCTCAGTATGGAACAGCTCTGAGACTGGATGAGACATGAGAAATCTTGTTGGCTACAGAGTCCTCATGACATTATTACATGCCATCCTTTGTAAGACATGGAAAGAGATTTGTAATAATTTGGTTATGCAGTCCAAACAGACATAAAGTTATCAGATGTCTTTTACCTGCTCAAACATGGAGCAAAAAAATCATCTTTAGCTGACATATGCACACCTTCCATACTTGTGTTAGTGCGGGTATGTGTGCTACCTTTAAGTTTGTGTGTTTTTAGGGGGGGGAAAGACACCAACAAAGACAAGTAGCCCAGATGATCCAGCCTCTGTTGCAGTTTCCTCAAAATTCTGCATTCAGAACAACTTCAAAACTACTGACGGAGATGGTCCAGCCTCATGCACTTCCCCAGCCAAGACTTCAGATAAGCCCTGCATTTTTCCATCACAGAGAGACTATCACACAGAGACTAAACAAAAAATAATACACCTAGTTCTCCCAGGACTTTCTTATTATCCCAATTTTCTCAGGTTCCCCTAGAGATGTTGTCACCCACCCACCCCAGACAACAGGAAGCAGTATAGAGAACATGACACCATATTCCCAAGAGGTGGGGTTGGTGGGTTTTGGTCATTCAGTGGATTATGGATGTTTATCATCATTTAGGGGGTTGTTTGCAAGTTGTTATTGGTCATAGTCCGGGAGGAAACTAAGCAAAGGAGATTAGATTCAGAGATCTCATTCTGAAAAATAAGGGGAATACAGGAATGATAGGATAAAAGGGTAGATTACTGAATCTATTTTAAAATAAAAAGTGTTCATCTCAACTATTTTACACTGGTATGGACTTTTGTATATTGATACAAATTTAAGGTTATTTTTGTTATACTTATATATGTTTCTACCCTTTTTAAGATATTGTACTGATACAGTTCATTTAAAAATATAATGTAAAGTTTTAGTCATTGAAAGCTATTTAGAATAATAAATAATAAATAAGGCAGGTTAGTAGTTAGTCATCTATAACAACCAAACTTACAGAGTCATGTTAGATATGTTTTCAAGGTCAAACAGAGATAGCTATATCTTAAATAGATAGATGTTCTCCAAACACTACAGAATATGGAATTTAAAATGTTTTAAGACCATAAGGCTTTTCATTACAGTGAGATACATCTGCTCCTAGCAGCACTTCAAAAAAGAATGTTGGGCATTGAAGAACCTCCATATGGAGTTTGTTTTCTTTGTGGCAAAACTAGACACTGGGCAAGAAATTTCCCTTGCCTCCACTGCTGACAATCTGCTGCTCAAATTGGACAAGCAGGGCACAAAAGAAAGCAAGGCGGTATCACAGGGTGGGACACAGGCAGGTGATTTTTGTTTGTTTTTTTGAGACAGGGTTTCTCTGTGTAGCAACCCTGGTTGTCCTGGAACCTGCTTTGTGGACCAGGGTGGCCTCAAATTCAAAGAGATCCGCCTGCCTCTGCCACCTGAGTGCTGGGATTAAAGGTGTGCACCACCACCGCCCGGCTCCAGGCAGGTTTTAAATTATATTCCCATCATTCCTCCCATTCCAAATCTGTGCAGGTGCTGCCTGGGAATCCACCTAGTGGTAGCTTTTGGAAGCACACCTAGAACAACCTCCCTCCCCCCAGCACCAGTCTGGAGCCTGGAGACGGGAGCTGAGAGGTAGAATGAACTAACTGGAAAGAAGATTCTGGAGTCCCCTGCTCAGTCTCCTCAGCCCTTTCGGCCGTGGAGGAGTCCAGATCTTCTCAATGGAAGTGACTATGTCCAGTCAAAAAAGACACAAGGGAAGAAGGTGAGGTCACTAGGTGGGAGGAGCTTCATAGGTCTTATTAAAGGAAGGGCTCAGGTAATGGAACCCTGAAGAAGTGACCTTACTTCCTGGTGAGAGATTGCAGTAGCTCTTCCAACTTTGGAAAACAAATTAGCATGTTCTATAGACAGTGCCCTGCCAATGCAGAGAGCCTCAGGGGAGCAAGATGCTAGGCTGCTGAATGACACAGTATGTATGTATGTATGTATGTATGTATGTATGTATGTATGTATGTATGCATTTACTGGCATGTGAATGTCAGGGGACTACTTGTACAAGTCAGTTCTCTCCTTCTACCACATGGGTTCCAGGGATCAAACTCGGGTCGTAAGGCAAGCGTCCTTACCCAGTAGGCCATCTTACTGGCCCTGCATCTGTGTTGTCAAGGTTCTGCAACTGGGAAAATCTAGAATGAGAAATTTTTTCTACAGATACTGGCTCAGCTCTCACCATTGAAGCCTGTGGCCATTTGGAGAAGGTACCCTAAAGCAATAGTGGGTAATATCTCACAGATTTCCCTATTAGCACGTGTGTGTGTGTGCATGTGTGGTGTGTACAGGTGCCTACAGAGGCCAGAAGGGGGCACTGGAACCTCTGAAGCTGGAGTTATAGATGATCTTAAGCCGCCCAGTGTGAGTGCTGGAACCCAGCCTGGGTCCTCTGGAAGAGGAGGAGGTGCTCTTAACCACTGAGCCATCTCTCCAGCCCCAGTAACAGACTTTCTAGTGGTGGGGATCACCCACAGTGAAGGCCAGGCAGACCCCCGACACCTCCTGGTCTGGATGCCAGACACTGTCTTATCCAATCTCCATTCAGAAAGTGAAATGAAGCCCCGAGCATGCTTCTGGATGCTGCTTCCTTTGATGTCCTGGTATCTGTTTTAAGATTGGGTCCTGGTACCCACCGACCAGCCCTGCTAACCATATGAACTCCAGCCTCCACCAGTCTTCTTTACTGAAAGTGTCCTCATCTCTGATGAAACTACAGTGCTGGCGATGTCGAGTTGCAGACAAATGGGCAGGGGGCAGAGATAAAGGCTTTATTTGGGGTGCTGAGAAGGATGGCTAGAGTACAGGGTCCGGATGGTGTCAAGGGAGCGCTTCCAACTCTTCTTCCAGCGCTGAGCCTCCAGTTCCAGCGTCTTGAAATGGTTCTGGATATTCTTCAGTTCTTTGTCAAATAGGGCCATGTATTTCTGAAGGGAAGCAAGAGGAAGAGGGGATGCCTGCTCTCACAGATTTGGGAGCCCTGAGCTCTGGGACCCACAGCAAGCAGCTCCTGACCCTCCTACAAGCCATTTCTTGGGAATCCACCCCACAAGCTCTCAGGGAGGTGAGGTTATTCTCCTACCTTACATTTGGGAAGACTGAGATATGGAACCCTGTGACCACCCAGCTCAAGAGAAGCTGAGCAGGGACAGAGACCCATGTGTCTCTGGTTCTGGAACCTGAGCATTCCTGACCACTGTCCTGCATGGAGCTTTCATAGGTTTCCTGGCTGCTTCAGAAGGCCAAGACCTGGGTCTCCACCCCTCGCTGAATTCAGAAGGGAGAGTCTTTCCCTCCACTAGGACCTGGAGGACACACCAGCACTGGGCACTTCTGGCTTTTCCCAGGACCAATGGATACATGGAGAGGACTAGGTTTCTCCATGGGCACTGGGACCAAGGTACCTATTATCTTCAGGTATACTGCAGGTGGCATTTGGATGAAGCCTCATCAGGTCAGCCCCACAGCCTACCAGTGGGGATCAAACCCTGACTCTGCTCATCCGAGAGTGGTGTAGAAAGGCAAGTATCTCCAGATACTATTGTCCTTGTCAGTGAAATGCGGGAAGGTCTACACCCCAGCATCTGGAGAGGATGTGGCAAGATGCCTCATATGGAGAACAGGAGGTACTAGTTAGAACCTGGAAGCTTCGAATGCTCCTGCTATAGCACCCCAGTACACTCCCACGGCTATGGGCATTGCTGTGTCTATCTTCCTCGTGCCTAAATCTGCTGTCTTTCCGCAAAGCCTCTCTCCACGACCACTAGGTGAGGAATCTCTCAGCTGGGTTCACACAGGGTTCACACCTCAGTCACCATGCTAGTCCAGGAGATGGACACGGCCCCTGGCAAGCGTCCTTGTGTCTGTAGAGAGTTGAGACCTGCAGCTCTGGGGCATGCCGGCATGTGCTATTTTCTCCATGGGCCAGGTGTTGGGGTACCCAGTGGAGTAAAGCTTCCTCCTTCCCAGGGTAGCCAATCTAAGTTGCTTTGTCCCCCCCCCGGGGATGTACCGCCTGCCCCTGACTCACCAGGAACACAGCATCTCTGGCTTCTACGATGGCCAAGTGGCCCAGAGTGGTCTTATAGGTGGTTATTGATGGTGTCCTCCGAGTCAGTATCTTGGTTTGAATGGTGATTTCGTTGGGTTTGATTCCTGGCCACTTCCTACACACAAACATGCTTGGCTTCATCACTGGCCAGCCACCCCATACCCAGCTCGAAAACTCGGCCACCAGCATGGATTGAGATGGCTTTGTTAAAGGTCCCATACACTTCAATTTGGGTCTTTATGTTCTGTTTCCGTAATGACCTAACAGTGTGCACAGCCGTGGGGCCTGCTGTATGAGAAGGGGAAATGCCAGGCTTATGTTTCTTCCCTTTCTGGGCCTTTCTTTCCTTACCAGGCTGCTTTCCAGGTAGCAGTTACAAGTTCCTGGCTCATTTTTCTTGTTATGCTGTAGGAATGTCTGTGGAGAATACAGTTGGGAGACTCGCTGCTCCTGGCCCCAGGGGACAGGCACTTGGACAGCTGTCATTACACAGGCCAGACAGCTGCAGAGGTTCAAAGCGCCAGCAGCAGCCTGAGACTGTACCTCCCCTCAGGACAGGCCTCCTTTTCTTTGCAGGCCCCTGTGGTGGTTCTTATGTGAACCCGTAGCCATGGAGTTCTCAGGCCGTGCAGGGTGACCCCACCTAACTTTCTCTTCAAACAGCCTTGGTCGTTTAAGAGAAGGAAACTGAAGGCGGTAAATCAGGGGCTCTCCAGGGGTATCAGGTCTGTCTGAGTTTAGAGCCTGAATCCCTCCCCACAAGCCTGCCCCACCCACAGTGGACACAGCCATTCACACTGCCCTTGTTTCTAGATGCTCACCTGCTCCCACGTTCAATCAGGGGCTTCTCACTCTCTTCCTCCAGAGAGAGTCTAGCCAGCTTCCTCCGTATGAGGATCGATAGTTTCTGCTTTTGGGGTTCCATCCCTGACAGGAAAGAGGCATGTTACTGACTGTGACCTCATGGACAACTTGAAAACCAAGGACGTGACACAGTGATTATATTTAGAGATAGGAGGAACAGTCAAGGCTGCTCGGCAGATGTCTAGCCTGGGGATTCACCTTTGACCTGCTTTCCTGGTAATGAGAGTAGGTCTCTGAGTATAGAGTGAGACAAAGACCAATAGAGCACTGTTCAAGAGAGTGACTAGCCTAAGGTGTATGCCTCCCACCGTCCATCTATGTACAGCCTCTACTCCCTGACTTCACCAGGCCTGATGGTTTAGCCCCCAAACTGAAACCAAGAAGCTAGCTGGATGTGTGTTGTGGAATATTGTTTAAAGATGTGTTACCTTCTTTTATGCTGAAGCATATTTGTTAATGATGCAAATATGTGTGTTGTAGAATATTATTTTAAGATGTGTTACATTTGTTAATGCTGTGAAACATTTAAGAATGCAAAGATGCGTTGCATTCTTTTCTGTTGTGTTTGTTTAACTCTGTGAAGCTGTGTTACTTTGCCTGCCTAAAACACCTGATTGGTCTAATAAAGAACTGAACAGCCAATAGCTGGGCAGGAGAAAGGATAGGTGGAACTGCCAGGAAGAGAGAATGAATAGAAGGAGAAAAAGAGAAGAAGGAGGGGTGAGGAAAGGAGGAGAGAAGGACTCCAGGGGTCAGCCACCCAGCCCCACAGCCCACAAGCAACAAAATAAGAAGTAAAGAAAGACATAGGATAGAGAAAGGCAAAAGCCCAGAGGAAAAATGTAGTTAAAAGGTAGATAGGATAATTTAAGTTAAGAAAAGCTGACTAGAAATAAGCCAAGCAAGCAAAAAGTAAAACAAACAAACAAAAAACCCAACTTCAGATACGTGCCTATGATCCCAGGCACCTGGAGGCTGAGGCAGGAGGATCTTGTGCACAAATGGGTACTTCAAGAGTATCTTGAGACAGAAAGCTTCTGGTAGGCTCCTAATATTCAGCTCTATCTCAAGCACACTTATATCCACTTCATCGTTGTAGGCGAGGGCTAAGTGTCTTTTGCTATCATTGCCACAGGGATTGCTTCTCTTGGGAAATGCCCGTGTTTGGTTTTTGACTCTTTCAAGACTGACCTGTGAGAGTTCTTTGCACCCCAGGGATAACTGGTCTTTCTCTGACTCACAGGATATGAGGAGGAATACTCTTCTGGTTTGTCACTTCTTTCCATATTGGACTTTTATTTTTTCTTGTCTTAATCATGGCCAGAGAAGTGCCACCATTTCCTTTATGACCTTTGAGTCTTATTCTATATTCAGAAATGGTGCCCAACTCTAAAACTGTGATGATATCCCCCACCAGGGCGCTATTTTTATATTCGCTCTTTGATTCAGTTGGCATTACTTTTTCAGTCAAAATATGTTTTTTGATGAAAATAAGTAAAAGTTGAGCTGGAGAGGTGGCTCAGCAGTTAAGAGCACTGCCTGCTGTTCCAGAGGTCCTGAGCTCAATTCCCAGCAGCCACATGGTGGCTCACAACCATCTGTAGTAAGATCTGGTGCCCTGCCCTCTTCTGGACTGCAGGCACACACGCAGACAGAACACTGTTTACATAATGAATAAATAAATCTTAAAGAAAAATAAGTAAAAGTCAATCAGTCCACTTGCGATGTACATTAAATTACTAAATTGTCGTGTGTCCTTTTCTCACTAAGGAGCTGGCTCTGGAAGCAGCCGTTCATGTCCATTTCAGACCCAAGCACGTTTGTCTCGTGTCCTCCAAGGCCATTTGTCTGGGAATAGGCTGCCCTCTGCCCCCCAAAGTCTGTGACATAGAGAGAAGAGAACAGCAAAGCAGGCCAAGAATAATATTGAGAGCAGCTGGAACACCTTCCAGAGGTGACCGCTGCTGGCCCCACCATATAAAAGCAGCTGTGGTGAGAAAGAGAAGCCACAGGGAACCCCATCCCCCATCTGCAGGAAAAGCCTCAGGCCTCAGGTCTCAGCCTTAAACCCCCCAGGTAGTTTCTACTGTGTGCTGTGAGCATCGGATGGACTGACTGACCTCTGTCCGGTTTTGTACTTGGTGGTGTAACTACCCTGATAGAAGCAAAGAGATTATAAGAGAGGCACTTGTGCCTCTCAATTTGACTATTGGGTCAGTGGCAGATGGGAACATATTTTGACCTGGATTGCTTAGATGCTGATATACTTGGCCCTCTATTTAAACTTTGACCTTACTTTAGGATCCAGAAGATAGATTGGGCGGGGGGGGGGGGGGGGGGGGGGGGGGGGGGGGGGGGAGAAGTGCTGGATCTCTTAGTCCCACTCCTGAATGTGACCACATTGTATAAATTTCCTTTTTCTGCTTTCCTCTTAGTTTGGCTTATTTAATAGGCTTATTAGGATGGGAGACCAGATCTGATTTGGGGCACAGGTTGTGGCCCCACCCTGTTCTGTCCAGAATTGTCCATCAGTAGCTCCAGATGGTGCCCAACAGGGACTTTCCCCAGCTGCATGTTTTGAGTATTGTGTGATAAGGTTTTGCTGTCTCTTGATCTGTTTGCAACTTGATTATTTATTTTTGTTACTTTGGTTTGCTATGTACTCAAACTCACTCATTCAAAGCCACAAGTGTGGCTATTATAGATCATTCTGGGGCCAGAATACCACTCAATGAAGAAGATACTTTACCCTGACTGAGGGACAGTAGACACACCTCAGTCCCAACCACCCTACACCTCTACCCTAGGGCCATAGTGCAAGTCAGGTGGACCACTTACGTGGAACCTGGAGATCATCAATGGTGACCACTTCATCCAGCTGTATCAGGAATTTCTCTGTGAAGGAGGCCAAGCTTGCTATGAAGAAGCGGCTGTACTTCTTGGCAAATTCCTGGAAGAAACAGTGAAAATGGACTTCATAAACAAAATCTCCATTACCAGGCTGGCAGAGGGAGGGTAGATTTGGCTCTGTAGAGAGTCTCCTGGTAAGGCCTCCCCTGCACTACCTTAGCAACCGCATCAGGGCTAACTAGCACCTGGTCCTCAGAGCCCAGAGACCTCTCCCAACATCTGGTCTGGTATGAGACTAAGAAAGAATTCAGAGGGGAAAGTACTTGTCAGAAAAGCATGAGGAGCTGAGTTCAATCCCCACCCTCACAAGAAAAAAGCTGGGTGTGATGGTATGTGTTACAGTTCTAGCACTGGGCAAAGAGAGACAGGGATTCCTGAGGCAACCAGCCTAGCCTACTTGGTGAGTTCTGGGTTCAGTGAGAGACTTTGTCTCATAAAAACAGTCTGACTGTTCCTGAGGAGCAATACCCTGCACTGACCTCTGCCTTTCCACATGCATGTATATACATACATACATATGTGCTCACACACTTCTTCCCCCTAACACACACACACACACACACACACACACACACACACACACAATCCAGAAATGGCCAAGGCACATACTCAGACAATTCACCAAGCAGAAAATAAAAGTAGGTATGGATCATGAAGAAAATGGTTATTGCTAGTTTTTTTTTTTTTATAAATAATTTAGGAGTCAAAGTATGGCCAGACGTGGTGGCCCATGCCTTTAATGCCAGCACTCAGGAGGCACTCTGTGAGTTCGAGGCCAGCCTGGTCTACATGGAGAGTTCTAGAATAGCCAGGACTATATAGAAAGACCCTGTCTCAAATGAAGAGACAAAACCAAAGTAATGTAAGCATCCCATAATGACCAGTTCATCTACCAAAAAGACCTATCACTTTTGTGTTCTCGGGCTTAAGTGCCAACCGTCGGGGTCAACTTTCTGAAGGGGAGTATAGCCCTCAGCATCTGGGATGGAGACTGAAGGGCAGTGCTCACCTCCATCTTCTCCTGGTTTGCATGGATCGCCCGGCCCCACTCTTCCTGTCTTAGCTCCTCCACAATGTTTAGGGACTCCATTTCCCGGGCAAATATGGGGTGGCCGAGATTTGGCTGGAGCTTCAGGGCATTTTCATCCTTCAATCAAACAAGTCACACATAAGCAGAGGTTTTGAGTCAATCTTGGAAATCAGGACCAAGGACTTCTGTCAACTAAGGCCACATTCAGACATATGTGTCCTGTGGTTACATGAGCACAGAAAGGGACTCAGTGGCAATGAGGACAGGGCGGGAGGGTGGCTGGTGCCAACGCCGAGGGTTGGAGAGGAGGCGGAGCGGAGCACCTGCTCCAACACCATGTGGCCCTTTAGTTCAATAAAATCAGCACCAATCATATCCCACAGCACCAAAGAACGCTGTGGCGCTGTCATTGATCTCAACGACCAAACACAGCCTAGAGTTTGGGGCATGCTTTCTGCCAGCAAGTGCTGCCGTGGTTACTAATTCACCAGTGTCCCCTGGCCCCAGCAACCCCCAAACCTAGCTCCTCTTCTTCCCTTGGACTCAGCCTCGCTCATGACCGACCTGCCTCTGCTCTCAACTCCCTGCACCTTCACCTTCTTCTTCTCTAGATGCTTCTGCTGCTGCTCAAACTGGTCCCGAATCTCCTTCATGGATGTGCAGAACTTGTTCCAGTGCTGATCCTTGTAGTTCTCTACCACCAGCCAACACACCTGGGGCAGCAGCTCCTCGAATCTCCTCACCTGGGCACGCAATTCTGCAGAAATTAGGGGTAGGATATCAGGGAGTGGACAGAGGAGACATAGGTTGTCGAGGCCATATCTCCAAAAATAGGAAAAAGATTGGTCTCTAATGCGCTAAGAGCTACTCCATCAAAAGGAGATCTGCAGCCAGACCAAGGTGGATAATGATGGTTAGGCAAATTCATAGGGATCCTGGACAGTGTGCTTAAAATGTGTTGTCTTTCGTCAGCTTGGACAAGGTCCCATCTACGACTTGGGTATTGCCTCGACTTTGGCTCTGCCCTCTCCTGGACTTCCAAACAGTCATGGGCTCAGACCTACGCTGCCATTCCTGTATCTTTATCTCTCATGTTTTCATCTCGTTGTCTTGCAGGATCTTTCCTCTGTATCTGACTTCCAGTTCACTAGTTCCACATCTAGCTACGTAAAACCTGGCTGCACACCTGCTCATCATTTTAAAATGCCAACTCATAATGTGTCTCTTTTAGAAGTTCTAGTTCATTCTCTTTGGTATCTAGTTGGCCATTTCTGTAGTACCTTACTCCCATGTTTCCAGTTTCTCCTTTTATTAAACTATAAGCACATCTGGCTGGGCGATGGTGGCGCACGCCTTTAATCCCAGCACTCGGGAGGCAGAGGCAGGCAGATCTCTGTGAGTTCGAGACCAGCCTGGTCTACAGAGCTAGTTCCAGGACAGGCTCCAAAGCCATAGAGAAACCCTGTCTCGAAAAATCAAAAAAAAAAAAAAAACTATAAGCACATCATTTTCTATTTTGTGCCCAGTGCCTCCCCCTTCCTCTCTCATTCCCTCTCTCTCTTCCTCTCTCCTTCCCTTTCCACCTCTTTTTTGTTCATCCCTCATTCTTCACCTACTCTTACCATGTAGCCCGGGCTAACCTTGACTTTGAAACCCTGTCTCAGCCTTCCTAGTGCTGGAATCGAAGGGATGTGCCACCCTGCAGCTAGCTGTGCCTGAGGCTCCTTCCGTGTCTGACCCCAAGTGATCTGTAACCACAGTGAGTACTATGGGAACTTTATGTGTGGGAGTCAGAGGGCTGAGGCAAAGGCAGGTTTGAGGTTCAAGGATGTCTCAGTATGAAGCAAATTCTAGACACTGTCAGAGAATGGTAGCTTGAAGCTGGAGGATCTGTTTCAAGTCCCTTTGAATGATTCTCATAAAATATGTGTTTTGGTAGATACAAATCGGGTTTAGACACCACATTAGGGCTAAACTTCTGCTCTGTGTCCCCAGTGGAGCTTTTTATATCTTGTCTTCATCATCCATTACCAAGGTTTCTGCTGAGTTGTTTGATTCTAGTTGAATGTATGGGGAGGGGGGTGGGGGGGGGAGGTTGTGCCTCACTGGCCTGAGTGAGGCATTTGAGTCTCGAACACCCTGTTCTGCAGACAGAGCCCCGTGTGGTCCTAGCTTTACATGGAACATCTCACCCTGGGTGGTCTTCACATGTGCCTCCTTTTCTTAATGCCCTGACTATGAAAGAAGAGGCTTGGAACTGGCGAGACGGCTCAGAAGAGCACTGACTGCTCTTCCAGAGGTTCTGCGTTCAATTCCCAGTAACCACAACTATTTATGGTGAGATATAGTGCCCTCTTCGGGCATGCAGGCAAACATGCAGGTAGAACACTGTATCCATAATACATAAATACAATCTTTAAAAAAAAAAAAAAAAGAGGAAGCTTGAGGTTCCATGGATTTAGGGTGGCAGCCAGGATCAGACTCTGGTCCATTTATTATAATTTCTATTCTCACTTAATTTTTGGTTGTTGGGTATCTCATACTTCATGACTACTTTAAAAGATTTTATGCCCCTAATTCTATTACTCTGTATGCCCTCAGGAGGAGACAGAGAGGGTGCTGGACTGCTAAGCGAAAGGGAACAGAAGTCTCCACCGGCAGATTAGGCTTCTACAAGAGAGGAACGCTGTCTACTGTGCTTCTCAAGCCCTGCCCACAGGGCCTTTGCTTTCAGGACAACCGTAGAGAATGGACCACCCTGAGCTCACTGAGAAACACTGTCTACGGCTTGGATTTCTCTTGTTCTACTATCAGGGGCTCTGATCGTCATTGCCTGTGACAGATTGATCCTCAAAGAAGCTTTCCATGGCAACTGTTGCCTCTTCCTCCAGCTTACAGATAAGAATGTGAAAGCCCAGAGAGGTAGAATCATTTTGCCCAAGTCATACAGCTGGGAGATCACAGGGCTGGTTTTTCGCTCCAGGTTTGGCTACCTCCTAATCCTCCCACCCCACCTCCCTTGCTACCTCTGAAATCACACAACAGAGCCCAATGAAGTGTGATAGATCTGCACAGAGGAATAGTAATCTGTGTTTTTTTTTTAACTACCATGTAATCCAAAACATGCATAACCTCAAAACATCCCATAAAATGAAAGAGGAAGTCGCAAGGCCACGTGAATCCATGCCACGAAAGGACAGAGGGGACAATTATGGACAGGCGTGAATGTGGTTTGCTTGGGTCTGGAAGGGGACAGGTTGATGAGGGCTATCATGGACAGTGGTGGCAGTTATACAACTCTGGAAATGAACCAAAACCACTGAATGACTGGTCATAGCCTATGATTGTAGAATGAGAGAAATACAAGCCATAGACAGTGTTTCCTAGCGAGTTCAGAGGCATCCGTTCTCTACGGTTGTCTTCAAAGCAAAAGCCCTGATGTCAGGTGGGCTAGGAGAGGCCAGGCGGGCTGTGAACAGAACCACAAGCTCCGAGAAACAAAGTGGAAAACCCAACTACATTTCTGAAAAAACAATGAACCTTCAAAAAAAATTTGACCCAGGTAAATTTTACAGTGCTTTCTCTTACCCCCAAGAGGCTGGCTTTTTACAGGGCCTCAGTGACTCAAAGGGAGGGTGGACTGAGGTCCACCCTGGCCAGACCTGCTCCTTGTGTTCCTCCTGCCAGCCTCCTCCCAACAGAATGGCACTTACCCAGAAGGCAGGAGTTGTGGTACTCGTCTGCCTGATTCTGGTATTCCATAATCTTCTTGCCAATGTGCTCAGCGCATTGGTCAAAGTTTTCGTACATGCATTCAGGCCTGGTGACTGGGCGTTTCTCTTTGCGGTAAAAATCCTGCCAGAGAGAGGTGACCATGTGTGGCCCCACCAGTCCTTCTTGACCTTCACACCTCTACAATACTCCCCCTCTACTCACATGACCCTGTCCTCATCCCAGGCCCACCAAGCATGGCTACACACAGACCAGGTTGCTACTTGAATGAGTGAATAGCAACTCCTATTTAGCCCTAGAGACCCAAGTCCATGGCATCTCAAACTGGAACAGGGCTGGGTGTTTACTAGGAAGCAACAAGATGTGGACCACAGAGATGAGCCGGAGCCCTGCCTGGCAGAACCCAGCCTGTGGAAGGCAGGCCGGAGGCCGGGGTATGTTCCGGGATATGCCAGAGCAGGACAGCATGCAGCTGGACCCACTGTTGGGAGCCGTGTGGCTTTGGATCAGTACAAGAGTGCTTCTCCAGTGGGTCTCCGTGAGGCAAAGCCTGTGGAAGCAATCTCACTCGGCAAGGACCAGTGGACTTGGAGACAGCGCAGAGGCTTCTGGATCTGCACAGCCTTTACACTCTATTCTCTCACGCAACACTCATGATCCTCTTAGCAGTTTTGAGTGTCATTGTGCCAGTCACTCATGGGGCAGAGCTGATCAGTCCCAGAAACCCCATCTTTTCTTAAATATTTCCCCCTAAAACTCTTTAAGTACTGATGCATTGTTGAATTAAGAGCGGCAGGGCTGCGTCCCCGGCACCCGGCTGCCCGCATGGCTAGCTTATGCCCCGAAATAATTACACGGAAACTGTATTCTTTCAAACACTGCCTGGCCCGGCTAGTTCCAGCTTCTTATTGGTTAGCTCTTACATATTGTTCTAACCCATTTCTAATATTCTGTGTAGCCCACGAGCTGGCTTACCAGGGAGGATCTTAACCTGCATCTGTCTGGAGCGGGAGAATCATGGCGACTCCCTAAGCTTCTTTCTCCCAGAATTCTCTTCTGTTTTCTCCACCCACCTAAGGGTGGGCCTATCAAGGGGCCTAGGCAGTTTCTTTATTAATAAGAAATCACTCCCACATCAATGCATCTTGGGTTTTTTATCTGGAAATACCAGCTCTCACTCCAGACCTGGGGAACTGTTCTGATTCCGTGCTGACAGGATTGGAGACAATACAAGTCAGCGGGCAGTTGGAGTGCAAGCTAACTGTGTGCGTGCAGCTTACGGCAGACAGCCCTGTTTCTGTAAATAGGCTTTGTTAAGTTTTGAACAGTATTGTTGTTCTTGAGAATGTGTGCCTATGTTGATCACCTTTTGACTTTGAAAATACAGGATGTACCTGGCTCAGTATTTGGCCAAGTTAGCAAAACAATAGGCATTGTTCTTGTTTTAAAAGGTGTTTAGATGTAAAAGATGGGGGGAAAACATATTTGACATATTTGTTTTTGCAGGAGGTTGACTGCTGGAGGAAGGGAAAAACATGTTAGTTAGTATGGAAAAACATGCTTGTTTTTTGAAGTATAAAGATGGCTGGAGCTACTTGGAGCTGGCCATCTGTGTGGAACTCATCTGGTGGTCAGTCATTACCTCATTTCTTCCCACCCACGCCCCTTCCCTGTCTTGGGATTTGAACTCTGGCTGCGGCAGGACCATGGTATCCCACCATGTCTGGTGGCTGGGGCGCTTAGGGACAGAGATGGGTTTTTTTACCACTTGACACACTACACTCATCTGCTGACACACAAACTGTGTCCAAGCAGTGTTTGCTGATTAACAAACACACGTTGGATGGTTTAGTTTCTGAGAGGAAAAATTAAAAACAAAACAAAAAGAAACAAACAGAACGGATCCGGGGTCTTAAAGGGGTAGGATCTTAGAGTGCCCTGTTCCACAGACTGCATAAGATGGAGGGGGCTGGCTGGAGGGGCTGGAGGGGCTGGAGAGATAGGCAAAGGGCCTGCAGGTGGCTCTCACCTCCACCACGAAGAGCAGGTGCTCGTTGCTGTCCCAGAGGAGAGTCAGGATGATACCTATGAAGTCCCTGCAACCCAAACAAAGCACATCTCTGAGGTGCTTCTTACAGATGTAGCAACACAGACAGGGCCAAGCAATGGAGAGTTCGGAGTGTTCTTCTCTGACCCTATCCTAGTAATTACTCATTACTGCCCCAGGACCTTGCCCTTTGAACATCCCAATTAAGGAAGGAAGGAAGGAAGGAAGGAAGGAAGGAAGGAAGGAAGGAAGGAAGGAAGGAAGGAAGGAAGGAAAAAAAATGGAGCTTCTTGGTCCCATTTGTCCCCTTTTCTTCATCTGATCCTAGCTCTGTACCTATTCTCGATTGCCTGATTCTAATACTCTCTGCTCCTTTCTGCTCCTCTGGGGCACCCTAATCAGTGGGTTGGGGATTGATTGGTTTGTCTGGCTAATTAATCTCTGTCTCTCCCAGCAGACTGTAAAGTCTACCAAGTACTTAAAATACTGACTGGGAGACTATTAGACGGATGTGTCTCTGGTTCCTGAATTTCCTGCGTGAGCTCAGGATAAACAGAAGGCCATAGTCCACAAAAAAGAAACTTCACTGCACTGAATCAGAAATAGCTAATGGGCCACTAACGAGGGACTTTGCACAGTAGCTAAGCGAGTATTTTCTTCTCGCTTCCATGAACATGGACGCATTCTCCCCTTGGTGCCTCCTCCATGGAGCTCTAGATCACACACAATCCACAGTCCCCATTTATGAGCGCCTATCTGCGCAAATCCACATGGTGGTAGCATTTTAATATGCCAGAGCGTTAACTCTGAAGTTCAGCAGGGGGTGCTTGTGGTCTCTGCATCAGTTGGCCCCTGAACTCTTTGAAAAAATAATGAGCTGGTCAGGCCAGTCCTGCACCTATAATCCCAGTAGGAGGTCAAGGTAGGGTGAGGAAGAGTTCAAGGTTGTCCTTGGCTACCTTTGAGCTCCAGGTCAGCCTGGACTACTGAAATCTTGTCTAAAACAATAACAATAAAAATGATTAGTTACGAATAAGTCAAAGGTAAAGAGATGGCTCAGGGGTAAAATTGATTGCCAAGCAGGTTTGAGACCTGAGTTTGATCCCAGGATCCATGTTAAAAAAAAACAAACAAAAAAACAGATGAAGTGGTGTCTGTAATCCCAGCACTCCTCCCGCGAGAAGGGAGAGACTGGAGAGTCGCCCTGAAATTAGCATGTGATACAGCAGAAACAAGAAGAGTGGCTGGCCCTGCCTAACACAGCAGGAGAGAACCAACTCCTGAAAGTTGTTTTCTGACCGCGCGCACGCATACACACACACACACACACACACACACACACACAAGTAGCATGCGCACACCCTCATTCACTCTCTCTCATAAAGATAATGAAACTAAGTTTAAACATAGTGAGCCAAAGAGTAAGCCCTCTAGAGGGCGCTGTACTGCGGAGCTTTACGTCCAGCTGACACAAGCTCAAGTCACCTGAGAGGAGGGAGTCTTAACTGAGAAAACTGCCTCTAGACTTTCCAGCTACAGGCAGGCCTGTAAAGCATTTTCCTAATTAGTGATTGACGGAGGAGGGCCCAGGGTTCTATAAGAAAGCAGGCTGGTCAAGCCACTGGGAGCAAGCTAGTAAGCAGCACCCCTCTGTGGCCAGAGGTAAGAGTCCCGGGGTGTGTGTGTCAAAGTTTGCTAAGAAGAGTGGGGGGGGGGCCTCAGTGAGAGGGTGGGGCTCTCCTCTGGGGCTTGGTGTTCTCCAAGGGCTTCTGACATCTTCAACTTGAGATTCTGCTGATTTGCTCAAGAAGAAGCTATACTAAAGTAACCTAGCTTCTGCTTTAATCACTAAAGTGCCAATAAAGAAGATGCAGTGGGGTGGGAAAACTGCAAACAGTCAAACAAAAAAACAAGCAAATCCCTCAAACCTCAAAAGTATCTTGTCATCATGAAATACTGAGTTTGGAAAATGTGAACTTTTGGTGAAAATGTTTCTCAACAAATACATGTATTAAGCTAAGACAAACTGATCTTGTGTGTAAGTTAACCCTTCCTGCTTCTCCACTGTTCTCACAACGGAAAGGGTCCTCACAGAGGGAAAGGGTTCTCACAGAGGGGAAGGGTTCCATAACTGGAAACAATGTGTCAGTACTTACTCAGTCTGAGGAGGAGGCCTGTCCCCAAGCACCTGGTACTTCTTGTCAACTCGGATGATCTTGGTATGTCGTGTCATGCTGTCAGACAGAAGAAGGTCAGTATTTTGTAGTGTGCACGTGTGTGTGTGTGTGTGTGTGTGTGTGTGTGTGTGGGTGGGTGGGTGGGTGTGGGGGGATGGTTCTGTACCCATTGGGCCTTGCCTGGGATGCCTGAGAACCTGCGATGCCTATAGGGCAAGATGACTGGATTTTAGAATAGCTCTACAGGATGCTTCCCTGTTCTTCAATGTTTCTGACAAAAAACCTTAACTTTGGGTTTATTGCTGAGTCCCAGCCAAGGTCAGGTAGAGGGCAAGTGGCAGAGGTGGTCAGGTTTAGAAGATAACATCCTCCCTTTCCCATGAAGACTCGAGGAGAGCCGTTGGGGTCCGTAGATAATCAGACAACACTTCTAGTTAGCTGTGAACTCAGTTACACAAGGCATAATTAACACACACAAAACTTATGAGACCCAAGGCTTGGCAAAGACCGAAGTTGGCTCAGCCATTTGACTTCTGACATTTGCTTTCTCTAAAATATGCGGGTTAGAGCTAGTGGCCAGAGGCTCATGTGTGATGGGTGACCTCTTCAGAGCTTAGCAGGTGATCATGGACTTAGACACCATGCCCTAGTCCTCCTGTACCTGTGAAGTTGTTCCAGGAAACCCACCAGCTGCTGTGCTCAGTCTGCCCCCTTTCTAGTGCTGCCCCCTTTGTGGGGAGATTGAAGAGCAGGGATCAACCTGTCATCCTAGTGACAGTCACCCAGATACTTCTCCAGGTACAAGCATGTTGGAGCTGTGATCCACAGCTAAGGATGAACTCAGGCCTGAATAAGCCAGTGTTAGCAATGCTCCCCACCGCCTTCCCACACGGTTCCTGAACCTGAGTGCAAGTGGGACCCGAGACCAGAGTCTGAGCAAAAGACAGGCCACCTGGGGACAAGTGGGCCGGGGGCATCTGTGAAGGGGACATTTGAGATGGCCTTGCCTCCTCACCTCCCTGCTGAGGTGGCACTGGAGCTGGCCAAGGCCTTCTTCAAAGACTTGTCTCCCTGGTACCGTTTCTTCAAGGCTTTGGGTGACAAGTGTCCAAGACAAGAGCAGAGAAGAAGAGGTGACAATGGGTGGAGTTGCCACTAATGCCCCCATGACTACCTTCACTGAGACCCACAGGCCTGTGCTTCTACCTGTGTGGGAGCGATCCTTATCACACGCGCTTGCCAATTTTGTCTGAGGGATTCTGAAACCAAAGGGAAGGAAGTGAACTTTTCCAAGGTGACCATGACAACAGACCAGGCTAAATCCTGGGTAACATCCTAAATCTCACAATGAGCTCAGGAATTTGGGTGAGTAACTGAGGTTTAAGAGGGGAAGCCTCTTGGGCTGAGGTCATAGGCTCCTGGAGTAGCCCTCCCATGGTGCTCCAGGGAGGAGGGCCCCAGAGCCACAGTGGAAGGCACTCACTGAAGGATCTTCTTGACCACATCCACAGCAGGGTCTTCGATCATGGGCCTCCCCATGCGGGTTGGCTGGGCAAAGGACTCAGGGGTGACAGGGCCCACCTTGGCTTCCTCCTCAAGGTCTTCTGAAGACTCATGGATGTCACTCTCCACTTCCATTTCAGTGAGGATGGTGTCCTGCCATTCAGAGAGAAATTCTGAGTAGAGGGGCCACATTTTAAGGGGGCAGCAGCTACTGTCCACTGCCATCTTATCCAAGTGATGACTGGAGGCAAGCTGCCTGGTTCTCAGTGCTCATCTGCCCTAACAGTGGCTGTGCTCCTATTCCCTCAGGGGGTCGATTGATCATCATTCATTCATGCCAGACTTTAGGAAGGTTTCCCAAGGCCTGTTCTCCACATGGCCCTGTCTGAATTCTGGGGACATGTAGAGAGTCTGTAGAGGGTCCCTGACCTCTTGAAGCTTGCAGTCTAGGTTAAGACAGACAGACATTCAATGCATACACATACACAACACACACACGTACACACACATATGTGTGGTCAGAATTAGGACCAGTCCTATGAAGGAAAAGTTCCAGCATATTCTGTGAGCATGAAGTGAAACCTGCAGCATCAACCATGATATTCCCAACTGGTGTCTTGACCCCATGGGATGAAGGAATAAATGAAGACAAGACTAAGAGTGACCAATTGCCTGGGAGAAAGGGCAGTAAAGAGGCCCACAGAGTAATCAGTCTGGTTGTTCCATTATTTATTATGAGTCCCCTCTCCCGTCAGGCCTTTGAAAGGGCACAAGCTAGAACCCTGGAGCCTCTGTATTGCCATGAGCAGTGTAGGGAATGGATGTGTGTGTGGGGGGGGGTTACCTAGCTGCACAGAAGGGAAAGACTCCCTTTGGAAGGAAGAGTAGCCAAACTCTGGCAGCTGAGTGGTTGATGTGGGATTCCCCTCTGTATGCTGTGAATATGTTTTATTACCATTGGTTAATAAAGAAGACGCTTTGGCCTATGGCAGGGCAGAAAATAGCAAGGTGGGAAATCCACGCAGAGATAGAGGAGGAAAGAAGGCAGAGTCAGGCAGACACCATGTAGCTGCCCAAGAAGCAAGAGGTAACAAACCACGAGCCTCGTGGTAAAATATTTTCTAAAAATAGAAATTGGTTAATTTTAGATGTAAGAGTTAATTAATAAGAAACCTGAGCTAATAGGCCAAAGAGTGTGTAATTAATATTAAGCCTCAGAGGGCTGGAGAGATGGCTCATAGGTTAAGAGCATTGCCTGCTCTTCCAAAGATCCTGAGTTCAATTCCCAGCAACGACATGGTGGCTCACAACCATCTATAATGGGGTCTGGTGCCCTCTTCTGGCCTGCAGGCATACACACAGACAGAATGTTGTATACATAATAAATAAATAAATATTTAAAAAAATATTAAGCCTCAGAATGGTTATTTCATAAATGGCTGCAGGAACTGGTGAGCCGGACCTGGTGGGTGGAGAGAAACTGGTCCAGGGGAGCAGCAGAATGGAGGGTATTTGTAGCTGCAAGCGGCAGCCGCCCACTCATGCAGCAATTGGCTCTGGAATTCCTTGGGAGTGACTGAGAAGCTCATGAGTAAAGTCTGATGTGGGAATGGGGAAAGGGGCAGTCATGCAGGCTCTGCCCATGCCAGTACTCAATCTCTGGCAGATGGCCCCTTAACCAGAGACCTTATCTCAAGGTCAGTAGATTCATGGGGAAGTAGGAGATACAACAGGGTCAGTAGTCCCACCTAGATCAGAAGGCAAGAGATGCCTTTAACTGGGAGAGAGGGATGAAGGATACTGATGACAGATCATGGAGGCTTCCCTGTGACTGACTGGCTGAAGGGTTTGACTTTGACACTGAAGGCAGGAAAATGACAAAGTTATTTGGGCCTTTGCTGCTGTAGAGGGACTGGGCATCGAGTGTGTGAGAGGATTTAGTAGCTAGAGGAAGAGAGATGGGGGTCTTGTTGGAGATGGAGGATGTGGCTGCTCATGGCAGATGGGAGGCGGAGGATGAGGTGGATAGATGTGGCTGAGGCCACATGCACTGGCTAACTTGAGAATCTTGGGAGATAGCAGTAATACCAAAGATGTGAGGAGTCTCCTAAAAGACAAGTGTAAGGAGCCAGGACACAGGGGACCTCAGCTGAGATCTGACTCCACAGTGAGTCCTCCTTCCCTAACCAGATGTGATGAAGCCTGGGCATTTCCTCTTCCGCTGACTAGATCTCTTGGTGTCTCTTGGGAGCCCGGACTACAACTTCCCTACCCTTTCCCTGATCTCTCTGTGCTTCTTACCGTGAAGACCTCCTGGGTAATGGACACCACATCCAGGCTGCAGTTGAGGTACTTAATCCTCTGGCTCAGTTTTTCCTTCCAGGATCGGACAAAGGCAAGGAGGTCATCTGTGTTCACCATCTAATGGGAACAGAGAGAGAGGGAGCGCCCAGAAAACAGGCAGGGTCACCAGAAGTGCAGGGACAGGAGCTTATCCAGGAAGGACAACATTAGGTTCTTCCAAGTCCCCTCTCTTATAGGAAATGGTCCTAGAGGAATATGTGCGTCAGGGGGTCACTGGCTAGCTCTCTTGGGCAGCTGTCCTCAGGTGGCAAATCCTTCACTGATGTGGGGATACTGTTCCTAGTCTTGTAGGTTCAGCTATAGACAAGTGACTCAAAACTGCCTGACTTGGTTTCTTCATCTATAAGATGGGGATATGGACACCCCAAGTCTCTCCTCTAACTCTAAAATTATGTTTAAAGAGTACATTTGGTCCAGTTGTCAGGATGGACTTGCCCGTCTCTAGGCACTCCCCTCAGCAGCACCCTACAGGCCCAGGCATGCACCCTCGACCATCTTTATCACCACTATGCATCCAAGACTTTACCATTGTCTCCTTATCACTGTTATGAGATTATAAACTAGGCTCCTCCATCAACACGGGAATGGGACACCCAGCTCACACTCCCCCCACCTAGTCGGGAGGCTGGGCAAGTCTCCTGACATCCACCCAATATGAAAGAACCAGTGGAGCTTGGAAGAGAAAGAAATGAATCTAAATGCCGCTCCTCTGGACGGTTAGGGCTAGTCTGTCCCTTGACACCAGGAAAGGGAGGCCAGAAAAGTGATGGACAAAATGTATGGACCACCTTCTATCTACACAACCTCTCTTCAGCGTGATTTACTCAACGGGTATATAGGAAAGTCTGTGAAGGCAAATAATGGGACTGAGGGTGGTCTCTGTCTCCAGAGGGACATTCATTCTGTACATGATGTCCTGTGGGAACTTTTCTCCAGAATCATGTGCCATAACCATACAAAAATTTGCAAAGATAGAAAAAAGTAAATGTCCTCTTGGGGGCCACATTGATGGGACACAGCCAGGGGTGGCATGAGAGAAATGGGGCAGGAAGCATTTTTCTCAGACTCGCAGGCCAAGTACACAGCTCCGGAGATACCTCGTGAGACCAGGGCACATATGAACCAGGGTGCAGAAAGGCACTCATGACCAAAAACCAAGTATGCACACACCCAGAGACCTGTTCTGCTTGCCTTGGGGGAGACAGAGACACTCATCAACACGGTCCTGCTGATCTCTGTGGCAATTCCAACTTTTCACAGGTTAGACATGAAAAATCAGTTTATGTCTGTGATGAAGAGGAGCACAGAGTTCCTGCTTCTCTCGCCTGAACTGATGGCTTGCAGAGGGAAGTAGGGTCCCCAAATCCAGTCTCTGGCCCTTACCCTCACTAACCGTTGCATGCTCACTGGAGGCTGTTGTGTGTGTGTGTATGGGGGGGGATTAATTGTTTTTTTTTTTTCCTGCCTTCCATTAACACAAAAGTTGGCCGGCAAGGCTCAGAGACACCCCACCCGTCCTGTGCTGGAGAACTCTGGTACCCAGATGCAGGTCTACACCAACTTTGCCATTCTTGATGGAGCGCACTCAGATTCTGTGATACACTCACGCCCTTGTCTCCCCGGTGGTCTCTACAGGTTTGTATCTTGTGTTGAAGCTGTTCCAGGGAAGAATTCAATCCTTCTGATTGTGAATTGGACTTTGCCACCTAGAAAACCAGGAGTTTTGAGATTCTGTTTTTGGAATAGATATCAAGAACAGGCAACTGTTCTTCAAGATACACAAGAAATTGATTAAACACTGAAAAAAAATATAGTGAGAGAGTATATAGTCATATTGGAAAGTAGATCAATACAAGTTTAAAAGATTTGTTTCTGTATTAAATAGGTCTGGATTAAGTGAAACTGGTGCTACAGAGTGTGGTTAAGTATGCAAGACCCACCAGGAGGCATACAGAGCTTTGGAACACCGACACTCTGTCACAGAGTTCCAGTTTTCAGGACACCCGAGGACACAGGCAGTGTCCTGGACAAGGGTGCTTCTCACAGTCCTGGACAGGCATCATGCCGAAAGAGGACTCAAAAACAAAAACAAAAACACCCTGACAACCCAGCAATGACAGGGAGGCTGCTCAAAGGGTAATCTTTAAAGAGTATGCGAAGGTCTGGAGAAATGGCTCAGTGGCTGAGTGCTTGCTCTGCTGCCTAAAGGAAGTGAGTTTGAATCCTCTGTACTCACACAGAAAGCCGGACATAGCCATTTGTGCTTGAGACCTCAGAATGGGGAGCTGGCTCAGGAGAGTGTTCTGGCCAGCCAGTCTTGTTAACCCTATCTCCTCCCAGATTTTCTCCTACCCTGTTAGCACCCCAACTTCATGCCCTCTTTTTGTTTTATTATTATTTAATAATCCATCATCTCCCATTTTTATTGTCCATACAGGGTCTCTCATTGACCTGGAGCTCATCAGGTAGGCTAGCCTGACCAGTCAGCAGGCTCCGGACATCTGCCTGTCTCTCCTCCCCAGCACTGGAACTGCCAGCATGTAGACCATGCCCAGCTTTTTAGACGTGGGTTCTGGGGACTGACCTCAGGTCCTACTGTGAGGCAAGCACTTTAAGGACTAAGCTGTCCCCCCAGCCATCGCCTCAGTTTCCCTATGTCTAAAATGGATACAAAAGCAATCCATCCAGTTATTATACGGACAAACAATGCTAAACCAAACCAGTTGGTGATTATGGAGCACAGTAACTCAGTAACTGGGTGGGGCTGCTAAGAGTTATTGGTCTTCCTGGCTGAAGCACCCCAGGACAGACCCCAGGCTGCAGGTGAGTGTGATGGATGTCCACTAGACGAAGGGACACTAGATGTCTGCTGACCTACCTGACACTTGATGTTCACTTGCAGGTTTGTCATCAGCCGTTGGATTTTCTCTACGAAAATCAGGTCTGAAGACAGGTTATGGAATTTACTCTCAAATTTGTTGATGACATCATTGGCCTAGAAGGAAAGATGAGAAGGAAATCAGGGTGAACTTGATCTGGAACACCAGACCTTGGGAGGATGGGGAAGCCTTAATATGGCTGGGGCCCAGGTGTAGCCATTGTTCAGAAGTGACAGCCTCTGGCAGACAGTCCCGGAGGCTGTCTGGGAGGAGGACAGGGAGCCCCCACCTGGTCCAAGTACTCCGTCTCCATTTTCTCCATGTGAATCATGATTAAACTTTCGACGAACTCAATCCGGGTAGCCTCCTTCTCCAAGCGCTGGCACAATAGTTGGATTTCTTCAGGGGAAAAGTTGCCCCCCTCTGAGAACAATCTGAAGAACAATGGAGGAGAAGCAAAGGCCACCAGTCACACTGAACAATTCCTGCACGTCCCAAGGCAGGCACTGGGAAAATAGATGCAGGTTATGCAGAGGCAGGGGCAGTGGGATGGCCAGTTTGCTAGTGCATCAGGTTGGGTTCTCTGACAGATCAGCTGAAACAAATGAAATGCTGCACAAACTCCAGAAAGGCAAGATAAACATGCAGCTCAGGGGTAGCATGCATGCTTGTCTAACAGGCAGGAGGCTCAGGGTTCAATTCCCAACACCACTGAGTGACTGACTGACTGAACGAATAATAAAGAAGTCCATCTATGTTGGTAGAGGCTGTTTGTTTGTTCTTGGCCATCCAGCCTCCTGAAATAATCACCTAGAAACTATATTATTTGAATCACTACTTGGCCAATCACTTAAGCATATTACTAGCTAGCTCTTACATCAAGAATTAACCCATTTCCATTATTTTATACTTTACCACGAGACTCGTGGCAACAAGGTTCCAGCTGGCAGCTCACGCCTTTCCTCTCTTGCAGCTACATGGCATCTGTCTGACTCCGCCTTCTTTCTCCCAGCATTCAGTTTAGTTTTCCCTGCCTAGCCCTATTCTACCTGTCACAGGCCAAAACAGCTTCTTTGTCCATTAACCAATTAAAGCAACACATGAACAGAAAGATTTCCCACATCACACCTAAGAATGAGAAGTCTGCAATCTCTTGAGGAAGTGAAACTAAAGGGCCCTTTTGGGATGTGGGTAGTACCAACGCTGACTTTGACCTGGAGACTTTGATGCTGAGCCTCCGTGACTGCATGGGGGAAGGGCCAGCATGGAACTGGAACCTCAGGGTGGCACTTTCAGTGTAAGATTGAGTGACACATGAACCTCACCAGGTTCTAGGATACTGAGACCCCAGGGCAAGGAGGAAAGAAAGTTCTTTCTAATCTGAGATTTTGTTAACTGAATATGTGTTCTCCGGAATGACAAAATGAAATAGAGCCTCAAGCAGAGAATTTCAACTGGTCCCGAGTAGGTATTGCCCCAAGTGGTCCAGTAAAAACAAATACCGACTCTCTGAAGGAATGCCGCGTGAGTCCAGCCCTCAAAGAGAGACATTGGAGATAAAATCCAAGAGAAACAAGTGACTTCTGGTGAAAAGAAAAGTCACAAGCAAGTAAGACACCATAAATTAAAGCCAAAAGACACCAGAGAGCAGAACACAGAGATGCTACAATCATCTGACACAAATTACAAAATAGCCAAATGTAAGATGGAGGGAGTCGGACATACAGAATTAAAGGTAAAAAGTCACAAGCAAAATGTAGATTGATATAAATTGGCTAACAAGTTATAAGAGCTATTGGGACAAGCCTAAGCTAAGGCCGAGCTTTCATAATTAATAAGAAATCTCCCTGTTATTTGGGAGCTGGTGGCTAACAACAAAGCTTGCTACAATACGGCATGCACATACGTGATACACATAATACACGCAGACAAAACACTCCTATGCATTAAAAAATGGATAAAGTATAGCTTGTTACAAATGTAAAATGCTAACTCTGGTATTATATTCAGGCAGGAATGAGCAAAGATGGTGGGAAAAGGCAAAGGGAAAGAGGGTCAGTGAGCAGACAGAAAAACACCATCATTAGTTTGGGGGGAGGCAAACTAAAACCATCCTCTGACACTGTCTCCCATTCACTGCAATTTAGAAAGAAATTCATAGTAAGTAATGGGAGGATTCAGGGAAACCAGAACTCCTACACCTGGCTAGTGGGAACGCAAGATGGAAGTTACTTTTGAAAACAGAATCTAAAAATGACTCCTCAACAGAAAAAGGACAGGACCACCACGTGACAGAGCTGTTCCCTGTCTGGAAACAGACAGGACCCAAGCAGGTATCTGCGATGTCCCTTGTGCCACCGTCACAAATCGCCCAAAGGTAAACAGCCACATACCCATCAATAGGCAGGTGGAAAAATAAACTGTGGCGTGCAACCCAGCACAAAGGAGCATCGCTCAGCCTTAAAAGGGAAGAAAGTGTGGATGCAGATGAACCGGTCTCTGCGAGGGTGCAAGCCAATGGAATGCACCAGTGAGGGCCAAATGCACGGCCCCCTCCACAGGCAGTGCCTGGGACAGCTAACTTCTCTTTTCTTTATTCTCTGAGAGTTCCTTACCTGTATATAATGAATGAATCCCAATTCTGTTAACCCCCACGGCCCCCTCTCGTCCCTCCTCACCCTCCTTTTCTTCAACAAGCCTTGCTCCTACTGTCTTAGCTAGTGCATATGCGTGACCCACTGGGTTTAATCAGGTTTGCTTGTATGAACGTGGAGGTGCAGGGGCTCCAGGGAGTTTACTTACAGAAACATGGGTAACTCATCAGTGGCTACTTCACTGAAGAAGGGGACACCTTTCCCCTAGAAACCACCGACTGCCAGTGGTCCCCATGGAAGGGGCCTCACGAGTCCATCCCCCTTCCGGGATGAAATGTCCAATGGGCCCAGTCTTGTGCAGGTCTTTTGTGGGGGGGGGGTAGCCTCAACTCAGTGAGTTCATGGGTACAACGGTCATGTCATGCCCAGAACATGTGTCTTTAGTATCACCACTCTCCACCCAAAGCTTCCATTCCGTCTGTAATGTTTTCTGAGATTTGGGGGAGGTGATTATAGACGATCCCTTGAGGACCGAGTGTGAAACAGTAAATTTCATAGAGATCGGAAGTAAAATGGCGACGGCCGGGACACAGGAAGGAGACAGAGGAGCGAATGCTTATGACACAGAGTTTCTGTCTGTGATGATGAAAAATTCTAGTGCCAGTGCCAGTGGACAGCTCTTTGCACCTAATACAACTGGACGCCAGGTCGAAAGATGGAAAAAAGTAAGTCAAAAGAGAAACACGGCTACCTCCCAAGAATAAACTCCGGTGGCTCATAGAGACATAAAACATACATTGGTTCCCACCTGCAGTGCTTGACAAAGTCAATGTTGGTATAGCGGAGTTTTCCCAGACTCTCTTCTAGGTACTGCCGGAAGCTTCTCAGGGACACCTGGATGACATCCACATAGCTAAGCAGCTCCCGGTGCAGTATTTTGGTGAGACTAACCAGCCTGTGGGGACAGGGGCGATGTGGGTGTGGTGAATGACCAGCCTGGGACGCACGAAAGGGCTGGGTGTGCCTGGCAGGAATCCTGGGCATTGCCAGATTCACTGCCCAACTCCTCTGGCCAGGAAAGAAACACTGGGAAGGAGATTAAAAGACAGGCGTGGTGGAACAAGCCTGTACTCCTGGCACTCATGGGGCTGAGTCAGAAGTTCAAGGCTAGCCAGTGTGACAGTGAGCGCAAGGCCTAACTGAACAATTTAGTGAGACAACCCCACCAAATAAAAAGTAAAAAGGCATTGTCAGCAAACTAGCAAAGGAGTCCTAGTCTCTACTGAGTCCTGATTCTCCCGCCAGCAGACCATCTGACTCTCCAGCAGAGGGGCACCCTGACCTGTGCTCTCCTGAACCAAAAGTTACTTCCCTGCCGCAAAGGCCGCCCAAATCGGCTGCCCCTGTGATTGTCTGTTGCAGAGAGAGATACCAGCATGGTGGTCCTTCCTGTCACCTGAATGGGGCCCCTGTCTTCCATTTCTGGGTGGCCTTGCTGGAGCTTCTTGCTCTCTCCAACCGCCCTGCAGATGGCCCTGACCTAAATTTTGGCAGGCGCCTCTGGGTTCATTGGAGATGACCTCCTGCAGGAAGCCCTTCTAGCTGCCCCAACATGGACGTTTCTGAGCACAGCACCTGCATCCTTGCACATGGACTATGTGTATGAACCTCCTCCCTCCAAGGCTATGCACCCGCGGCCTCACACACATCAAATGTTACCCATGGAGTCTGGGTCTGTGGCTTTGGTGAAAAGGGAAGCTGACAAGTGGCCCCCTAAAGCCTTCATCCCCTTCACCAGGCCTGGGAAGGAGACACTCCCACCCCTTACTTTTGGCTCTTAGAGGCGTTCAGGAAGATGTGCTCCATGTCGTAGATCTTGCGGCGGAAGTTTCTGCTCCGCACGGCTTGCTCTTCTTGGAATTGACAGAACATCTGCTTCTCTTTCTTCAGAGTCTCAATGACGCCTGCACAGTGGTTATCCAGCCTCTCCTGGTGGAGCAGGAGCTCAGCTGCAGGAGGGGAAGGAGAGCTGCTACCCTCTGAGGCCATTCCTTCCTTGGAATGGGGCCACCTGTTGCACCTCCTAGGCCAGACCAAGGCAGGAACCACTCGCATCAGGCAAGGACCCTTACCACGCCCCAATTGCCCTCTCCAGGGTGGAACTGGATCTGGACTGGGACTCTGGGGAGACCAAGGAGCAGCCAGACTAGAAAGGGGCTGTGGGCCTGCAGTCCCTGCTGGTGGAGCCCTCTAACTACTGAGAGGGAAAACAAGGGATAACAGAGAGTTCCAGGGAGCAGAGAAAGGATGGAGGTGTTTGGAGAGCATTGAGATATTGGTGGGGGCACCTCTACAAGCACAGAAGTCTTGATCTGTCCCTTTACAACAATGACTAATGCCAGGTGGTGGTGGTGCACGCCTTTAATCACAGCACTTGGGAGGCAGAGGCAGACGGATCTCTGTGAGTTCGAGGCTAGTCTGGTCTACAAGAGCTAGTTAGTACCAGGACAGGACAGACTCCAAAGCCACAGAGAAACCCTGTCTCAAAAATCAAAAAACAAACAAACAAAACCAGCAATAACTAATATGTCCAATAGCCCAAATTATGACTGGGCTCCAAGGTGAGGTAGAATGTAAAAGGGGCAGGTTTCCAGAGCCCCTTCACGGCAAGTAAAGAACCCCACATTTCCTATCTGCCTGTCCTCCTGCCTGGAGTGGTTGACAGAAGGACTGTGGGGAGTGCTGACAAAAACAAACGGTGTCAGCAAACCAGAGACACTCATACACCGTGCTCATTTCATCACTATTCACAGTAGCGAAGACGGCCTCCGTGGACATCAACAGCAACTGGCTTCCTGCACCGTAGTGTATAGTTATAAAAAATTCTACTCAGTCACCAAGGAGAATGGGCAGAGCAGGAGATTGTTAAGCAAGACAAACCAGTCTCTGAAAGCTAAATAGGACGTGTTTTCTCTCTTATGTGTAATCTAGACAGTATATGCATGAACATCTGTCTATTCATATATGTATCTATCGATCATCTATGAATGACATGAAACAAGAAGAGGAATATTTTGAGGATGGAAGGGCCAACAGGAGCATGAATAGGAACAAAAGACAGTAATGGGGGATGAATATGGGCAAAGTACAATGACACACATAGATACATGGATGAGAAAAATGCCATCATGAAACCCATTATTCTGTATCATAATTATTTTTTTTTCTTTTCGTTTTTTCACGACAGGGTTTCTCTGTGTAGCCCTAGCATCCTGGAACTCACTCTGTAGACCAGGCTCGCCTCAAACTCACAGAGATCCGCCTACCTCTGCCTCCCGAACTCTGAGATTAAAGGCGTGTACCTGGCTGATAACTGACTTTTTTTTTTAATTTAAAAACAGTAGGGAGCTGTGACTTCACTGTTGTGGTCTGAGTTTCTGAGCTGAGCATTAGTCTGGGGAGCCAAGGCAGCGAAAGCAGTTGAGCTTCAGGGCAGACCTTTCCATCCCTCGGTGCGTTTATCTCACACTTTTCCCGACAGAACTCAGACTGCAGATCTTCAGGCCTGCCATCCCCTCTGCTCCAGGCCATGGGAGCTTGGGTGGGCTCGTGGGGGGGCTCCAGGAGAGCCTTAAATGGCCACGGATTCAAGTGAAATACCAATAGGGGCCACATAAGAATCTGACCAAAATCGTGTGCCCCTCGCCATTGATGGAGCTTCCTACCGAAAGAAGAAAAGCTTTGTCTTCCCAAGACCGATGCTCAGGTGAAAATAATGGCTCCCACTTGGGGGCGCCATATCTCAGAGCAGCTGCTCATGATTCCTTGTACCACTTCAATACCTTCTCCTGTTGAGGAGGGTAGGCACGGTAGGAGCGACCAGATAATCTATTCAGAGGTGCAGAGCCAGAGCAAGTGAGCCCGAGAATTCTGGTTTCTAAGCAGTGGTCTTGCTGCTAGAGCATCCACCATACAGGTGTGTGCCTGACAGGCGTGTGGAAGACCTGAAGTCCAAGAGCTACGACAGGACAACACTCTTCCTTTTGCCCCTGACACTCTACAAAGGAAGAGAGGCTGGAAGAGAAGGGAGGGGGAACACCCGTAAGGGTGAGACAAGGAGATTCCCACAAGTCTAGGCTGGCTTAAGATGCACGCGCGTGAGGTGCATGTTGAGTTCCAGGCCAACCTACGCTACCAACTGGAGATCTTGGTTCAAGAAGGAAGAGAGGAAAGGAAGGAGAGAGAGAAGGAGAGGGGGAGAGGAGGAAGAAAAGGAGGAGAGGAGGAAGGGAGGAAGATTTTAAAATCGCATGTGATGATTCTGGGCGCTCCTTCCAAGTGTGATGACCACCTAGCATTACATGGGCTAAACTGGGGCAGTTAAAAAGGAAAGAAGGAATGCCTGGGGACAAGGTGGACCTTCCCAGGATGGCTCCAACCTGCTCTGACATTGTGAATATCCTTCTCCACGTGCTCGAGTCTCGGCTTGTGCAGGTGCAGGCGGAGCTCCAGTTCCGAATCCAGCTCATCAACCTTGGCAGCCACAATGAAGCGCGCATTGAGGGCACATTGGTCAAACCACTTCTCCAGGTGTTCAAAAAAGCCAGCTCGAAGCCTGGGGAGAGGTGAGCAAGGGCCAGTCATCTATGGCAGCAATAAGAGATTCATCATACTGAGACCCAAAGTGCTCATTTCTATATTGATATACAAAATGCCACACAAAATATAGAATGCCTTTGGCTTGTATCTGAATGCCACACAAGATATAGAATGCTTTTGGCTTGTATCTGTAGAATTTTATTTTTAAAGAAACATAATGGGCTGGAGAGATGGTTCGGTAGTTAAGAGTACTTGCTGCTGTTGTAGTGTGCCTTGGTTTGGTTCCTAGCACCCAGAAAATAATTAACAGCCATGTATGGGTGACTCCAGTTCTTGGGGTTCTGGTACCCTATTCTGGCCTCCACAGGCACTGTACATACATGATGCATATATACATACATACAGGCAAACACTCATACACATACAGTAAATAAATTTTTCAAAAATAAAAAACTTTAAAGTCATGGATGTACTGGGAATTAGAAGCCAGAAGTTTCTAGACCAGCCCAGACCAAGAGAGCACCCTGGGAAGGGTGCAGGGGTCACACACACCAAGGATATCCATGTCTGTGGAGCATTCTGGGACATTTGCGATTTCCTAGGGTGTGTCTCACCCCTGACCTCCCTCAGTTACCGAAGCTTTGAATCCTCCAGCTAAAGTGAATCTTTAGTTCTGTCAGCGTGTGTGGAAAGTTCAGAGGAAGAGAGCGTGACCGCCACGGTTTCCCACTCACCCTTTCTTAACCTTCACGATGAGTTTGTGGGGAATTGTCACTTGTTCTATGTACTTGGTGCTGAAGGGATCATTGAAGAGCACAGCGTGGTAGGAATGGGGCCGCGTGTGAATCTTTTCTTCATCTTCCACGGACAGGAAGGCAAAGTAAGTGTTTCCACTCGCAGTTGTGAAAAACTCCATTTCTTCGTAGGCAATCTCTTCCAGGCTCTCTTCCTTGCCTTCATCCTATCCAGAGAAGTAGACAGGAAACTCCGCATCAGCTGACGCGTGTGTGCTCCTAACAGCCAACAGGAGCTCCCCCACCTCCTCCTTCCCCACGGCGTGCTTATACTAATTCTTCTTTGCTTACAGAGATGACCCCAAGACTTTTTGCATGCAAGCACTGAATCCCTGAGCTACATTCTCAGTGATTTTAAAATGGAGAAGTTTCACATCTAAATCTCGTTCCCCGTCTCCTTTCAAGCAGCACCACCGTGACTCTGTTGGCTGAGACTGAGTGGTGAAGGCAGGCTTCTCACCACTCGTCATTCGTCCCTATGGCCTCCAATCCTCTTTTCTCAACATGTGTGTGAACATTTGAGTTTGTAATTAAAGAAAAAAAGTCCTATGTACCAGTTCTTCCATAGCAATATAGGAACTGCATCTTTTGCCATTCTGTTACCATAGAATTCTGCATACCACAGAATATGGTTCTCTGCACTTGGATGTGTTTTGAAGACAAGGTTTATGAAAATGAGCTACTTGCCAGCTCTCAAATGGGAGTATCCTAATTGCATTTCCTATTGCTATAAAACATCCTGACAAAAATCAACTCCAGGGAGAATGGGTTTATTGTGGCACAGAGTTCCAGGCTACAGTCTGTGAGAGCAGGGAGTCAAGGGGGCAGGAGGCTGGCGTAGGCAGGAAGCTGGCGCCGTTAGTCACACCGCATCCACAACCAACAACAGAGAGGAATGAAGGTGTGCATGGTCCATCTGCTGCTTGCGCTTGGCTCCATTTCTCCACTCAGACAGTTTAGCATACCCCGCCACAGGGGTGACGCTGCCCACTGTGGACTGGGTCTTCTTAAGTAGAAGAACTTAAGAAAGACATGTTCACAGGCCAACCTGATGTAGAAACATCTCACTGAGACTCTTTCCAGATGATTCTGAGGTTGAATCACATTCACAATGAACTGCCCATCAAGGGGAGCTTTACCTGAATATTTTGTTATATATCTGGTGAACAGGAAGAGAGAAGGGTTGAAGTAGGGGAGGCTGAGGCAATCTACACAATGAACAGGAGGAGAGAGAGAGAGAGAGAGAGAGAGAGAGAGAGAGAGAGAGACCCTGGGGAGGGATGAGAAAAGCCATGTGAAGGATGACTCCAGGATAGGCTGTAGGGGCATGAGAAAAGGAAGGGAAATTTTAAAAAGTATTGCTGTGAGGGAAGAACCAGATCTTTGTGGACCAAATAGAATGGAATAAATACTCTTGTAGCTCTTTATCTGGACCTCTGTAGAGACTGGGCTGTAGGGACCCCAGCTCATCTGAATGACATGCATAAGACGAGGACAGCAGACTTTCTTCATATCCAGCAATGAACCAGTGGCTGGCTTACCTGACCCGTAAAAATGCTGTCTTTATAAAGCTCTATTGTATCTTCATTCATGTCGTCATAGTCCTCTTCCTCTTCGTCGTCCATCTCCTCCTCTTCTTCCTCTTCCTCCCCCTCTTCCTCCTCTTCCTTCTCCTCTTTCATTTCCTCCTCTCCTTCCTTCTCCTCCTCTTTCTGCTCCTCTTCCTTCTCCTCCTCTTCCTCCTCCACTTCTTCTGCCTCTGTCCCCTCCTTCTCTTCTTCAGACTTCATGTTTTCTGGTTCCTGG
This sequence comes from Alexandromys fortis, assembly GCF_014885135.2. Lineage (NCBI taxonomy): Eukaryota > Metazoa > Chordata > Mammalia > Rodentia > Cricetidae > Alexandromys > Alexandromys fortis. The sequence continues at coordinate 3,925,288 of NW_026067972.1, forward strand.
GAGGTCTCTGAGAAACTCTCTTTCATGCTCCTCATCTCTTCCGTTTCTTGGGTATACTCTTCTTTGGGCTCAGCCATCCCGCCGCTCGGTGGGAACTTGTTGCGCTGGCTCAGTGCCTCTCCGGCCACGACGGGTTCTGATTCTTCACCCGTTCCTTTCATCTCTTCAGCTAGCTTCTCGGAAACCATGTCTTGGCCTATGCTTTCTTCAGCCTTGCGTAGTTCCACTCTTGTCCTTCGTTTTTTCTTCAGTTTCCTGATTTTCTGCATGAAGTGCTTTTCGTGGGTTTCTGTTGGGGAGCAATATTAAAGGATAAGCAGACAGCTACTAGTGTTGCCTGGATTGCCTTCCTCCCACCCACAGAGGTACTGGAGTGATGGCAGGGAGACCCAGGCTCAGGTTATATTACCTGGTTGCCTGAATTTGAAAGTCACTTCCCCAGCCAAATTCTACAAGGAAAAAACACAAGTCACTGTAGGTGCAGCAAAGCCTTTCTTCAGAGCACTGCTTCTAAAGCTTCATGACTCTTTAGGTAAAAAGGCTCTGATGTGGGCCGTGACCAGCATCATTCACTGGGGCAACTGCTAAGGCCTCAGTCCAGGCAAACTTTTTTTCTTAATTCCCAGCAGACTAGCACACCCTCATGGTAAACAGTAGGCAACAGAATCAGGGCTCCTTCTGACACAGTCTCAGAAATGAACTAGAGAAGCAGGGTGGACCGGCTGCACAGGTGCCCAGGAAGGACAGACAGAATGAGCCTGAGGAACACAATCTGGGTGAGTTGGTTTGGATGGGGTGGAGCTGATGAGGAGCATCTGAGGGAAGAGTGGATGGATCTCGACTTAACTCTAACAGAATTATGTGCTGGTGGTTGATATCAGGGATGGAAAAAATCATTATATATATATTATATATATACTTTTCATTTTAAGTTGGATCCTATCAATCATGTGTGAGAGAAAGAGAGAGAAATGGGGGGGTCAACGAGAATAATCTTGGGTGTCAGTCTTCACCTTCCACATCAAGAGAGAGTCTCCTTGAGTGTTCACTGCAGTCTAGGTCAGGCTAGCTGGCTTCTGAGCTCCTGGGGATCCTCCCGTCTCTGACTCCCATCTCCCCACAGAAGCACTGGAGCTACAGGCATGGGCTACTGTGCCTGGGCTTTGTGTGGGTTCTCGGAATTTGAACTAAGATCTTCACACTTGCCCAGCAAGCACTTTGTCTGTGGAGACATCTACCTAGCCCCCAACCCCTTTAAAACCGAGAAGAGAAGATCTTCGTTCAGGGGCATACCATCTGTCCCTGATACCTGTTCAAAGATCTCACGAATGAAGAAGTGTTGGCTGAGGGTGAAGCTGTAGCAGTTGAGTTCTTTCAGGACGAGCCCTGGGTACTCCATCACTTCTTTGGTCAGGAGGATGTGAAAACATTCATACCTGGGAGTGAAGATGGGGAACTCTGTGGGAGAAGCCTCACTAGAGCCATGTCCCAGGCCTCCATCGGGCAGCTAGCATTGCAGAGAGCTGCTGAGTGGCTGTGCTTTGCACAGAAGCTGTCCTTGAGCAACTGCAATTATCTTCCTGATCAGACAAGGAGCACAAGCTCTTTGTCGAGAATCTGGGGAGTTTCCCGTTTGTAATGTGGGCTTGCTTTTCCTGTCCATGGTCCTAACTGTCCTCGAACTTAATCTGCATTGTCCCATCAAAGCCCTCGAACATCACCGGGTTCAGAAATGTTATCTGTTTCTCAGGCAGAGTAAACAAGGTTCAGGAGCTTACTTAGGTACCCAAAGATAAACTCCCAGGTCTGTGTGCAGCAGTCAGGTGGAAGGCGAGTCTATTTCTGTGATTGATCCCAACAGAATCAGCTGTACAAAGACACGGAAGTACAATGCAGTTCACAAAGAACTGTATGAATTCTGTATAAAGAACCCAGGCCAGTGGGGAAAAGCTAATCATGAGATGGCTAACATATGACCAAGTATCCTATAAGTAATTATAGTAGTAAATTCTACATGGTCACTTAGAAACTGAAATAGATCTGTAATTACAGAATAACTGCATTCTATAGCTCATCCGTATTTTTAAAACACTATATTGGTATGTATGCACATAAATGTCCATACTCATACAAAGGCACGGCTGGGTAAGAGTGAGGGGGACATCTCTACTTGCAGAAGTTGACTTCCTGTTCTTTTAACAAAGAGTATATATGTTTACATTTTAAAAGTGGAGCTCAGGTTCTTGGCATTGATGTTTCTCCCTACAAACTTGCCCCAGTTCTCCCTGGGAAATTCTGTGGGCTCCTGAGCAAGGAGCAATGGATTGTTAATGTTCTCCAGTGTGAAGGACAAGGCTTTTATCTGAGCATGTTGATCACAGCTCTGGTCTCCTGCGCTAGCTGGTGTTCCCTTGACTATGAATCGGGCTATCACTTTCTGTCTTCTGCGGTCTGGGCAGCCTACCTGGACTTCATGTTCTTCAGAAAATTCCTGGCCTTTTCCATGTGAGTCTTCAGTGTCTCTTCTTGGCTTTGCTGTCTCAGTTGGTCTAGAAGCTTATCGAGGATATCCTCTTGGGCCTGGCAGCCATTCCCGAGACAAGAGAAGCACAGACGAAATGTTAGCAACATGCAGATCCCACCCACTTCTCCAGAGCTGAGGTTCAGGCCTGTGAGGGGGTCTCTGACCACCCTCGCTCTCTCCAGCACATACTTGCAGGCTCTTCTCTGTCCCTGGTATGTTCTTTTGACCCCATCTACCCCCCCCAAGGACCCAGCTCAGAGAAGTCCCTTCAAGGACACTTCTCTAGTGCCACGGCCATGGTCTTTTATTAGGCTTAACTTCCCAGCAAGGTCTGCGTTCCCCCTATGTGAACAACTGCATATTAAAAATTCAGGAGTTCACTGTGGGGGCAGTGCTCCTGTATATCACATGTAGACCTTGTGAGCTTTATCACATTGCTTTCATCTTTCAACACTATGGGGAAGAAAGAATTCATTCTCTTTGCCCAGCAGTCAGCCATGGCTCATGAAATTATACTTTGATCATCTTATTCATTTTATCTTATTTATTTACTTAATTCTTTCTTTTCTTTTTCTCTCAAGTGTATGTGTGTGCACACGAGTTCATGCAGGCACACAAGCGTGAATGCCTCTGTGTGTGTATGTGTGTTTGTGTGCGTGTTTTCAGGCATCTGCACGTGAAGGTCAGAGGTCAGAGGACAGAGGTCCTCAGAAGCCTCTCCCAACTCTTTGTGGGAACCAGGGATTGAACTCAGGTCATTAGGCTTGCATGCAAGTGTCTCTACCTGTTAAACCACTCCACCAGCCCCACATCATGTTATTTTAACCACCCAGGTTACTCCCCCATTCTGCCAGTCTGTCTTTCTGTCTCTCCTTCTTGCGCACACTCTTAAGGGACAGGCTTGAGTCACAAAACCCATCACAAAGCTCTGCCTAGTTTAAAATTCTTCTTGCTACACCCATCTTCCCCCAAGACCAAGGCAAGCCTGGGTACCTCCATCCACTCACATTTTGTAATTTAAGAGTTTTACATTGAGTCTATTTTCAGTTCATTTTTGTTTATGGTGCTTTTGTTCAGGTTTTTGGGGATTTTTTTGTTTTTGTTTTTTGTTTTTTTTTTATCTGAAAGCTGGCAGCTGCGGTCTGGGTCCAGCTCACATCTCCAGACAGGGCCCTGCAGTCTGGGTCTAGCCCGCATCTCTGACACAGGTCTCTCTCGCCCTCCCCTCTCCACCCCTCCTTCCCACAGTGTGGGTCCAGCCCACATCTCCCACAAGATCCCAAGCTTGGGGCACCTGGTTCTCCTGGTGGTGCTTCTGCCGATGCTGCTCTATCCTCTTCTCCAGCTCCAACTCTTGGGACAACAGAACACTCTGGTGCCCCTCCCACAACCTCACGGCCTCCTGGAAGTACCTGAAGAGGTCCAGGCTCTGCGATTCCGTCTGCTTGTTCAAGACTTCGAAAGAACTCTGCCGCAGCATAACACAGAGGTTACCTGGAGGGCAGGCTAGCCCAGGCCCCAAGGATAGCCTGTCCACAGGGCCCTGTGTCTTCAAACAGAGAAGTTACTACCTGAGCACCATCCCTCAAAGTCAGCTGTAGGCTCTGTGTTGCTTAGTTGTGTGTCACCTTGACACACGCTATAGTCAGCTGGGAAACAAGACTCTCTCTCAGCTGAGATAAGGCCTCCAGAAGATCGGCCCATAGGTAAGTCAGATGGACATTTTCTTGAATAATGATTTATGTGGGCAGGACTAGACCAATGTAGATGGTGCAGCTGAGCGCTGGGCAGGTGGTCTGCACTATATAAGAGAGCAAGCTAAGCTGGCCTTTAGGAGCTGTAAGCAGTGCTTCCCTCGCAGCCTCTGTTCCAGCGCCTGTCTCCAGGTTCCCAACCTGCCTGAGTTTCTGCTCCTTTCTTTCAGTGATGGACTGCAATGTGGAAGTGTAAACAAAATTGACCCTTTGTTCCCTGAGTTGATTTGATTGTGCTGTTTTAGAAATAGAAACCCTAACTAAGACAGGAGCCTGGCCTTCCCTGCATGGGGTGGCAGGACTGGACCCCCTCAGTCTTGGCATCTTTCCCTGGAACAGTCTGTCTCTTAGTATCTGGGTACAATTCCACACCTGCTGTTAAAATCTCACATACGACTTCACCTTTTAAAAGCTGTATGTCAGAGACTGGAAAGATGGCTCAGTGGTTAAGAGCACTTGGCCCTCTTTCAGAAGACCTGGGTTAGGCTCCCAGCAGCCAAATGTTGGCTTGCAACCATTCATAGCTCTTAGTTCTCTGATGCCTTCATACATGCTGCACACACATGCCTTCATACATGCCTGCAGGCAAAGCATTCATACCTGAAATAAAATACATCTAAAACCTTTTGGAAATCCCTACATGTTAGGAGTGGAGAGAGTTCACTGGCAGAGAGCTTTTTTAGCAGACGTGAGGACTTGAGTCTGATGGGCTGCACCACACACAGAAGAAACAAAATGCATGGGTTGTATGCCCTCATCTGGGGCAGAGACTGGTAGACTAGACTGCTGGGTAAATTCGGCCCTCCATCTATTTTTGTTTGAACGTGTGAACTAAGCACAGAGTCTCCAATTTTTGAATGGTGTTAAAACAAATCAATAGTAGCAGGGAAAAAAAATAACATGAAAATGAAACAAACTTCAAATCCTGGCTTCTAATAAAAGTATGGGAACACATCCATACGCTTTGTTTCTCCATTGCTTAGGTTGATAGATGTGACAAGGGGTGACAGACACCTGTGTCCCACAGAGCCTAACACATGCTACCTGGCCCTTCACAGAAAGGGTGTGCTGACTTTGGAGCACAAATCTCTTGGGACTGAGAGTTCCTTGCCTTCCCCAGCCTGTAACACAAGGCCCAGCAGTGGCTCTTGTACACTCATGGCCTAAGTGACTTTCCCAAGCCTGAGCAGCCCTGATGTCAGGCTGGTTTCTAGGACCCAGGGGATGATCCGGGGTGGTTAGTACAGAAGGCCTGTGAAGGAAGCGACTGGTGAGGGCCAGAGAGTGGACACACCAGGACACCCTAGACTTCAAGGATTTGCAGTGTAGTACTCCAGAGATGTGCCCCACCTCAAGGTCCCCAGCACCCCTGTACATACATCCAGGAGCTCCAGCTTCTTCTCCACCTTGCTCTGGAACTCCCCCACCACCACGAAGAAGGCTGGGTTCACCAGGCTCTCTGCTTCTGCTTCAGAGAAAGCTTTCCAGTCCAGCAGCTGCTTCTGCAGAGTGGGAGGAGAGCAAGGCAGAGCCTGGCTGCTTCAGGGCCCCCACAGGGCTGCAAGCGGCTCTCTGACTCCCTTTGGCTCTGCTCCTGGGTGGGTAGGTGCAGAACAGAGCTGGCTTCTAATCTCCGAGGTGTCTGGAGAACAGAAGCACTCTCTGAGGGTAGGATATAACTCCTGGGGCTCAGAACTTTTCAAAATACCTAGGTTTTTCATTTAGATACTTTTACCAAGCAGGCAGGGAGGGGCTGTTTGACAAACTATTTCCCAGATTCCAGAAACATCTGCTACTGTCCTGGACAGGTTGAGAATAAACACGCTACTTTATCCTGCCCAGGGTCAGTCGGGTAGAAGGGCCCTGAACACCCAACCTGGCCTCACAGGAAGAAAAAAAAGCCTCAATCGAGATTGATGGGTAAGGGGCAGGCAGAGAAGGCTGGGAGAGAGGGGGCATCAGGTCCCGCACACAGCTCCTCTCCCCAGGCCTGCAGAAAGGGAACCCTACCTTACAGTCCTGCACATGGGCCAGGCACTCCTGCCAGATCTTCTCATACAAGAAGCGGACCAGAGTCATGCAGTCCATGTGGTAGTTGTCTCCAGGGGCAGAAAAGGAAACAGGTCAAAAGTCAGACACTCTCCCAAGAAGAAGGGGAACATTAGAAGGAGAGTCGGTCCCTCAGCAAAGAGCTTCCACTGCAAAGATTGCTTGGAAGGTAGGGGCTGGTGTCTCCCTTCTCAGAGAGTTCCTAACACCCCAAGAGGATGACCTCATAGGAGGAGCTCATCTCTAGCAGAAGCTTCAGGCTCAGAGGGTCTTTTGGGACACAAAGACAATGGTGCATGTGAGCATTTTGCATCTGAAATGTACATTGCAAGCTCTAGTTTTGGACACGTATTTGCCAGCTGGTAGCACTATTTTTGAAAGGCTTTGGAACCTTCAGGAGGTGACACCTTGCTGACCGAAGCAGGTGGTGGATTTTTTTAATTTTCAGCCTTGCTCCTGGCTCAAGTGCCCTCCCCACTCCCTGGGCTGCTGTGATGGGTAGCTTGCAGCCACGCCTTTGAAATCCTCTAAACCCACTAGCCAAAACAGATCTTTGCTGTCTTTGTCTCCTCAGCAAGCATCGTTCACAGTAATATGAGTGATCAGTGCATGGCCACTGACCGCACTGGGCTGTGGCGAGCCTCAGTGATAGGAGGCAATAGTAAGGCTTGGCACACTTGGCACACCACAAAATGGTGGAGCCAATATTTCCAGCTTTGTGTCACACCATTTCCGCTGCAGTGAGCAGACAGCCAGAGAGGACGAGGAGACCCATGAGGGTGACCATGTCCTGAACGTATTTCCCAGCCAGGCAGCTGGGCTGTGGGCTGTGAGCTAACACTCTTACTGGGGACTGTTCTCAACAGTTACCACTTGAGGCTCAGCCTTCTCGCTGGGAGCTAGGGACTGAACTGAGTAGACATTAATTCACAAGGTAGGGGCCATGATCAGTCCTGTTCAGATCTCGACAGAGGAGGACACTGAGGCCATGAGATGCCTCGGCTTCCCCATGGTCATGCATCAGGATGCAGCAGGATTGGGCCTTAATCCCATACCTCCAACTGTAAGACTCTCGGGCCATGGCCATTGTGCCCATCCTGAGAGTTAAGCAGAGACTCTATATCTCCGTCTCCATGCTTGGGTCAGGGATCAGATGTCAAGGGTGGACTGGGCAGTGAGTAGTGGAGGGGGTCTTTGGGGCTCACTCATCCTAAAGTCCCAGGATGGAGGGGCCACCACTACTTAGACGCATGACTGGAGAGCTGACTATAGCAAGCTACTACTTGGACAGAGTTCTGGAAAGTTCTGGAAATCTCAGACATTGCTTACCGAGCTGCCTGTTCAGGGCAGTAAGAGAATCATACCACTCGGTCAGCTGGCTTTTGTTATAGTTGGGGGGGAGAAGGTTGCTGGGGAAAGAAGAGATGACAAGTAAGTCTTGCTTTCACAGAAATTGCCAAAAGGGCCTGCCAATAAAATACTGAAGAAGCTAAAGAGTCTGCTGGGATCCCCTGGTGCCCCAAACAATCCTTAAAAAAAGGCCTTTGTTATTCACAAGGTTGCTATCAGAAAGACCCTGAATGGAGCCTTCTACACAGCAGCCTCCCAGTGTTATGGCTTCTATCCACTCTCTAAAATGCCTCAGCATGAGGGCCAAAGCTGTAGGAGCCACTTCTTACCAGCCTCCTCTTCCTCCCTCCTCCCTCCTCCCCCCCCCCCCCCCCCCCCCCCCCCCCCCCCCCCCCCCCCCCCCCCCCCCCCGTTACTGCTTCCTAATGAGGACCAATGTAAACTTTCCATAGAAAATGGGCTGTGACCTTCCTTGGCCATTGGGGCCGTGGTGGCCAGTCAAGCCCTCAAGCACAAGGAGGTGGCCTGGTATGGATGAGTTCCAGGTGAAGATTTAGCCACATGGCCTCCCTACTGGACACCCAAAGGTGCTGACCCCAGTGGTCCTTCCTACACACCACACCAGATGGTGCAGAGGTGGCCATACCAGATGGTGCACAGGTGATCCAGCCTCACTTTTTGAAGGATCTGCTGGTTCTTCAGCATTTCTTCCAGCTCTTTCTGTACAGCTGGGGGCTCTTGGATATTCTCGCTAGCCATGAACTCACTGGACAGCCAGACCCCGCATCACAGAGGGGAGAAGTGGGAAGGAGCCTCAGGCAAGAACACTCTGAGTCCCATAACCCTGGTACACACCACCCAGGCCGTAATGACCGCCCCTTCAGATCCCATGACCCGGAACAAGATCCTCTCTTCCACTCTGAGCCTTGGACTATAACGTGGAGCTAATGACAGCACCCATCCTCATTGGGGACTTGTGAGGATGCAGGAAGATGACAGACAAAGCCCTGAGCATTATGGGATGTGTTCAGGAAGTCAGCTGTGGCCATTGCTACTGCTATCTGTTGACTTTTGTAACAGTCCCAATCCAGGCCCAGCAGGCTCTGTTTAAAGAGTGTCCCACTGGGGCATCACCGAGACCCCTCTGCAGGGCTATTGGGGTGCCTGTCGTGTGGCGGAGGCAGACTTGGCATCAAGGTCACATGGAAGGGCAAGGCTGAGTCTCAGCACACAGTGCAGAGGTGGGTCCTTCTCCTCCCCCTTTCTCCCACAGAGGAAACGTACACCTGACAGATATCTATCCTTCCAGGCCCAGGCCCTAGGTTATAATTCATACGGAAGAATGGAAATGTATAGACCATTACATAAACATGTTCCGATAATTCACACTGAGCACAGAGAATAGCTGTGAAATAGTGTTCATGGACAATGCAATCTAAAATGGTGTGGACTCTGTGGATCTAAAAGTTCTGAAGTCTTAGGGGTACCTCTCCTTCTAGGGAGGATCAGTGGTGACTCTTTTTCGGTGCCTTTCTCTATTTCTAACTTTAAATACAGGGGCATAGAAAACAACAGCATTTTTAAATAATGATGAAGGGGACAGGAAATAGCAGCCGGTGGCTGGGAGGGAGTTATGGGTGGGAGGAAGGACAGGGATGGCAGGGGTGTCACCGCTGACCTGAAGCTCTGCTGCAGGGCCTCTCTCTTGAGAGCCTTCCAGGTGTCCACCAAGCCCTGCCAGCGGTGGCGGCTGTCAAGCTCTTGCTGCAGGGTGGCCTCAGTCAGGTTGACCAACAGCTGGGCGATGGCCCTCCGGTTGCCCAGCAGAGCCTGGTTCATGGCCTGTGGCCAGAGGTGGGTAGGGCTTTAGACACAGCAGTTCTCCGGGCAGAGCAAGGCTCGGTAAGATGGGACAGGGGAGGAGTCAAGAGGGGGTTAGGCCAGGGCTAAGTGAGGCTGTGGTGGGAGGTGAGGAATGCTGGTGGCTCAGACAAGGCATCAGCTGCAAACCACAAGAGTAGGAACCCCAACCCAGAAATGTAGCTGCACTGGGTCCCTGCTTAAAAATGGGAGAGGTGGCGCTCAATTGACTGTCTGCCGCCTTTATAAAAATTTGTTCCAGAATCAGGGCCCAGGCATGTGCGACAGCTTTGAGAACCAGACCCAGTGATGGGCTGGATCCAGATCCAGACCTGGTCCTCCCAGGACTGATCATCTACGTGTCCCTGGCACAGGATGGGAACGGCCTCTTATCGCGCAGTACGACTCTGCTCTTTGCCCTGTACCAGCCAGTGTTCCCCCTTCCCGCCCCTGGCTAAAATGAGAGCGGCTTCCCCCTCACAGCTCCCAGCCCACCACATAAGCAAACCTCAGTGCTACGCATTTCCCAAGTCTTCAGCGCAAGCTGAAGGCCCGGCCTGGCTCAGAGGGAAGGAATTCCGGCACAGTTTTCTAGTGGGGCCCAAGACTTTGTGCCAGCAAGCGCTGTGTTGCTGGGGCCTAAGCAAGTATTTCTTCCCCTGCAGATCCACAGCAGGGCTGAGTGGGCGGGGCCACAGTAGAGGAGTCGGGGAAACTTGACTAGAAAAATGCACACAATAGGAGTAGCACAGGCCAGGTGGCAACAGGGAGGCCAGGAGGCACCAGGAAGGATGCACGGAGTCTCAGCCCAGACTGGAGTCTCCAGAGACACACGAAGTCTAAATTTTAGGATGGAAATTACTGTGCTAAGTGAGACAACCCACACTCAGAAAGACAAGTATTATATATTCTCTCCCATATATAAAAGTGAAGTGGCCCTCACTTTTAATGTGTGTGTGTGTGTGTGTGTGTGTGTGTGTGTTTGTTTGATGCACAGGTGTGGGGGTGAGTGTAGGTATCAATGATGCAACTAGAAAGAGGACCGTGAGGTGAGAAAAGAAGATGTCCAGGAAAGGGGAGTAGCAGAGCAGCTGACATGAAAACAGAACGGAGGCTAATGGGGTGGTGGGGGGCACAAGGCAGTGACGGCACAAACCGTGTTTTAAAACACCATAACCAAGCATGGTTTGTATGCTAAGTGAAAATTAAATTTAGGGGCTGGAGAGCTGGCTCAGCGGTTAAGAGTGCTATTGCTCCTGCAGAAGACTCGGTTCGGTTCCCACTCATGTTGGGTGGCTCACCACTTGTAACTCCAGCTCAGGGGATCCCGTGCCCTTTGTCGGCTCTGCAAATATTCACATACATGTGGCACATGCACATGGAGAGACATACATATACACAGAGAGACAACACACGAAGAGACACACATATACACACGGAGAAACATATACACACACAGAGGCACACATATACATACAGAGACACATATATACACACAGAGAGACATATACATATACACAGACACACACACATATACATACAGAGACATATACATACACACAGAGACATGCGTATAGACACAGACACACATATACATACAGAGAGACATACACACAGAGAAGCATACACATATACACACAGAGACACACATATACATACAGAGAAACATACATATACACACAGAGAGACATACTCATCTACACACAGAGAAGCATATACATATACACACAGAGAAACACAAATGTAAGCATAGAGAGACATGCACATATACATAAATTTAAAAATAAATATCTCTTTAAGAATACAGTTTTAAAGTAAGAATGACCATTACTGTCAAGACCTCTGCTGTCACCCTCCAAACATGTCCTGGCAAGGAGCACTGCTATCCCACTTGAAGACCTAAGGACAGCTAGGTCTGCACAATGCACCCCTGAGCAGTCCAAGCAAGAGTCCTTGCACACAGCAGAAGAGTCGGGCTTTACTCTGGAGACCTCGTGAACAACCTTGAATTTCTTACTTCCCAGCATCACAGACAGTGGTGGGAGAAACTGGGAGTAAAGAGACAGAGCCAAGAGGCAGGGGTGGGGCAGCCACAGATACCACCGGCAGGTAGGAGAGGCAGGAAGAATAAGGAAGCCAGAGCAGGTGGGACTGGCAAGGGTGGGAAACCCTGGGACACTGAAAGGTCTAAGACAACAACCCCAGAGTGTAGTGCCCACACACAGTAGCTGGGACATGGCCCAGTAAGTGATGGCTGAGTGTGGGCATGCAGCTATACAGCAGGAAACTGTGAAAGCATTCCACATGGCTGCTTTGAAATTTTGCTTGGTTCCTAACCAGAGAAGCCTACCTGAGTTACTTAGGGACACCACAGATGTGTCCTGCATTCCTGAGACACCAGGTACAGGATACCCTAGGCTACACTCCTCCCCACCACAGACCACCACTCACCATGGCTTCTTTATCTATCAGCCTGTATACATCAGGCTGCAGGAGGTAGGTGGTTTTCTCTATGATGTCAGCATATTTCTTCAATACGTCCTTTAGCTAGAGAGGAGAAGGCACCCCTGTGAGTGACTCTCAGTTCCTAGAGCACTAACAGGAAAAAGAAAGCAGCCCCGCAACCCTTCTAAAGAAAGGAGCCTACGTGCAGCCCACTTGCCTTGTCGGCTCGAGAGACCTCCAGGGCCAACAGCTCTTGATCTAACTCCTTAATCTCCTGCTTCTGCTGTGTGAATCTCTCAGCCGCCTTCTCCCACAGCTCCAGTAGTGTCTGCACAGGGGAACTGGGTCAGTCCAGGGGCTCCTAGAGAGGTAGGAAGGTCAGGCACAGCCACCGGGGACCCCTACCTCAATAGTGTAGTTCTCAAGGTCCGGTTCACTTTCAACTTTTTTGAAGAGCTGGTCAACATCCTCATCGGACTGCAACATCTTTTTCAAAAGAAGCTCCCCTTTCTCCAGGATGAGAGGTTCCATCTCCTGCAATAGACCAGGAGGCTGAGGGATAGGGCATTAACACCCTAGATAGAAAGTGGTCCTCCCTGTGATGGGAGGTACCCCAACATGTCTCAAGAAGGATTATTTAGACCTGGGGAGTTGAAGCTTGATAAGGAACCAGAGGACCAGGGCACCCTGCAGGATACCAGGCACAGTGCCTGTGTGGCTTGTGTTGCCACTTGACTCTCCCCCTCAGCAGCTGAAGGAGGGGCTGCCATCAGACCAGTCTGTCAGCTCCCAAAGAAACTCAGGACAAATGCCTAACCATGGCCCTCTTACTGTACCAAAGTGTCTACTTGGCCTCTAGGATCTAGTACCTGTGGCTCTTCTCCACACTTCTCACCACGCCCCACCCCACCCTTCTCAAGGCCTGAGCTTCGCTTCCCTTCCCTCACTTCTCTTTCCTAGAGAACCCTGCCATTTTGGCCGTCTTCCCTCTTGGTATTCCTTTCTTGGCTCCCTCTCTTGGTCCTCTCCCCTCTTTGCTCTCTCTCCTCTTTCTCTCTTTCATTCCCCTCCCTTCCTCTCATGACCCTGTTCAGTCCAGATGCCTCTGGCTGTACCCTCCTTCATATCTACAATAAAATCCTTCTCCTCAACCATGCCTAGGAGTGGTCACGCATGCCCTAATGTCATTGAGAGCCTGGAACTGGTATTCAACAGTCAATAAAGGAGTAAATGAAAAAAAAAAAGTTTACTTTGGATATGAAAGCCAAGGCTAATGGCGGTGAAGATGCAGTGACGGTAGGGTTGGCATCTAGTTGGGACATAATGATGACTGGAGTCTGCCCTTAGTGCTGTGGACACACAGCCAGTTCTTGGGACTCAAGACAGGGAGTCAGAGAAGAGAACTGAGAGATGCAGGCTCGCGTCTCAGAGAGAAGCATGGAAGGAATAAACGGTCTCATTTAGGAACCTTCCAGGTTCCAGTGTAGTTAGAGATGAGGTCTAGAAAGGGACAGGAGCCAAGGGTGGGGAAAAATGGAAGAATCTGTGGTGGGAGCCTCAGGCATTCGAACACTTGATCTCCAGTTGGTGGCGCTGTTTGTGGAGGTTTAGGAGGTGTGGCCTTATTGGAGGAAGTGTGTCACTGAACACAGGCCTTGAGGCCCTACTTCCTGCTTGCTCTCTCAGCTTTGTGCTTATATTTGAAGGCGTGAGCTCTCGGCTTCCTGCCACCATGCCTGCCACTTGCCTCGCACCAGGCCTCCTCACTGTAATGGAGTCAGCCCTCTGGAACCATAAGTCATCTTGGTCATGTGTTTTATCACAGCAGCAGCAAGATAACTAATACAGACCCCACACATGCCAAACTGTCTGGGCTGCATCCTTAAGATACCTTTGCCTCTCCATCGCTGCGCTTTGGAGCCAGACGAACTTAGTTAGGATTTGGCCCCTTTCGTACCTGTTCTGGTAAGACTCTGGGCCTCTCTGAAAGATGAGGTAAGAGTCTCTAGCTTCCTTAGGGGGATTCTCTCAGAGTGAAGAGAGCCTGCACTTAGGATATCACTGTAACAAGCCCCTTGAACACGTCCTCTGTGATTCCATCTATGCCTTTGTTTTGGTGTGACATCGAGGACCACCCAGGGAGAGAGGAGGAGAAGGAAGATTGAGGACAATGAAATCACACCTCACCACCCAGGGAAAGCCACAGAACAGAAGAGAGGGGAGCAGGGCCTCACCACCCCAATCTGCTCAATCTCCTTCTGAAAGCTCGTCAGTGCACTCAGGTACTTCCTCTTCTTGAATTCTTCTTGCGCTTGAAGGATGATGGAGCGCCTCTTCTCAGAAACTGCAGGGCCACAACAGAGCTGATGAGCCTGCCAGCAGAGAACAGGGCTCCCAGGGAGGCCAGCGTGGCAGAGAGCCGCAGCATGCAGGCCTGAGGTCAGAAGGCAGACCCCAAAGCCAGGCCAGTGTGGTAGAGACTTTGGAAAAGACGAGGAAGACCCTGAGTGCTACAGGGAACAAGGTTCAGACTCCCAGGCGAGGGTGAGGGTGGGGGTGGGGATATCGTACAGCCACTGAGCACCTGCCTACAGGCTTGAGGGCCCTGGGTTCAACCCCTTGTACCACAAGTAAGTAAACAGACAGCTACTGGGGCAAAATTCCCAAATGGTGTCTACAGAATGCGAGTGATTGTAGTTTTCTTTAAAACAGTTTCAGCCAAATGTGGATGGTGCATACCTGTAATCCCACCACTAAAAAAGACAAGAAGATCCGAAACTTGGGGCCGGCCTACCCTACTTAGTGGAACTGTGTTAAAAACAAACAAAGCAACAACAACAACAAAAGTTTTATAGATACAAATACACAGGCTTTTTTGATTTAAGGGAGTTCAGATCTGGTAAAATCATTATGAAGAGAAAATACTGTAAGCTGAAAATACATTTAATTATACCTAGTCTAGTGAGAATCAAAACTTAGTCCAGTCCACCATGCAGAATGCTTCCAATAGTCTACAACTGAGCAAAGTTCATCTAATACAAGCCTGTTTTGTGACAGAATGTTGACTGAGCTGAAATCTGTATTGAAAGTGCAAAGGAGAATAGCTTATGGGTATGCTTTTGTGCCACTGTGAGGTCAACAGAAGGCAAGAGAAAGCCAGTGGTGATATGCACCCTTAATCCCAGCACTCAGGAGGCAGAGGCAGGTGAATCACAACTGTGAGTTCCAGGCCAGCCTGATCAGCGCAGGGAATTCCAGTACAGCCAGAACTACATAACAAGGAGACCCAGTCTCAAACAAAACAAAACAAAACAAAAAACAAGCAAGCAAGAAGGAAATACAGTAAGGTGAGCCACTGTTAGCCAGAGAGGGACCATTTGCAGCAGTGTTAGCCAACACTAGTGTTTGCTTACCATGTGGTAGCATCCTTCTAACTATTGCACCCAAGGACCAACCCAGGAAACTGAGGCTGTGCTGTTACTCACCTTCTGTAATGTGCACAGCCCGGCTTGGTGGCTAAAGAACTAACTTACGGGCAGCTGAGCAGGATGTGAACCTGAACCCTCAGCCTCTAGCCCTGTTACCTGCTCTGTCTATCCAGGAAGCTGGACGCTGGCTGCCACCTGGGGTAGTGGGGCTGGGGCTCTCAGCATAAGGGCATGACTGCCAACAGGCAGTTGTACCTTCAGTTTTTCTAATCATGAAGACACAGGGCACCCACATGTGGATAGTGTCAAGTGACACATGTAGTGAGAAGTGAAAACATGGCTTGAGAAGCTGCATCACACCCAGTAGTGAGCTGTCTGTCCTTCCTAGGTATCGCCCACCGTGCAGCAGCCACTGGCTGTCGCTCCTGGGGGGAGTGCCCAAAAGTCATCCTCTGGGAAACTGAACAGAGGACCCCAGTGAGGGCAGCAGGAGCCCCTGAAGTAGAACCACAGCAGATCCTGCCATCTGGAAACTTCCCTGCCTGGGACAGGCCTGGGGCTGAAGGGCAGGAGGCTCACCAATGTCGTCCATGAGGCCCTGCACCTCTCGGACAGCAATCATGTCCTCCGTCTCTTGCATCTTTTCCCTCTTGGCTTGTTCCTTCTCCCTGAGGAAACAAGTGGGCAAGAGTTAGCCCTGACCCCACCCCCACCCAGGACGGCACGGGCATTGGCGACCGCCCAGGCTGCCTCCTATTCCAGAGAGCCCTGGAGACAATGTCCAGGCTCCCAACCAGTGCTGCTGACTCCTACCAAACAGTCCCTGAGGGTCCCTGGATGGAGAGTTAGGTGCCTGCTTCAGACACAAGCTGTAAAGCCCTTACCTGGCCAGTAGGGGTCAGGAGCTGGAACCATTGGAAACTAAGGGTCACAAAGGTGAACAGCCAAATAAAGAATAAACAAACGAACAAACAAATAAATAAATAAAGCTGTGGTTTGAATGAGAATGGCTCCCAGAGGCTCACATATTTGAATGTTTGGTGGAATTGTTTGGGAAGGACTAGGAGGTATAACCTTACTGGAGGAAGCATGTCACTGGGGATAAGTGTTGAGGTTTCAAAAGTCCACGCCATTCCCAGTTAGTGTTCCCCCACCTCACCCCTCTCTCTCTCTCACAGGCTTGTGGCTCAGATGGAAGCTCTCAGCTACTGCTCCAGCACCATGCCTGCCTGCTACCATGCTCTCTGCCATGATGGCCGTGGACTCTAACCCTCTGGAACTGTAACCAAGACACCATTCTATGAGGCAGCTGGAGCAAACCCATTTTCTGGGGAGGGCATGTAGAGCCATAATCTGAAGCAGAGCTGGACTCTCAGAGCCACTCCGTGACACCAAGGCCCCCATAGGGTTGGATCTAGGTGGGATGAGCTGAAATCTCTGGGTTAACCAACTTGGCCGGGGACAAAGGAGGGGGAGCACAGGGTGGGGGGACCGGTAGGGAGGATTGTGACATTGAGTCTGGAATAAAGTCTACAAACGCACCAGCTGTGAGGCAAGCACCAGAGACCCAAGGCCCCGGGCAAGCAGAATTTTCCAGCTGTCTCCTAATGAGTCCCACAGCTGGGATAAGACTACAGGTCTGGGCTGCAGCGTGAGCAGGGAACTTCAGACGTTGTTATTTCAAAAGCCACTGGCCCAAAGCAGTGAGGCAAGACCCTCCTTCTTGGAGCTTTATATCCTCACTGTCACCCACCCCCCAGCCTCCTGTCTCTGCTTCTCAGCGGCAGCTCCTCCTCCCTAGGGAGCTTCCGGGACCCTGCCCTCTGAGTGGTTTTCCCACTTATGAGGAAACATGACTGTTTGCTATTGTTGAGGAATCACGTTCCATGAGAGTTTGATCCCTGTACCCAGACGCTGGCCCTAGGCACCCCATTAGGAGAAAAGCATCTTTTCACGCAGATGTGGCTACCTCCCTGTTTCGGAGGAGGTACCCGAGACTCCGTTCCTATCTGCCACCATCTTGAGTCTTTGAATGAGGACCTGCGATGTCCTGATAGCAAGACTTACCTATAGAGAACCGGGTTTTCCGTGACCCAGTCATTGGGGAGGCTGTGCACCCACTTCCTCTGCCGAGGGGTCATTGTTTCCCCTTCAGGGAAGGCCACCTTCTTCATCATGGATGCCTTGACATTCTTTGGAGTCCCAGAATGCTCTGCAGCCCGCTTCCTGGTGGCTGCCAGAGCTTGAACCAGCTGTACCTGAGTGTGTGGAAGATGGGAGTCTGGTGAGAGTCTCAGATGCCCGAGCCCTTCGCGATTACGTGCCCATCTGAGAAGGACAGGTAGCTGCCACACAGAAGATGCTTTGCACAAAGCCTTCACCTCGACACCCGCCCACCACAGATCTCCTTCCCTTTTATAGACATGGGCTATTTCAAGGAAAAAGTAGGTAAAGAACTTTGAATGAAGATCCAGACTTAGTCTACACAACCATTTTTGTAGTCATTAGAAACTGGGGGGGAAAAGAAACAAACAAAACAGAACTTTCCAGTTATAGGAGATTGGCTGAGTAAAATTTCTTTGATGAAATATTAGGACCTTATTAAAAACAGAAATTACAACAAATTTCTTATGACCAGGGAATCGTTATGAGACAATGTATAACTGAACATATCAATTAAAGCATAAGTCATGGGGCTGGAGAGATGGCTCTGCAACAGCATTTGCTGTTCTTACAGAGAACCGGAGCTCCATTCTCAGCACCCTCTGGGCAGCTGACAGCCACCCGTAACTCCAGCGCCCCCTGCTGGCCTCCACCAGCACCAGGCATGCACACATACTCAGTCAAAACACTCAAATTCAAATCTTTTCTTGAAGCATAAATTAAATATTATAGGCAGGGGGCACTCTGGATACTGCCAGATCTACTGTCCCTTTCAATACATTAAACAAACCCACCTTTTTGCAAAGGAAAAAAAAGGCTACAACTCAAATTACAGTGTGCTTTTGAATTTTAAAAGATGGAAAAACAGCATGCTCAAGATTAAGAATAATAACTCACTTATAGGGAGCAAAGCCATGTGAGTAACTTAAGTCTGCTTTCTCGATGCTCTCACTATGTCTAAAGGTTATACAGGCGGCAGGATTTATGGCTCAAATTAGGAATAAAAATCCTACTTAAACAAGCAGTACACTAGGTCTGAGGCTTGTGGATTTCTTTTTTTTTTTCTTTTTCTTTTTTTTTTTTTTTTGAGACAGGGTTTCTCTGTGGCTTTGGTTGTGGATTTCTTTTAAGGTCTCGTTGGTCTGCAAGGAACATTCAAGAAGACAGCAATCTTTACGATAGACATGGCCAATGAAGCCATTAACACTGCAAGTCAAGTCCTCAATGGAGGGGACCACTAGGCACTCAGGGAGGTGTGTGAATATCCTAGTTGTTTACTATTATTATTTTTATTATTGTTGTTGTTTTGAGACAGGATATCTCTATTATGTAGCCTTGGTGTCCTAAAACTTGCTATGTACATCAGGCTGGCTTTGAACTCACAGATACACACCTGCCTCTGTCTCCCAAGTGCTGGGACTAAAGCCATGTGCCACCATGCCCAGCAAGACCCACTTTTTAAACAGAAAAATATGAATTTCTTTTATGTTCAACAAAAGATCTAGGCAAAAAAATGGTTAATTCTGATTGATTCTGGATAATTTTGATTAAAATTTTTATTGGAATCAAGTTTTTAATCTTAATAAATTTCCTGATGTAATACACAACAACATTTACTTTTAAAAACCAAAGTAATGTCAAAGCTCTCCTTTTAAAAATTTGGATCTTATAGGGAAGATCTGCGTTGTGGAATATTATTTTAAGATGTGTTACATTTGTTTATGCTGTGAAACATTTAAGAATGCAAAGATGTGTTACATTTGTTTAACTCTGTGAAGTTGTGTTACTCTGCGTGTCTAAAACACTTGAGCGGAAAGAACTAAGTGGCAACTAGCAAGGCAGGAGAAAGGATAGGAGGATAGAGAGAATAAATAGAGGAAGAAATCTGAAAGAAGGCGATCGAGGAGGAAGATAGAGGAGAAGGACTCCAGGGGCAGCCACTGCACAGCAAGCCACGGAGAAAGAAGAAAGGTATATAGAAACAGAGAAAGGAAAAAAAAAACCCAGAGGCAAAAGATAGGCAGGATAATTTAAGAAAAACTGGCAAGAAACAAGCCAAGATAAGGCCAGGCATTTTGTGGGGGCCCACATGTGACTCAATTTCCATGGAGTCATTTCTGACTTAAAGAAGTCATTTTAGTTCAAGCTTCCTTGCTCTGCTTTTTCCAGGAACCTCTATGGTTGTGAGTAACATCTGTGTCAGCCCATAGAAAGAGCATGTATGCCCAGATGAAAGCACATTTTTCTATTAAGATTTGGTTGGATGTATGCCAGCCGGAAGCACTCCCCGTTAGAGATTTGAAGCTGCTTAGCTGAATGAAATAGTGCACCTGCTTGTGCTTCCTCCCAAGGACGGTGCAGGGAGGTGTTCTGCCTTTCCCCTGCAATACATATGCTGGCTGAGAAACTCAGGGCTGTTTGGTATTGACCCTCAGTCCTCACAGTCTACCCTATGTTTCTGTCTTCATTTCTCTTAATCTAACTTTTCCGCAGCCTCGGAGCCCCCTCCCAGGATATCTCCGGCTGATTCCTGTAGGAGTGGGCTCCGACAGTATTTATAAGAAAGAATAAGGCTCCGTGTGATTTATTTGGAGCTGGGTGTTGGGGCACCCCAAAGAGCCATAAGAGTGAAAAAACAAGAACAAAAAGCTACAGACTTGGGAGTAGATAATGGAGCGGAAATCGTAATCAAAATACATTGTGTGTGTGTAAAATATACTGTCAGTAAAAAAATAAATAAAAATTGAATCTTAGACGCAAATCTCACAGAACAAAGAGAATTAGAAGGAAACAGGAAAGTTAGAAGTGAGCAGAGGGAAGGGGAGCTGTGGGCAGCAGGAAGCCTACCTCCGCCTGGAAGATCTGCTGGTAGACTTTTCCAGTTTCTACCTGGGACATTCTCCCCACTGGCGACATCTTGGCAGCTGGCCGGATTCCCCTTTGTCCTGGAAACAAGCCTGGGACTTGATCTTAGTGTCTGTCCACTACGAGGTAATTGCGTGGACCGCGGGCCCTAAGACAGCACTAGGTCCCACAGGATATCCTGGGGAACTTAAATTTCAAAGAAAATAAGAAAGGAGGTGGGAGGAGGGGGAGAGAAAGGGAGACCGAGACAAAAGGAAAGGAACTTCTGCAGATAAGCAGGGGGCAATCCCACAGGCACTTTCTGGAAAGGACAGGATTATTGCCTGCGTGCCACTGGAGCTCTTATGGGAACAGTCAATCCGCCTAAGATGTCAGATGGGACAGGAACCCAGCCACAGCCTCTGGGAGAAACGGGGAGTGGCGGGAGGGGAAGGATTTGCTTCTGTAAGCGTCCTGCCCTCCTTCCCAGTTGCCCAGTGAACCCGTTGCCCTCCAAGCCCCTGACCTAAGGTTGGCGGCTCCAGTACCTTAAACTCAGATTAGTCTAGACCATCAGCAGCAACAGCAGCAAGACGCCAGCGGTCTCCTAGGCGACGCGAGGGGCGGAGCTGGCCCTGCCACACTTCCCCTCTTCCGGAGCTGGGTCACTCAGCAACCGCAGCGACCCACGTGGAGTACTAAAACTCAATTACGACGTCCAATGTTGGGTTCTTGGAGCGCCCTTATATGTTCCCAAAGCTAGTGGGAGATCAGAGAGTCCGCGCAGATCTGGACTGTTGTGGTCAAAGAATATTCGTTGTTTTTGGTCAAAACAACCTGTGCGGGGGAGGTACCACAAGGTGGTCCTCCACTTTAAGAATCTGAAAGAGATCAAATCTTTTCCCAATGCAAAAGAGGTTGGCGGGCTCAGAATTCAGGGCTCGAGACCTGCCTGGCCAGAAAGAGTTTCTCCTGTTCTGTGGGCCGCTCCGCTCCTTTCTAGAGAAGCCCACGGTGGCAAGTGTCCAGGAACAGACCGGCTGGCAAGTCTTTCCCCAAGGTGACTTTCCAGAGTGAGTGATCTTCCGCAGGGGGCTGCAGCGTCAGAAATGCGAAGTGTCGACTAGACCGCTATTCTCATTCTTCGACGCAGGTGAATGAGGAAACAGTGAATACAAAACTCAGTAATTCTTTCTTTGATACAGGTGAACTAAAATAAAGATTGGATTCATGATTCATGCTAGCTGAAAAGAACAGGTAACCCAGGGAAGGGATGAAAAACATGATTTTTATTAGTTTGTTTATTAGTTTTGAATTTTTGAGACAGGATTTGTGTAACAGCCCTGGCTGTCCTGGAACTCACTCTGTAGATCAGGTCGGCCTCAAAATCACAGAGAACCGCCTGTCTCTGCCTCCCAAATGCTGGTATTAAGGGTTTAAAGGCTTGTGCTACCACTATCCAGTGAAAGCCTATTTTTTTTAAAACACTGTTTTTTTTTTTTTTTTCAGACTCTGGTTGTTGGTTCATTTTTTTNTTTTTTTTTTTTTTTTTTGGCTTGTATTTTAACATATAAATCTTGCCTGAAGATCAGAGTGCAGAGCTAAGCCCCTAGAGGCCAGAGAGTGGTGGTGCAGGCCTTTTATCCCAGGGAGGCGGAGACAGGAGTGATAGGGTCGGGTGGAGAAAGGAAAATGAGGCGGGAGGAGAAAGGAGCTCACTGCAGTCTGAGGTTTGGTGGAGACCAATGGGTCTGGAGATGCAGTCTGAGGACAGGGTCGCCCCTTCGGTCAGAGCATTGGTAGAGATAAAGGAACTCTCTAATAGCTGACAGCTCTGCTTCTCAGACCTTCAGCATTAACCCCTATATCTGACTCGGGTTTTTATTATTAAGACCAGCTAGAATTCGCGCTACATATTCATCGCTTCTAAGAGTTTTCTGATAGATTCTGCTAAGTTGCCCATGCTCCAGGGAATGGCCACACCCATCCCTATGGAGGTAGCACAAACTGGACTCATGGAGTTATATTTTCTAAAAACTAAAAAGACATTGTACTGATAGTATTTATTGCCAACTTAACACAACTTAGTCTTCTGGGAAGAGGAATCCACTATTAAGGGGTTGACCAAATCAGACTGACCTGTGGCTATGTCTCTGAGGCATCGCTGGTTGATGATCCCAGCCCACTGTGGGCAGTGCACCTGCTGCTTAAGGTTCTGGGCCGTATACAAAAGCAGAAGGGGTAAGCCAGCGAGCTGTGTTCCTCCATGGACTCTGCTTCAGTTTCTGCCTATGGGTTCCTGTCCTGCTCGAGTTCCTACTCTGATTCCCTCGGTGATATACTTTGACCCGGAAATGTAAACAGAAATAAACCCTTTCTTTCCTAAGTCACTTTGATCAGAATGTTCTATCACGGCAATAAAATGCCATCAGGAGCAGACGTGACGGCAGGAGGGAGGGTGTGTTGGGAAGTGTCTGGGAGAAAAGGAAAGGGGGATGGGTACAATCAAGACACAGATATACACACAAGAAACTGTCAAAGAATAAATGAAAAATATATTTGAAAGGATCTTTCTCCACCATGAAAAGAATATGCTTATAGTTCATTTGATAGTATTCTATTTTTAGAAATATAGCCCATTTTATTTATTTTCAATGCACCATTGGGTGTTTTCAGTTTCAGTTTGCATCCTTGCTTGGCTCTAGGGACTCAACCTGACTGTGGACATAAGGGAATTTAAAAAAAATGATAGACAGCCCAACACATGGACAGAGAGCTGTGTGGTTGTCTGGGCGCTCACGTGGAGAAGCTGTAATACCCAGAAGCTCGGCTTGTTTATTACATGGAGTTGAGCAGAGAGGCTGAATGGCTGCATCAGACAGACAAGGAAGCAGAGTTTATGGTATACATCTGGATCAAGGAGACAGGTTGAGCTAATCCCAGTAGAGCAGTCTCTGTAGGAGAACAGACTTGAGGCTGCAAATGTCTGGAAGGGAGAATGCTGGGGTGGGCATTTCCTCCCCACACTGTCAGCTCTTAAACTCAGTCCTCCAAGAAGGGTTTCTCTAACCCTCTGAGCCTGAGGCTGTGGGGTGCAGTCCTATTTCAACAACACTAACTCAGACAGGACTTCACTCACTCGAGGCTGACTCCATTCTCCACAATTTGGAAGTATATCCAAATCGCTGCTCTAAACAGTCTTCTGTACGGTGAGCATACACACTATTTCTACTTGTCGTGTAATTTATATTAAAATTTCTGTGTCATAGAGTATAAAGCGTGTGCATCTTAGGGAAAACTACCAAAGGTTCTGAAAGTGACCCGTCCAGCAGGCCGGGTTATTTTATGGGTCTCGAGGAGGCATCACCTAGGAACAATGGGGGGGGAGAGGGAAAGGGAACCAAGCGCGTAAAGAAAGACAAAGTCAGTCTGAGATGCATCAAGGCCCCATTTATTACAGGCAAGGTTTCACTTTTATAAGGTGGTTTTGTCAGGGTGGGGTAGGGGTAAGAGAGGGTGGAAAGCTACTGTGCCCTAGGTCAAAGAGGAAGTGGCTGTTCGTCTGTTCTTTGCCCCCTGCAGAACATCTCTCAGACATACCACAAGATGTTTCACAGATAATAAGAACAAAAAAACAAGTCGCTCTTGACACCTGCAGCTCAGCTAGACCACAGCTCAGCTAGTTGTGCAGCGAGCAAACTGTTCTTATAAAAAGTGTGTGGAGGATGGGCCAGCTTTCTTGGCCTGGGGTCTCTTGGTCCCCAACATGAAAGTGCTAACAGTTCACACACACACACACACACACACACACACACAAACCTAGTGGTCTGTATCCTTGCTAGTGTCATCAGACTTTCTCCTAGCCATTACGTGGTTGTGTAGCACCATGGTTTTAATTTGCATTTTTCCGATATGTAACAATATGTGTTCACAGGCTTGCGTGCACACATTTGCGCATGCACACACACACAGAGATCTCTCTGTGACATGAGTTTTGTATTAGCTCCCTGTTACTGCAACAAAATGCCTGGGATATGGAATGTATGACAAGGTTTATTTGGACTCATGGTTTTGGAGGATGCAGTCTATGATGGAGTGGCCCAATGAACTTGGCTTCGAAGGAGAATATCATGGTAGGAATACCCAGTGAACAAAAATACTCATTCCACAGCTAAGAAACAGGGAGACCAGGGTCCTATGATATCCTTATGGTCATGCCTCTGGTAGTTTAAGGACCTCCTACTATGCACCACTCCCACAAGGTCCCACTTCTCTGCATGGTGCTGTCCCAGGGACCAAGCCCTTAAAAGTGACTGGGCCTTTGGGAGACACTGCCTACACTCAGGCCATAGAGACAACCAAATTTGGATCTTTGCCTTTGAGAGTTTCGAGTGTCAGACACAAGATTAAAGCTGTCTGTGTGCTCTGAATAATTTTATTCTCAAAATAATGCCCGGAGTGGGGGGTCCTGCCCCCTTTTGTAGATACAGGCATTTGTGAATAGAGAAAGACAAAGTCATTCAGCCAGAGATGTAAAAAGTGATGTGTGTGTATGTTTTCTCTGTTTTCTCAGCTTCTAGAAGCAAATTGCCATGGAGCTGTTGTAGAGACTCGGCTAAAAAAGACAACCCTGGCACATGCGCCAACTGGGCCAAGTGTGCACAGCAACCAGGCTCAAGCACTCTAGACGCTGGGTCCTCATAGCACTTGCTCGAGTTCCTGAGGTTCTATCAGCAGTCAGACTGTTATCTGTCCTGGGTCATTTTTGAGTGTGAAGATTTGGGTAAGTGCTGGGCTCTGCGTAAGGACAATGCCCACGCCTCATAACCTGACCCTTGTGCCTTTTGAATGAGCTTCCCCATCTTTCAGCACCTGCACCCCATGTGCTACACGGACGTCATCACAAATGCCTTGGGCCTCCTGCTCACTTAGCAGATGGCCCGGCCTTGGAGCAGAAGTCGGTACTCCTATCAGCAATCGGAGCAGGTCGGCAGAATCTGGGTGAACTCTTGGGAACCATGTCCTGATTTTGATTTTCTAAGCATGACGAGCCTGGGGTTGTTGATCAGTGTCTGTAGCAGAAGCCACCTCGTTCGGGCCCTGGCTGAGAATCGGGGACCTAGGACAGAATCAGAAAGAGAGGGGTGGGGCTGGAGTATTGACTCTGCAGTTACCTACAGCGCAAAAGGAGTGACCGGAGGCATTGGATCAGGACTCCCGGGAAATGAGAGGGAGAGGATGTGAGTTATTCCACAGACCTGCCGGGGATGTTAGTGAGGATATCTGAGCCCTTAAGGGGCAGGAGGAACTCAGAGCACTTTCAGTAAGCAATGGGGCAAAGTAACCAAACCTGTGCTCCGTTTTTGAAATGGCATCTGCCAACGGCCTGAGATGTATGTTGGCATGCCAAGACAATGGGATACAGATAACTGTGCAAGCAGACCTAGGTCTCAGTTCTGGGATCGGCAGGTGAGCTAGACTGCAGGACAAGGCCGTGCAATAAGGGGATCAGACCCCTTGGGGGTCCCAACGAGCCCAGTGAGTATCCATTTTCCTCTCTGAACTCAGTGCAGGTTCAAACAGGAGACGCTACCTGCTGCTTGGTTCAGGTAGCAGTATTTCAGGGTCTTCTGTAGCTTCCGGTCCCTGTGGCTTGTGACCAGGATGTGGCAAAAGCTGACCAGCACAGGGTTGGTGTGATAGTGGTCCACAAAGAGCATGCCAACCCATGCATTGAAGCCTGAAACCCAGGTGAAAGGAGGTCAGGCCGGGCCACACTCCCATCAGTGCCCGGTTTGTACTTTTTATGATATAATTACTATTTATTATTATTATCATTATTATTATTATTATTGAAATGGTCTCCCTGTGTGGTCCCTGGCCTAGAAGTCACTATATAGTACAGGCTGGCCTTGAACTCACAGAGGTAGATCTGCCTGCCTCTGCCCCTCCTGTTCTGGTTAATTGCTAGTCATTTTCTTTTGCCCTAGTGGCCTGAGTGCTTACAGAGAATCTCCAGAGCCCATGTAAAAATCTGGACGGATTCTTGGAGAGAGTATTCTACTCTGTGCCTTTGACAGAGAACTCGAAGCCTGAAGGGGCTGAGAGCAGCCAAGGGAAGGCAGAGGTATCCTTGCAGATCTTAAACAGCTGAGGGAATGAGTGACCAGGGCTGGGAGCTCTAATTTTACTTCCTCAAGCATGGCTTTGATTTTAGAGTATATTAAACCAGATACCTTCTTCACTAAGTGTTCAAGTGACAATGCTAATAATTCTGAGATGTGTTCTCATCCCCAGTCTATGTGGAAAGTTTGACTCCTCGGTCCCACATCTCAATGGCCTGTGGGATGGGCAGGGTTAAAGAGCCTTCATTTCCTCTGGCCGTCAGAATGCACATTTGTATTGTGTGTGTTCACATGTATACGTGAAAGAAGAGGTCTTTCCCTGGGACCTGGGGCTCACCGTAGACTGGGCTGTCTGTCAAGTCAACCCTAGGGATCCTCTTGCCTTCACATCCCCAGTACTGGGATTACAAACAGATCACACCTTGCATGGCTTTTTTGCATGGGTTCTGGTGATCAAACTCAGGTGCTCACACGTGTGCAGTAAGCCCTTTAACGACAGCCATCTCCCCAACCCAGAACGCACGCTTCTATTACTTGGCCTTATGACCTCTACCAGAAGACACGTTCTAAGCCTGTGAAGGTGTGAACTCATATCCATTTTCCCACAAAGGCATGAGGCCAACTATTCCTCCATGGAGGTGACCAGTAGGACTGCCACTCACCCATGTCTGCACCCTCATAGCCGCTCTGCATGATGGTCCTGTCGATCCGGGCAATCAGCCAGGTGCCCAGGAGGCAGCTGATGAGCAGCCTGGAGAGGCAGGCGCCCAGGCCCAGGAGCACATTGTAGAAAAACAGGAAGTAGTTGAAGTTGTGGAAGGCTCTCCTGCAGACAGAAACAGGCAAGGGGTAGCCCCTCAGTCAGGCTCTGGCTGCATTCAGACCAGGCGCTAAATTCTGCAACACTGTTTCCTAAGCTTACGATCCCCTGCTGGATCACAAGTGGAACTGAGAGCCCAGCTCACAGTGCTGAAGGGATGTGTGGTCCCTGACGGGGCGTGGGGAGCACAGAGCGGAGCAGGATGAGTGCTACTTGCTTTGTGTGACCTCCGGATTCTTGCACGAGGCTTTTTTTTTTTAATTTATTTATTTATTATGTATACAATATTCTGTCTGTGTGTATGCGTGCAGGCCAGAAGAGGGCACCAGACCTCATTACAGATGGTTGTGAGCCACCATGTGGTTGCCGGGAATTGAACTCAGGACCTTTGGAAGAGCAGGCAATGCTCTTAACCTCTGAGCCATCTCTCCAGCCCTTGCATGAGGCTTCTTATAAGGACAAAAAATACCATGGGGGCTACTGCTGGCTCAAGGGTTGCAGCAACATTGAGGTCCACTTTTGTCGCTGCCATAGGACCTAGCCCAGCCAGAGGACCAGCTGTTCCTGGTCCTCCAGAGGAAACGTCCCAAAGGATCACCTGACAACATGATCCTGTTGCCTCAGGACCAAACTGCATCCTGAATGTCACAGACCCCTCTGACAGAGGACTTATTGGTCTTGTCACTCTGTGTCCCTTGGCGTTCCCACTGTGTAAGGACCTTATATGGTGAACATTTGGGGATCTCACTATTCTCCCAGCTCATGCAGTTTGTGTCCTACGGCTTCTGTCCATGGTGTGGTAGCTGCCAGCGGTCCCAGTTCCTCCTCTTCACAGGCAGGAAGTCTGCTGCTGCTGGGCTCCCCTGCTCCCCTCTTCTCCTGCCTCTCCCCTGCTCCCCTCTTCTCCTGCCTCTCCCCTGCTCCCCTCTTCTCCTGCCTCTCCCCTCCTCCCCTCTTCTGCCTCTCCCCTCCTCCCTACCTCTCCCATCTGCCTCGTCTTTAGATCACTCGGGAAGCCTTGTCCCTTACCCAGGTGCCAGTCCTCTCTGGTAATCTATGAAGTTCTCAGAGGTGGTGAGTAGGGATAGCTGTCTCTTTGTTGTCAGTGCTAAGATCGCCTCCACGAGTGAATGAATGAATGAATGAATGAGAGTTTCATTACTTTACTGTACATATTTTATGTGTTTTACCCTGAAAACACTTCTTTAAGGAACACAAAATAACTTACAAATGGGGAGGCTGAAGTTCACGTATTTAGTGAGGTCATACGAAGTCACACGGCTCTCCTACTACTAGAAAAGGCAACTCTGGATTCCAGGGCATGTGGCCCCAGAGCCCCCCCTCTATGCACAGCGTCGTAGCCTCTCAGAGTATTCGGAGCCCTCCAGAATCTGTGCACCACTAGGCAGAAGGTGGAAGCAACAGCGGCAGCCTTACTTACGCCCCTCCCTCCTCTGCCCTCACCTGTTGTTGAGAGCCAGGGGCTTCTGTGTGTCAGCCGTGCTTAGCTTGGGCTGCAGGAAGAAACTGCCAGCGATCCACACCTGCAGGATCATGAGGCCCACAACTATGGAGAGGGTGAGGCTGAAACACAAGGCAGGTTCACCTTGAGGTGGTCTGTTCTGCTGTTCCAGACCCTTCTCTGATATTCAGTGAGGAGAGAGAGAGAGAGAGAGAGAGAGAGAGAGAACACCCAGAGAAGCAAGTGCTTGGCAATCAGCCTTCCACTGTCTCCAGAGAGCTGAGTAAGGCTCTGTGAAGGGGTGGGAATTCTACGTCAGGCAACACGACATAGCAGACAGCTTATCCATGGTTCCTGCCCTTCCTGCCTTATGTCCCACCTCTTACTTCATCCCCCTACAAACACAACATATAGGATATCTTATCCACAGTTCCTGCCCCTTCCTGTCTGATGTCCCACCTCTTACTTCATTCCCCCTACCATTTATTTCCGTGTTGGAAAATGGGATTCTATGCATCACGCACATGATTGTGAAGGTCTCATGGAGCAATGGGAGAGGAAGCCTTTTGAAAACCTAAGAGTCCCTCCCTGTGAAGTGCTGTGATGACCCATCTCTGAGTCATCAGGACAAGACCTTGGACCCAGGGCTGGGTCCCCGGGATCAGTAAGGAGGGGTCATCTACTCAGCACTTACACCCCAACAGCCAGCCCTCGCAGCATCTCCAGGCCTTGGTGGTGGAGGATGGGCAGCACCAGACTGTACATGAGCATCACCCCACAGAGACTCTGTACCACGTGGATGATGAGGTAGCCTGAAGATGAAGTAGAGGGGATCACTAGGGGCTCTCTTGGTCCACTCCCATACTGCTCCCTGCAGGCCCTGGCCTGTGCCCTCTTCCACCAGAGGTACTCAGCACGTTTGCTGGCACTGTTTCTTCTGCCCCCCATGATTTCCCCATCTTCCTGCTTGCCCAGCGCTCTGTCAGATGCAGTTCAAATGTTAACTCCCCTAGAAATCCCTTGAGTCTTGAGCTGGTGCCGAGGGCCATTTCCTCCTCTGCTCATTAAGCCCTTAGCAAAGGCAGCCAGAGAGATGAGGGAGAGGGAGGTGACATATGGTGTTTCTCCACCATTCTTCAGACTCCCCTAACCTAGACGCTAGGGCTGCTCCTCCAGTGCCTCTCCTCGCAGTGGGGACTCTGCAGGTGCCCAGGGAACCGGGCTGGGTGGGTCCTGGGTGGCACTTACCCCAGAGGATGTAGGCTATTTGCCAGCCGGAGTACCTTGCAATGGCCACCTGAGAGTTAGAAGGAAAACAGAAGGTTCAGAATAGGGTGAGAGCTTCCTTCCCTCCAAGCCTTGTACCCAGGACCCCATCCGATCTGAGGGTCACCCATAAGCCAAAGCAGGTTCTTCACGTGGCTGCATCTCGGGATGGAGGTCTGGCTTGACTTCTCTGGGCTCCTGTCAGGTGTGGCTCAGCTCCCTACAGACTCACCACACTGGCTGCTGAGGAGGGACGATGGAACTTCTGAGGGAGGAAGTGTTTGTCTCCGGCCCACAGCCTCTTCATGTGCTTTCTGTGGAAGAGGAAAAGTAGGTGACATTTATAATCATGGCGCTTTCTGTAGCGTCAGGGCTCAGGTGACATTTATAATCATGGCTCTTTCTGTAGGTCAGGGCTCAGTGGAAAGGTCCATGGAGGCCTGTGGCAGTGGGCGTCAACAACAGCTCCTGCAGAAGTTCTGGCTTCTCTTCAACATCTTCAAGGTTACTACAGTTCATAAAAAATAATACACACTAGAGCTGGAGAGATGGCTCAGTGCTTAAGAGTACTGCCTGCTCTTCCAAAGGTCCTGAGTTCAATTCCCAGCAACCACATGGTGGCTCATAACCATCTGTAATGAGGTCTAGTGCCCTCTTCTGGCCTGCAGGCATACATGTGGACAGAATATTGTATACATGATAAATAAAAAAAATACACACTGATCGAGTCATAGCAGCAAGTGAATCTGGTAGATTGTTTTTATTAATTCTGCTTTCTATACTTATTCTGTTATGGTAAATGCATATTACTTAATATTTTTTAGACAGTTAATACCAGGAAGTCACTTTTGTTGATACATAAAGAAAAAATCAAGGACGGGCTGGATGGCTCAGCAGGTAAAAGCCCTTGCTGCAAAGCCTAGTGACACGGGTTCAATCCCTAGGAGCACACGGTAGGAGAGAGCCAACTCCCACAAGTTGCCCTCCGACCTCCACACATGCCATGGCACACTCATCCACACAAACACATCATACACACACTCACTCATACAATAATAATGCATTTTTTGTTGTGCGTGGGGGGATTGTTTGTTTGTTTGTTTGTTTGTTTGTTTTGAGATAGGGTCTCTACATAGCTCCAACTGTACTGGAACTCACTCTGTAGACCAGACTGGTCTAGAACTGACAGAGATCCGCCTAGCTCCTACTCCTGAGTGCTGGGATTAAGGCATGCACCACCACACCAAGCCTAATAATAATTTTTAAACAGAAAAAAAAATTTAAAGGGGCAATAACTCCTCATAGTATCCCAGCCCCACTCCCCACTGCTCCATTTTCCACATCCCTGTTCCAGGTCCTGGCCTATTGGTTGGTGGTGTTCTGTTTCTCTCTCTCTCTCTCTCTCTCTCTCTCTCTCTCTCTCTCTCTCTCTCTCTCTCTCCACTGTGTATGCAATCTCCAGCATTTTTCCTGGCTTGGTTCTACTTTTCATGATTACCAAACTGAAAAGTCTCAGAACGACAGGAACAATGTCACTCTCAGCCCCCACTCCTAGGGAACTGAGTGAATCCCTTTCCCAGTCCTCCCCTTGCCCATACCCCTCAGTCTCAGTCACCAGCATCCGGGGCACACTCTCCCTGGAAACCCACTGCCCATGCCAGCCAGGGCTTTCCTCCCTCCTATGGTCGCTCTCAGCCCTCTGTCCTGTCTATCCCCACTCCTTCCTGTCAGCCCCAAGAGCTAGAAGTGAGTTCTACTCAGAACCCCAGTGGTCACACCTGGAAGAGACTCAGAAGCACTCCCTATCAGGCAGCCCGCAGCCAACACACTCTCCTAAGATCTGGAGAGGACAGCAGAAACCAAGGAGGAAAACCCACCCAACAAAGACAAGACCAGATATTAATACATAGAGTTACCATCATCCCAAACCAAGATGCTAGATGCCAGCATAAACATACAACCAATAACAGCCAGGAAAATGTGTCTCCATTACAGCCCAGCAGCCCTCATATAGGAGGCCCTGCAAAATCCAACATAGCCGAAGCATAAGACAAGGACTTCAAAGTATCTATTATAAATATAGACATATCTATACAGATATAGATGGAGGACTTTAAGGAGGACATGAATAAATCCATTAATGAAACCCATGAAAACACAAACAGACAGTGGAATGCAATGAAGGAAACTGCTCAAGACATGGAAGTGAAAGCAGAATCAATCAAACTGAGGCAGGACTGAGAATGAAAGAATTAGGAACTCAAGCAGGAACCTCAGAAGCAAACCTTACAACAGAATACAAGAGAAGGAAGAGAGTCTCGGGCGCTGAAGACAAAATATAAGAAATTAGTACGTTGGGTAAAAAAAAAAAAGTTAAATCTAAGAAATCCCAGGCACAAAACATGAGGTAGATGCTCTCGGGTCTCTTGAGCTCCCCTCCACTGACCGTCCCTGCAGCTGGATTAACCGCTGGGAGCCTGGTGGAGCCACTCTGACATCCAACAATAAAGCAGAATGCACAAGAAACACCAAGGTCTCTGAGTATCGGGAGGACACGCCCCTCTGCTCAGTGTTCGAGAACTCATTTAATCTTGTTGAGTCTCTGTCAGCTGTAAACGCTGAGAGGAAAATACTCAGCTCCCAAGGCTGGGTAGAGTTGGGATGAGGACTCTAAGTATAACGGTAGATCATCAGAGATGTTCAACCTCTTAGACTTATATTCTTCTCAACAAATGGGGCATTTGACCATACCCGGCCCGTGTGCACACTCCCTAGTGCCACACTGAGCCAGGCAGGGACCGGTCAGGAATTCTGGGTGAAGAGTGTCATGCACAGTTCTGGCTGAAGTCATACAAGTGGCCGCTAGAGTTCGCTTACCTGTAACAGGCCAGTATGTGGAAGAGATAGCTGACGCACGTGAGGGAGGCGGGCAGAACGGCCACCACCCAGACTCCTGAAAGAGGAAGGGTGACAGGAGAGGGCTTGGAAATCACACCTGAAGAGGACTTACAGAGGGCAGGTCCTCGTCAGAAAGGTGTAGGGGAGCCTACTACACCCCTTTATCTCCTTCTCTGTGGGTGAGTGTGTGCCCAGTTTAGCCACACATATCCTCCCCACACCCCCATATAGTTGATTTCCTGCATGGTCTTCTGAAACCTTGGAGACTAGTGTGTTCCAACTATATTCAGTTAAGGCTGGGGAAACTATGTATGACCCACATCAACAGTAGGTCCCATCCAGGAAAACGTAGTGACAGCTAACTTTTAATTGCAACTTCTGAGGAGGGGATAGCACATTGGTCACAAGAATAGTTGAAGTCAACAGGTTGTAGCATCCACCTTTCATCGAGTTTTTTTTTTTCAACATTTATTTATTTATTATGTATACAGTCTTCTGTCCATCTGTATGCTTGCTGGACATGAAGAGGGCACCAGACCTCATTACAGATAGTTGTGAACCACCATGTGGTTGCTGGGAATTGAACTCAGGACCTCTGGAAGAACAGTCAGTGCTCTTAACCTCTGAGCCATCTCTCCAGCCCTTTTTTTTTTTAGGCTCTGGCTTGGTTACTCTTCTGTTGTTATAACAAAATACCCTGGGGCAAGGGTTATTTAAGGAAGGGAGGGCTTGTTCTGGCTCACAGTTCTAAGGTACAGTCATGGTAGCAGGACCTTAAGGCTGCTGGTCACATAGAACTTGCAGCCAGGGAGCAGAGAGAGATAACTTCCGAGGACACCAGGCACACAAGGTGCACATACCCCTATAATAAAATAAAATTATAATAAAATAAAATAAAAATTGCTATGGAATAATCTTTATACACTATAAATATGTATTACTCTCATTGATTAATAAAAGAGCCAATGGCCTATGCTAGCTCGGCAGGATCTTCGAGGAGAGAGGATGTTGGGAAGAGGACTGGTAGAGTCCTGGGAGTCTTAGAAGTATCGAGGAGACACAGGGGAAGCAGGAGATGAGCATGCTGTTTCTGAGAAAAGGTGCCAAGTCACGTGGTAGAATATAGATTAAAAAATATGGGTTAATTTAAGTTGTAAGAGCTAGTTAGTAACAAGCCTGAGCTATCGGCCAAGCGTAAATAATTAATATTAAGTTTCTGTGTGGTTATTTGGGAGTCAGTTGGCAGGATAGAACTCATCAATGGTCCTGATGAAAAATTCTGCCTACGAAAAAGATAAAGAAATCTTTTTTTGGTGGAGGAGGGGATTTGAGACAGCATTTCTCTGTGTTATAGTGCTGGCTGTCCTGGAACTTGCTTTGTAGACTAAGCTGGCCTTGAACTCACTGAGATCCGTCTGCCTCTGCCTCCCAAGTGCTGGGATTAAAAGCATGCACAACCACCACCTGGAAAAATAAATAATTTTTTTTTTTAAAAAAAATGGATGCTACTAAAATGGAAGTAAAATTTGTCTTTTGAGTGTGGAGCTCAAGGACTCATCATACTGAACATAAATCTACATTAAAGATTTGCAAAATGTTCACAGGCCACAGTAAAGCACAGCAATCTGGAAGAACCAGCTGATGTCTGAGTGTCCACGTATAAGGTGGCTTTCTGCGACCGTAGAGCCATAAGAAAGGAATTCATAGCAAAGATGGCACCTTCTGGCCATGATGTGCTCCCAGATCATTAGTCTTGATGGGCGGTGAACTGTTAGGATACATCTCTCCCTTGGGCTGCTCTCGTAAGAGTCTTCTAGCACCAACAGGAAAGGAAACTAAAACAGCTCCTTCAAATGAGAACCATCTAAGACAGCGGCTCTCACCTTCCTAACGCTGCAACCCTTTAATACGGTTCCTCGTGTTATGGTGACCCCTCAACCATAAAAGTATTTTTATTGTTAGTTCATAATTGTAAGTTTTCTCCTGTTATGAATCATAATGTAAATAGTTGTATTTTCCGATGGTCTTAGGTAACCCCTATGGAAGGGTTGTTCAACCTCCAAGGGGTTGTGACCCACAAGTTGAGAACCTCTGTTCTACGGGCCTGTTGAGTTCAACCGCAATGTTTTTGTTTTTTTTTTTTTTTTTTTTTTTTTTTTTTTTTTTTTTTTTTTTTTTTTTGTAGAATGAACTGTCCCGAGCCCTCTCTGTCCTGGTCAGCCCAGAAAGGGACAGGTTAACTCTAACACAGAAGAAATCCTTGCACCTTGCTCAGGCCATTTCAACGCTGTTTGAATAGGGGGAGTGCGTGGCTTTACCTTTCGTGACGCTGATCAGTTCTTGCACCTGAAGGATGACCGGGGTCAAGGTCTCTGTCTCATTCATATGGGCGAGATAGCTCTGCAGTCTGTCTTCAAAGACATCCAGTTGGTCCTTCACAAGTAGGAACACGCAGAACTCGATGACAATGAACTGGGAACACAGAGCACAGGCGTCAAGGTCTCCTGAGACCAGCTCAGCATGAGAACTGAAGAAGATTTCTTGGGGGCTCGAGGCCAGCCTCTTCCAGGCAGCAGGATGCTTTAGAAAAGGACCATCACGAAGCTCGTTCTTCACCCATGACTCAAGGAACACTTGAAGGATAATGGAATTCAGTGATGGAGGGCTGACCCTAGGGGCAACACCAGCCACATCCGCATGGCTCCCTTCACTCACACAAGCAGGCGCCAAACTGGAGAAGGCAGGCAATGTGATCGTCAGGCTTGCCCACTGTCCTGTCTGCCCGCCACCACACTGTTCTTCTCTGGTTCCCTCCACCTTCTTCCTCCACCAATCAAATCGTGTTCGTTTTTGAGAGTGGAGTACAAATGCCACCACCATCAGGCAGTCTCTTAGACCAGAATAACTCAGTGGACACTGTCTGCTTCTCTCTCCTAGAATGGCAGAGCTCCCCTTCAATGTTTTCCTCTTGGAGCCCCAGCATCTCCTGGACTAGGGCTATGCTGAATCGTCCCTCTGCTCTCTCCTAGTTCCTAACACAGTGCCTACTACACAGTAGACGTTCAGTAAATTCTCAAGACACACCATAACACCAAGCCAAGTGCGTTATTTGATGCTGCAGTGAGATCTCCAGTTGTCTGGGGACTGGGGAGATGGCTCAGGGGATGAAGTGCTTGTAACACAACCGTGAGGTTCAGAGTTCAGAGCTCCATCATGCACATAAGAAATCCAGCATGGTGGCTTATAAGTCCAGAGCTGGGGAGGCAGAGAAAGGCAGGAGCTCCGTGACACCTCCCCCTCCCCAGCCTAGCCTGGTCAGGGATCTCCAGGTCCCAATGAGAGGCCCTGTCTAGAAACAAAGAAAAACAAAAACAGGGGGACACTTGGGAGATGGCTCAGAGGATAAAGCACTGGTAATGTAATCGTGAGGACCAGAGTTCAGATTCCTGGCATCCACATAAAAGCCTGGTGGGTGTGGCCGCCCCCTGAAATCCCAGTGCTGGGAAGGAGAGCCAGAGGATCCCTACAACAGCTGGCTAGTTAGAGTGGCCCAATTGCCAAACTCTGGGTTTAGGAAAAGACCCTGCCTAATGAACAAAGTAGAGATAATTGAGGAAGACATGTGACATCAACCTCTGACCTCTGCATGCACATACACACACACACACACGCATGCCCTTGCACTCCATACATATGTGAACATACATATGCACAAATGCAAAAAAAAGTGATGACCCTGAGGAGCAACAGCCAAGTTTGATCTTTGGCCTCCATACATGTGAACACAAAGCAGCATTGCCATTCTTTAAGTCACCACATGGCCATCTGACCCAAGCTTTAGGCACATTCGGCTTGTCCCACACTGGGTGACTGCAGCCCAGACACTCTGTTTACATAGCAGGAGAGGCGGCTCATGGAGCTACTTACAAGGTACAGGCAGATGGATGCCAGCACAAGGGTCCCGATCATCCTGCTGGGGAACTGGAAGCAGGGGTCCCACTCGTACACTCTAGTTTGGAACCAAGACTTTTCTCTTTCACTGTGAATGAACGAACACCGGAAAAGGAACACAAGGAGTTTCTACCACTTCTCACCTCCCCTTATCCTTAAGGACAAAGGATGGAGGTTTTTGTTATGGGGGGGGGGGGGGAAGCAATTTCCCAAACACAGAAACCCCAACTTCTCGTGCAGCTCGAAGCTCTGACTAGGTCTGGCTACCCTGAGTGTGATGTGGGATTTCTGGGAGACTTCCTGTGCCAGGAGAACTGACACAGACATGAGCCTCTTTGGTTCTGTCCTGTTTCCTTCTGTCTGTCCTTGGAAGTGCAGACTCATGGCTGGTCCAGGCACTGTGGGACCAACGAGGCACCACTGAGGAGGGGAGGCACGTACTAAGATGCTGGAACAGAAACACAGGTAGCTTGGGAGCCGACACCATGGGCAGTCTAGGGTCACTGTGGACCGCTCACCTCCAAAGTATATGTATAAGTATATGAGAAAATAATCCATCTGGGTTTTTGTTCATGTCAGTATTATTTCAAATATTTTTATATAGGTCTCCAAAGCTAACTCTACCGCAGTAGGAACTTTGCCGCTATGTGACCTGGGACAAGATACATCCCTTCTCTGGGATCTACCCAGTATGGATCTTGGCTGAGACAGAGGTGGGCTGGACTGGACTATCTCAGAAGCTCTGGCGGGAGCTGGATCTTACTTGTTAAGTGAGGCTGCCAGTACTTCCTGTCCCAGGGAGCGAGGCAGGAGGCATGAGACTCAGACTCAGCCAATCTCTGTACGCCAATTATCTAGATGCAAGGATTATTTTTCAGCTGGGATTTGATCCGCTAGAATATACTCAAATGACTTATTTTTTAAAAAAAATAGAAAACGAAATGTCTCTTTCCTCTTTAAGTCTAGAGTGCCGAGGAAGCCTGCCCAGTGTGAGGCCCCGGCAGTTAAGAGCACTGGGAGCTCTAGGAAGATCTAGTTCTGAGGTTGTCTCTCAAGCCCCTGGTCCAGTTAGCCTGAAACGGACTCCCTCTCGAGTCTTTTTGGAGTCCCGGGCCCCCCATTTCTCTCCCTGCTTGTGTCTGCTTTGGGTTGGTTCCTGCTGGCCACAGCCCCAGAGTCTGTCCCGTGGGCCTGGTCTAATGGCAAGGGTGAAGGGTGTGCTTACTGCAGCTGGGGCTTGCTCAGGAGCCGTTTCACGTGCTCTGCCTGGTGGGCCTCCAACAACGACTTTTCTTTCTGCGAGAAAGGAGGGGACGTGCTGGCTCACAGGTGCTTGCTAGGGTTGGGTCTCTTAAGGGGTCATCGCTGTGGAGGACACGATGGGGATTCAAGTTTTGCCATCCCAGCACCTGTCATCCTTCGGGGCAGGTTTCGACTCTGTGAGGCGCCTGCTTCCCTTAGAAGGTCGGAGGTCTGGCCCTCCTCAACTCTCCTGGCCCAGGCTGGGTCAGCCACTGCTCAGAGAAGCTTGTCTCCCTCATTAGAGAGGGCTGCAGGGAAGCAATAGCAGAACCCCCCTCCCCGCTATGAGGACAACTCTTGGGAAACCATGGCATTTAGCTCAGTACTTACTGTTTGTGGCTCCAGGACCAGGCGGATTGGCAGAGCCTTAATGAACATGTATAGGAAGCGGCCAAGCAGGAAACCCAGGCACAGGAGTGAGGGCCAGTAGAAGACAAGGGTCTCGAACCTCCCTAGATACTGCAACAGAAACAGAGCTGGGGGTGAGGCCATCAGCAGGCTGTAGTGAGGGGAGGCCTGGCTGCCCCTATGGAGACGTGGACACTTCTGGCTTGCTGGCGACCACGGCCAGCATTTTCCTGCTTCTCCTCATGTCTGAGTGTCCCTTCATGGACTGGAGCGGAACTTAACACACGGCAGTCATAATGAAAGAGTCCCAATTAGAAGTAAGATGCTGTCCTCTCCTGATGCAGACATGAACATCTGAAATTTCAGACGCACCTCTGGGAGACTGAGAAGCCAACAAGGTGCCAAAGGAAGGTTGTGAGCCAGAATCCGGGCCCTGGATTACTGGTAAGGAGGCATCCTTCTGGGCAGAGGTTTGCCAGGCGCTCCCATTCCCAAGTAGAGATGAGGATAGAGTGCCCCGCCACCCAAGCTCAGTTTTCTAAATAGGCTCTGCCACACCTCTCTTTAATACACACATCTAATGGTCCACTGTTAAATCCTGTGAAGGTGGTGAGACCTGAGTTCTAGGCCCAGATAACCTCCCTGACTCCCCCAAACCTTCCTGGGAGCTCTTCAGCGTGACACCTGAAAGACCATGAGAAGGAAGGACAGACAGACAAGGAACAGCAGCTTGCTGATGGTGTCAGCCTTTACTCTGGAGAAACGTGCAGAGGCAGGGAGTGAAGGGTGCTACACAAGGCTGGGTGGTGGTGGTGCACGCCTTTAATCCCAGCACTCGGGAGGCAGAAGCAGGCAGATCTCTGTGGATTCAAAGCCAGACTGGTCTACAAGAGCTAGTTCCAGGACAGGCTCCAAAGCTACAGAAAAACCCTGTCTTGAAAAACCACACACAGGAAGGAAGGAAGGAAGGAAGGAAGAAAGGAAGGAAGGAAGGAAGGAAGGAAGGAAGGAAGGAAGGAAGGAAGGAAGGAAGGTGCTACACAAACAGAAGCTGGGTGAGCAATGCCCGCTCCCCTCTCCCAGAGGTGAGGATCCTGAAGCCCAAAGAGGGCTTGTCTGAGCTCACAGAGCCCTGTGGCCCTAAGGTGGTGACTGAACACCCTGAGGTGAGGTCAGCAGGGACTTACCTGGCCATGGGGACACTGAATACCCTGAGGTGAGGTCAGCAGGGACTTACCTGGCCATGGGGACACTCTGCGATCTGAAGAATGGTAACCACAAACCTGCAGGACAGGAACAGGTTAGGGTTGGCTTCCATCCCTGCGCAACCCAGACCAGCCTGGTGAACACAGTTCACAGCCTGCCTGCTACCCTTGGGAGGACTGTGTCTGGCTGAGCACCTGCTTGTGCCTAGCTGAGCACCATATCTGCTGGGCCTGCCTTGCTGGAGGACACATCTCAGAGTCATTGTGGGCCAAGGAAGAACACCCAGGATGCTCCTGGGCAGAAGTTCAGGGACAGCAAGGGATTAAATCAAGCCACTTACAGACACATAGAGCCAGGACAAGGTCTTAGGTCTCCTGACTGTGGCTGGGGCTCTTGCTGAATGTAGGAGTGGGGGGGAGGGTGGGGGAATGGGAACGAGATAAGAGTCTCAGAGACTCAGGAGTGGAACTGTCCCAAGGCAGGTCACTTAGTTACAGAAGTTCCCTGGTGCCAACTCTGCATACGTATGTAGTGCTCAAGTCATAGTCAACATGACCCACACATCATCCCAGGTGGCAGGAAGATGCCCTACACAGGGGAAGAAGCCCAGAGGCCTGGGGACCAGAGCCCAGAGTCCATGAGGATCTTTCCTGCGGTCTCCCCGACTCACTGGGGAACATAAAGAATGACTGTTGAGTGAGCGAATGGGAGAGGCAATGGGCTGTAGGAAACTGAGTGACTGAGGCATGACAGGACATCCGTAGGGACTGGAGAAGGAGGAAGACGAGGCTAAGCCAGGATGGCCCCGAATGTCAAGCAGAGACATGACAGTTTTCTCTAGGAGAAGCCACGGATATGGGGATCTTACCGTCTCTCTGAGGACTCTCGTCAATTTTCAGGAGCAAAATTTCCCAAATTCCTAGCTTCCAGGAATATTCTAATCATGAACATCCTGCTAGGATGCACACAGGGTCCTGGACAGACCTTTGGAAGCGTAAGAAGTGCTCCCAAGAAGAAGCAACAATGGGACACACTGGGAAAGTCACCTCTGTCCATTCTGGGCCTTGTTGTTCTTCACAAAGAACCCCAAGTCATCTCTGTCCCCCTGTCTAGAGCTCAGCCATGCATGCCCAAAATGGCCAGAAAAAGGTCAGCAAAGTCATCTTACCAGATCAAGGAATAGCTGAAGCCCAGGATGGAGCTGACCAACCGGAACTCCGAGGACAGGCAGGCAAAGAAGGGAAAGTAAGACAGGCCGACTTCCATGCCCCCAATGAAAAGGACAAAGGCTGCAAGAGACAAGGCCGAAATGCTGTGGACTCTTCTGCTCACTACTCAGAGGCCGCCAGAGAGCTAAGGTCGGGGCCTCATGACCTAAAGAGCTGACTGGAAGAGCGCTAGGCCACGGGAGAGGAATGCAGCAATGTCCTTCATTCAGCCACAGCCCCTTCTTGCTTCCCTCCCCATGGCTGGTGCCAGCTGACCATGGAACTAAAGATTGGAGAGCCTTTACAAGTGAGCAGCTCACAGTATGGCAGGCAGAGACAGACCAGAAAGCAACCAAAATAGCTGCTATGACAGCACCCAAGTGCATCATGGAGGCCCACACGGGCATGTTGTGTGCACTGGAGAGCATTCGAGGAAGGTGGTGGTCACAGTGGTCCTCCGACTACGCATACTAGAGAACACTCTCTACAGAGTGATGGTCACACTGGACCCACCACTGGCTAGCGCTGAGATGGGCTGACATCATCCAGGAAAGGCTTAGTCATCCACAGTGACCCTTGCTACGCGTCAGCTTTGAGACACTCCTGGGCCAGGCACTGCACAGCAGAAACGGTCAGTGTTCTCGCTCTGAGACGCTGACGGTACAGTGGGGGAGACCGTCAGGAGAGCCGTGTGACATGAGCTGCAGCAGAGTCCCAGTCATCCTGCCACAGGGACACAGACAAGGAAGCCAGTGACACCCCATCCCCAGGAGGCAGAGTGGAGCAGCCTTCCTGGAGGTGTTGACTGTGCTCCAGCAGGTGCACAGGAGTTTATACAATGCAGAGATGGTTCTGGGATTGTATGAGAGCTCACCATACCTGTGAATCAGAGTAGCTCCTTTACGTGATGCACGGAGCCTGGAGAGAGAGGTCTCTGGCCAGTGGCCAAAGAAACCTGCATCCTTCCTTGAGGAGAAGCCCCCAAAACTGTGTCTATTAGAAGGTAACAGGCATAGGGGACTGGCTGAGGAAGATGCTACTTCTTGTGCCTTTGTTATGTTGGTCCAAAGCACCTCTGAATCTAACTGGGGGAAGCTCCCCAGGCAAGCTGGAAAGCGTTGTGGGCTACCAAACATTGACTTTGGGTAAGCGACAGGCCAAGAAGAATGTGGCTGCTCACAGAGTTTATCCCTTTAGACAATCCCCTTGGCCTCTGAGAGCAAATATGTACAGTTAACATCCCCAGGATGTGTGAGGTAGGCCTGGTACCTTGGGCCCACTGCGGAACCTCCAGGGGCTGGTAGCCTTCTGAGAACAAGAACATGATTTTATTGGCTGTGGCCCCAAAGGCAACTCCATAGGACCATCGGTTGCTGAAAGTCCCCAGGAAGTCCAGAGGCCTGTAAACAACAGAAATGATGTTGCATATAAAATAAAAAATTAAGGTTAAAAAATATTTAGGGGAAATGTCACACACACACACACACACACACACACACACACAGAATGAGGGGCCAGAGAGCAGGCTCCGCAGTTAAGAGTGCATACCACTCTTGTGGAATACCTGAGTTTGATCCCCAGCACCTGTGTCAGGTGACTCACAACTAAATATCTGTTAACTCCAGGACCAGGGGCCTCTGACATCTCTGGACTCTGAGGGCACCTGTACTCACACAACTAAAAACAAACCTTTAAGAAGCAATATAAAAAAATTTCTCTGAACCGGGTAGTGGTGGCACAAGCCTTTAATCCCAGCACTCTGGAGGCAGAGACAAG
This sequence comes from Alexandromys fortis, assembly GCF_014885135.2. Taxonomy (NCBI): domain Eukaryota; kingdom Metazoa; phylum Chordata; class Mammalia; order Rodentia; family Cricetidae; genus Alexandromys; species Alexandromys fortis. The sequence goes on from NW_026067972.1 coordinate 3,968,067, forward strand.
TGGATCTCTGTGAGTTCAAGACCAGCCTGGTCTACAAGAGCTAGTTCCAGGACAGGCTCTAAAGCTACAGAGAAACCCTGTCTTGAAAAACCAAAAAAATAAATAAATAAAAAAAATATAAGAATCACCATGGAAACATGTCTCTGGGTACATCCATGACAATGTTTCTAGAAAGATCTAGCTGACTGGTCCTGAATAGAGACAATATCATCCCATCTCATAGTTTGGATACTGGTTGAACAGACAAGAGAATGTGAGCAGGAATCAGCCCCCATCTCTCTCTGCTTCTGGACTGCAGATACAAGGTGACAAGCTGCCTCCTATTTCTGCCACCATGTCTTCTCTGCCATGATGAACTGTATTGCTTCTTAAACTGTAGGCCCAAGTGAACTCTTCCTTCCCTCTGTTGCTTTTTCTCAGGTATTTGGTCACAGCAGTAGGAAAGAGTAAGCCAGCCAGTCTCAGCCCTTTGCCTTGCCGTGTAGCTTACACCTGTTGGAGTTCGAGCAGCTGACTCCCCCACAAGAGGCGTCCGGAAGGAAGCCAGCTGCTGGCACTCCAGCATCCTTGGTATTGTGGTTGGACTTCTCCTACCTTCCAGCTCACCCTTAGCCTCTGTCCTGGCATCCTGGCCTCTTTCCCCGAGGCTGAGCTCTCAGGATGTCTACTGCATGGGTTTGATCAGGTTATGACACAGGAGGAACAGAGAGAAGATCAAAGCAGTCTCGGGGAAAGCTTGTGTCCACCTGTTAGCCCTGTGGTCTTAGGCAAGTCATTCAGCTTCTCTGAGCCTGAGTTTTATCTGTGTCAGAACCTCCACTATACCATGTGAGAGGTTAAATGGAACTAAGACAAGCAAAGAAAATGGCCCAGGATCTGGACTAATAGCAGTGTAATAAATACTAATTCCACCATGAAGATGCTGATGAAGATGATGATGGTGATGGAGTCATGACACAGAGTAATTGGAACTCAAGAGAAATGTGCCGAGAGGTGCCAACATGCAGAATAGCAGAGCTAGGAGGGCCCCAGAAGCTGGGCACTATCTCATTTGTTCTTCATAATGCCACCCCAACCAGAAGGTGGCTGATTTGTGTCATTAGGAACCTCTGCCTCTTTTTCCTCAGGTAGCCACAGTCCCCAGAGTGGGAAGGCATTTGGTTTGGATGTGAAATATTTCTTACTGTCTTGTGTGTTTGAAAACTTGGTCCTCGGCCAATGGTGTGGTTTTGGAAGGCTATGGACCTCCAGAGAAGGTTCTGGATGGCAGGAGTAGGTCAGTAGACCTATTTTGAAGACCTTTGAAGGTCTTAGCCCAGTGTTGCTTTGTGTGTAGCTTCTGTTCCCTGACCTGGCTCTGTGAGGAACTCTGCCCACAAACCAAGCTGTGCCAACCTTCACACCTTCCTCACCATGATGGACTGTACTCTCCTAAACTGTGAGCCTGAATAAGCCTCTATCCCTTAAGTTGCCTCTGTCTCAGGTCTGTCATAGCAATGAAGCTTTCATGGAGGGCTCTTTCCACAGCTGTCTAGATCTCCTTCAGAAGTTTCTTCCTATCTTCACAGCCCTTGGTACTGATGGTGGAAGTAGCTTGGAAGGTTCTGGAGTCTCAGAGCATTGTTTAGGAAGGAGATGTGTACTGGCTAATGTTATGTCAACTTAAACAACTAGAGTCATTTATAGAGAGGAGGGAGCCTCAGCTGAGACGATGCCTCCATAAGATCCGGCTGTAAGGCATTTTCTTATTAGTGATTGATGTGGAAGGACCCAGCCCATTATGGGTGGGGCCACACACACACACACACACACACACACACACACACCCGGGCTGCTAGCTCTGGCTTCTGTAAACTAGCAGGCTGAGCAAGTCAGGGGGGAAGCAAGCCAGTAAGCAGCACCCTCCATGGCCTCTGCATCTGCTCCTGACTCTAGGTTCCTGCTGGCTTGAGTTGCTGTCCTGACTCCCTTCAGAGATGGACTATGATGTGGAAGTGTAAGCCAAATAAAGCCTTTCCTCCCCAGCCTGTTTCTGGTCATAGGGCTTCATCACAGCGATGGAAACCCTAACACAGAATGGAAGAACAAGATGGGTACAGGGGAGAAGACTGGATCCTCGGCGCTATGTGGCCTTGTTCTTTGTCTTAGTCCCAACCACAGGGTACCCCAAACTTCAGGGGATGACTCTGAATCCACTCACACGATGATTCCAAAGCGGTCCCCCAGGAGGTAGAAGGTGTCATTTCTTTGTCTACAGTTCTTGCGTCGTTGGAGGAAGGACAAGACCAAAATGATGAAAAGCTGTAAGGAGAGGACAGTGTGTCAGGGGACCCAGTGGCCCTCAGGGTGGCCTCGGTGGCCACACAGGAAAAAACAACATATGTGGACAAGCAGAGAACTTAAAGCAGCTAGGACACCTTGAACTCCATGTACTTCAGAGCTACCAGAAGGTTCTGGACTGATCTTCCCTCTTTGTGGCCCTTCACAGATAGAAGCTCAAGTCCAACATCTCCCACACATGCTTGGAGGGAAGCTCACCCTCCCTGTACCCTTGACTCTGCTATAGAGAGGCCGTCATGCCTGTCAAGTTTCAGATCTTTCTCCCATTCGTTTCTGTGGATGTGGTCATGTTCTCAGGCACCAGACGGGCATCCTTTATCCTGCTTTGATCAGGAACCTCTTGATAACTGTCTGTATGTCTTCTCTCTATTTTCTTATCTCTATTGGCAACTCAGACCCTGTCACTGCATTGAAGAAGCTGTGACTGCAGTCACCAGCAGCCGTTTTACCGCTCCAGGCAATGTCTGACTCCAGGGTGATCTGCCAGCAGTATACCAGGCCGACGGCACCCTGCTCGCTAGGCCATCGTCCCTGGCTTGTCCACTGTGTATTCTCGCTCTCCCCATTTCCTCTCTGAGCTCCTGCTTAGCTCATTCTTTTCCCGACTTCGTACGAGTCCTTATCCCTGCTCTCCTCCCTAGTGAAAACTTTCATGACACAGAAGAGTCACAGGCATGTGTCCAGCCCTCGCCCTGCTGACCAGGAAGCTCCAGCTCTCTCAGGCTACCTAGCTGGCATGTCAGCATGATTTAGGGGAAACTCACGATGTTCTTATTGCCCTGTTTCTTCATCCACCCCAAACCAGGAAGTCTCCCCTCCCATTTCCTCCCCATATTGTGGATTGACTCTAGGGTCCTGCACAAGCTGGACAAATGCCTTACCACTGAGCTACATACCTAGCTGTACCGAGCCCTCTTTTTACTTTTTTTTTTTTTTTAAAGGTGGGGTCTTATGTCTCATTAGATTGTTTAGAAGAATCTTGAACTCACTTGGTAACCCAGACTGGCTTGCGTTCTGACCCTCTTGGTTCAACCCTCCTCCCACAGGGCTCTCTCCTGACTCTCCCACCCCTCAGTTCTCCATGTTAATTTTCATTTTCTCCACTCTGCCTCCCTCCACCCTCCACCCTCCACCTTTGCACATGCTTTCCCCTGTGTCTGGAATGTTCTTCACTACATCTTCCAAGATGACCTTAGAAAAGTCCTTCCTGGGGCTGAGGAAATAGCTTAGAAAAGCCCCTGCTGCCCAAGCACGAGGACCTGAGTTCGATCCCCAGCATCCACATTAAAACAAACATGCAAACAGATGTGGTGGCACACATCTGTAATCCCAGCATCAGGGAGGTAGAGACAAACAAATCCCCGTATGCTGGTTGTCACCAAGCCTCAGGTCTCAGTGAGAGACTCCACCTCAAAAAAACAAGGTGAGGGCTAGAGAGAGGACGCAGTCAAGGGCAAGGTTAAGAGCACCGCCTGCTTCCAGAAGACCTAGGTTCAACCCCAGTGCCCACATGGTAGCTCACAACTATCCATAACCTCAGCTCAGGGGCATCCAAGGATACTAGGCAGCATGCGTGTAGTGCAGACATACATGCAGACAAAACATGCATAAATGAATAGATTTTTAAAATGAAAAAACAAAAACCAAAGGTGAGCTGCATCTGAGGGAAAGTACCCTGGACAGCCCTGGCCTCCACATGCATGCATACACATGTTCACGCACACACACACACACACACACACCTGTACACACATACACACAAAAAAAGAAGAAAGAAAACCCCCTTTGCCCGCTGCCAAAAGTCCCACATCCCGGACTTTTAGACCCTAAATGCTTTCTTTTGTGGATTTGGGTGCACTCTGGAAGGAAAACCATCTGCTCTCTCCCCTGAGTGATGCAGGCCTGCCCAAAAACCCTGTGGTGGAGCATACCCCACTCCCCACCCCTCACTACACCCTCCCTCTCACTGCCTCTGGCTCCATGCCCCGCCCCTATGCTCCCACACCTGTACTTACTGATGGGATGAGGGAGTAATGGAGGAAGACCTCCCTGTCCACTGAGCTGTCACAAGTGACATTTAGCTGCCTGGTCCTGGAAAACAGCCACAAGTCAGGTTCACATCATCAGCCTGGGACAGCACTGACTCCAGGCTGCACAATTGCTCTCAGGAGTTTGTACCATCTGAGCTTCCTTCCTTGCTTTCCCAGACTGCTCTCTCCCGTCTTCCCCAAAGGACTGCTGTCATTCATTGCTCTGATGATCTAGTCAGCATCTCTGGAGCTGGCCCTAAGACCCCATTCATTCTGGATTTCTGGATGACACAGTCATGGGTGGATTTGGGTTTTGTGGGGCGTTTTTTTTTTTTTTTTTTTTTTTTTTTACAGAACATTACAGAAATGTCTGCGCTTTTCTCATTTTAAGGAAAACTAATGACCATGAAATCCCTTAACCAGAGTTCTTCCCATCTTCCCCTGGCCTCGGAAGGGCCCCTGGGCAGGCAAAGCATCTTTAGCTTCCCAAGAAGTCGGTTTGTGGACCTGGTTTTTCACAGCCAAGATCAGAAACGCCAGTGACCAAGGGCAGGGCCAGGGGCAGGAGGGGAGCCAATGGACCACACACCACAGTATATCTTCGGAGTGCAGGGCAAGGCTGGTGGGATCTCAAGGCAGAATCACCAGGCAGTGTTACCTGACAAGGCTTTTCCTCTTTCCTCTTTTCTAGGCTCCATCACGCCTCGTTCCTGCCTCCCTGACTGCACAGCACCACCACGGCCCATCACACGACCAACCCCTCCCACACCTCGTTCCTGCCGCCCTGACTGCACAGCACCACGGCCCATCACACGATCTCCATGTTTGTTCTTGCCATTGCTGACTCTGGTACACCCAGCCAGCCATCTCCTTGGCCGCATCCTGAAACCAGTGACTCCTGCCCCTCGGAGGTCTCAGGGAGAGCAACCTTCAAGGTGACCAGGAACGCACACATCTCCTGGGATTCCCCTAAAATCCTGGCAGCCGGTGCTCATGTCTCACCAGAGATCGGAAACATCTAGATAGCACGGAGGGGGCTCAAGCTGTGAGAAGTGAGACAGAAGTGTAGCTCCACTTCAGCTCTCAAAGTAAGCTGAGCATGAGCATCGGCCTCTCCATCCCACACAGAACCCCTACGTGTTAGGAAGGAAAGAAGGCAGGGAGGGAAGAAGCCATACTTGAGAGCTGAGCCAAAGAGAAGAGAAGAGCCAGCAGAACTCTAGAATGTGAGACCACATGGAACAAGCTCCACACCCACGCTAGAAGCAAGAACCGGGCCAGTGAGACGACTCGGCTGGCAAAGGGGTTTGCCGCCAAGCCTGACAGCCTGAGTTCAATCCCCCAGGATCCACATGGTGGAAGTAGAGAATGGATGCCCTCTGACCTCCGCAGGCTCAGGATGACACGTGCATGCACATGTGCATATGCACTCAAACACACACACATGCACACAGTGTAAAATGCAATGAGCAAGAGAGGCGTGTATCTGGAAACAGAGTGCTGACGTGGACCTACAAAGGGAGCAGTAAAGACAGGACGGCTTAGCCCAAGTAGCCTACCCTTGGCCCTGGCCAGCCAGGGACAATATATTTACATCTCCCCTAGAGAATGCATGGGTCACAGAGAGAAGGGCTGTGGCTGCATCAGGATTGGCCCTTGGAGAGAGTCTGGAGCTTCACAGGCCAGCCACCGGAGTGTCAGGATTTCACTAGCTAGTACGACACTCTCCATCCCCTCCCCAATGAGAGCCAGCTTTAAGTCACACCTGGCGTGGGTTAGAGGCCAGGCTCCCGACACAGACAGCACATACTCCATGGAACTGTCAAGCACACACAAGCACACACTCAAAACACAGGACCCTACGGGGAAGACTGCCCTCGAGGAAGCCAAAGACTCCAAATACGGTATTTATTCCCTTCCTCCTGACGAAGTGCAGGGAGCCCAGGCTGTCTTTAGAGCGAACGCTAGAGGGCGCGCCCTCCAAGGAAAACTAGAGGCAGAATAATGCCAAGGAATCAGCAAAACGCCGTTATCCCTCAGCCTCAGGAATTTGAATATGTAAATATTTATTTTAAATATATAAATACCAAATGTATTCACATGTAACATTCCATCTAATAATGTAGTCATTGCATATTTATGAGCACAAGAACTGAAAACTATTTCCCATTATAAACTGTCTGAAAAAAAAAACATTAGAGAAAATCCTCAGGCAGTAAGAAAAACGAAACTATAAAGAAGGGTTTAAAAGCAGCAAGAACAGAAGAATCAGCAAACACGGTGCGTCGTCAGGTAAGTACCTCGAATAGAATTGTCTGAGCTTACAAAATAGGATGCGTGAGCCTGCATCAACTCAAGCGGCAGAGGGAGACAGGCACAGGCTCCTGTTACAGAGCACGGAGGAGTGGGCACCCTCGGCAGTGGAGTATCGAATGCTTCCAGAGAGCTGGAGGGGAGAACTGAGATTGCTCCCACCACACAGGAAAGATCAGTGTTTGAGATGACTGCTGGCTAATGGCCCTGCCCGGACCATCACCCAGTGTCTGAATAGGAGGACCGTCACATCACACCCACAAACATTGGCTGCTGTTGGTGCCAACTAAACAGTTCAAATCCAAACCAATAATCCAATACGCAGCTGCAGTTCCAGCACTCAGGAAGCGGAGGCAGGAGGATCAGGAATTCAAGGCCGTCCTCAGACATACAGGGCAACCTAGGTTACGTGAGTCCTGAACTTTTGAAAAACGCTAAAGAATCGAAATAATAAATCCTGAGCTCTCAGCTAGTGGGGAGATGAAAGGAGCCGTCGGTCGTCTGACCTTTGGACCGGGAGTCCCTGAAGGGAGCTGCCAGCCTGCTTAGGGCTGAGAGGAGATGGGAGTCTCCAGCAAATGGGTGTGAGCGCTGAATGCTGCTTTGCTTATCCGCCAAGAACCTGTCCGGATGCAGTAACTCCACTTCCGGAAACTCTACTTCTGATGGTCGGAGGAGTGCCTGGAGACGTGAACTAGAATGCAGATAGTCTCCCCCTCCCCGAAGCTCCAGCGCTCTGGGACTTTCTGGTCACCCATCTGGAGTCGAGCTGGTGCCTGGCGCAGAGGAACTTGGGATGGCCACCGATTTCCAGAAGAACCTCCTTTTAGAGGCTAGAGTCCAGAGAGGGGCGGTGACCAGGGAAAGTCACGTAGCTCGGGTCTTTCTCAGGTCCTGTTCAGTTTGCTGGTCTCATGGGCTGATTCAGTGCAGAGGATGGGTCATTGAAGAGGAACCAGATGCACACAACACAGTGTGTCTGCACAGGACACTGTGTGCATACCTGGCGCCAGGAACTCTGCTTTTTCTTTATCTTTTTCTTTTTTCCAAGACAGGGTTTCTCTTTGTAGCTTTGGAGCCTATCCTGGAACTTACTCTGTAGACCAGGCTGGCCTCGAACTCAGAGATCCACCTGCCTCTGCCTCCTGAGTGCTGGGATTAAAGGCTTGCACCACCACCACCTGGCCAGGGACCCTGCTTTATCGGGAATCCCACAAATCCACAGAATCTAGCCTTGGAGGGCTGAGGTGGACACAGGTGTCACCGAGGCTGGCTTGGCTCTGTTTGACAGGATCGGCTGTCACCGGGAGAACACCACACGATAGTTATTAAATACCACCATCAAAAATCAAGCAGAGAAGATTAAAGAAGTTACATTCATGGCATAAGTAAGGAAGACTGGAAATGCCACAGTCCTGGGGAGTATGTCCTCATCTGCACTACGGACACTGCCCTCCTGAACCCTGGGGCTTGGAATCAGCCGTGGCGGGAATCCAGGTGGAACCAGCAACTACTGCCAATCAGGGCTGGGTTGACTGTTCCGTGGAAAGACTAAAAATGAGCGAGAAAATGTCTATAATGCAGAAGTTTTAATCTGTTATATTTCTTTTTAAGACTTATTTCTTTTCATTTGATGTGTTGGGTATTTGTGTGTATGTCAGGTGCCCCGGAACTGGAATAACAGGAGGTTCTGAGCTACCATGTCAGTGCTAGGAACTGAACCTGGGTCCTCGGCAGAAGTCAGTGCCCTTGACGGCTGAGCCATCTCTCTAGCCCCAAGCCTGTGAGACTTGTAGCTATACTTTGTGAGCCACCCCAAAATGATTTCTTTTGTTTTCTTCTGAGGTTCTGTTCTTCCAAGACTCAAAATCTCATATCTATGGCTCAACAAAAGCAGTTTCCGCCGTGGATGGAGCAGGGCCTTCTCCCTGGCAGCGTCTTGTTTCTTCCCCATTTGTTTGACTCATTCATGTAAATAAAGCGTCCACCACCACTCATGTCGAAACCGGGCTCACTGACCAGCTGTAGTCCAAGGCTTGCCCCGAGACAGGGGATCAGTAAAAAACAGTGTTGCCTTTCAGAGACAACCCACTGGCTCTGTGGAACCGGAATACGGAGCAGGGAGTATTTACAACCGTGTGTATGTCGCGTGCTTACCTGTTTTATCAGTATAAACTATAACAAACTCACGTACAGCCTATGCCTCTTTTTGTGTAAAGAGCCCGTCATGACACGTCTCCTAGCATGTTGCTGGCAGCTGTACCCCTGCCTTTGGGCATGGCCTAGGAAAAAGAGGGTGTCTACATTTGGCAGATAGAGATAAATGTTAACTGTGAACGAGCAGGAGTGGAGTTTAGAGCGAGAAAACCAAAAGTTCAGTGCTAGCAACCAGAGGAGTGTGGTCTGACCATGAGCAGAGCACTGAAGGTTACGTGAGAAAAGGTGGCACTCCAGCATGTGGTCAGAACGAGAGGGAGAGAGAGAGAGAGAGAGAGAGAGAGAGAGAGAGAGAGAGAGAGAGAGAGAGAAACGTGCAAGCAACAGAGTCTGAAAATTGTGAGCTAGTAACAAAGGGAAAAGGACACTATTTTAAAAAAAACCTTATAATTCTGAATGGGCAAATGATCTGGACTTTCATTTTTTAAAATAAGAAAAAAAAACTTACGTGGACAACAGTTACCAATGCTAACTTGTGTGGGTCGTCCCTGAGCAGCCAGTGTTGGAGAAGGTACAGAGGGTAAGACCCTTGGTGGGAAATAGTGTAGCCACTGGGGTCAGAGGAAGGGAGGTAATGGACAGAGGAGGAAAGAAGACAGGAGGGGAATGGATGGGAGGGAGAGGAAGGGGGAGAGGGAAGGGGAGAAAGAGCCCCCAACTATGAAACCACCTCCTCCACTCTGCTCACAGAACCCCAACATTCTGGTCTCTGGAATCCAAGCCCACGAGAGGTTTGTTTTAGTTTTAGGTGGTTTTTGGAGAGGGAGAGGTGACATTTGAGACAGGGTTTCTCTCTGTAGCCCAGGCTAGCCTCTGGCATGAGGTTCTCCTCCAAGCTCTCAGTTCCCCTTTCTCAATTCCTCCTCCAGTTTAGACAGCTCTGAGAATAAACAGGGTTTTTCCAGCTGGGCACCTTCACCCTGTAATCAAAGCCCTCTGGGAAACTGGTGGGGATGAGGGGGACTGGGATTATGGGGAGTCTGAGGCCAACCTAGGTTGTATATTGGATTTGAAGTTAGTCTGGGCTACAGAGTGAGGCCCTGTCTTCAAAACTGGAAGAGAAACACAGAAGGGGGAGGAAGAGGAGAAGGAAGAGTAAAATTAGTTAGTTAGTTAGTTTTGTGTTTAAAGAACTGAAGGGAACTCCAGTGGCTGGACAGCTTCCCCAGACCCCAGAGCACTTGGCCAATTCTCTGGAGAGTGCCCTTCCTCCCAGGATCAGCCTTCTGGTCCCTTCCCTTCTCTGTCCCATGAGTCACTGTCACAGGGCTATCTTATCAGGGACTCCCTGCCCTGGGCCCCTTGCCATGAGCAGTCCCTCACTTTGTTAGCCAACATCCAGGGTGCTGGTCCCATGACCAACCCAGCAACGTAGCCCAGAGGAGGGCAACTGTGCTCAGATGGCCCAGCTGCCCCCTTGAGCAGCCAACTTCTTCTATTAAAGAAGCCACCCACAGAAAATGGCCCTGTGTCAGCACAGGTCTGCCGTGGTCGCTGGGGCTCAGAGACCCTCCCTTCTCAGCAGGTCCTTGAGAAACAACCCCTGAGGATCAGGAGAAGAATTCCAAAGAATTCCGAGGGCCCATCCAGCCACACCCTGCTTCCCTTCTCTCTTCTCCCAGGCCCCTCCTCTTCTCTGTATGCAGGCCTCTCTTTTCTTGCCTTGGCCTATTTCCTGCCGGACTTGGCCAGCTCCTGCTTGCTGCCTTCCCTTCAGAAGCATGCATGGCTGTTTTCATGAGTGCCTGAAAAGCCCAGAGCAGCCATCATGGAAAACAACAACAACAACAAAGAGCAACTGAAAAAGAAAGGGGTCCATTTCTACTCCCTGCCGATCTTTGTTTAAAGATTTATTTTATCAGGGACAGAGAGAGAGCTTATGGGTTAAGAGCACTGGTTGCTCTTTGGGAGGGTCTAGGCTCAATTTCCAGTATTCACGTGGCAGCTCACAACTGTCTGCAACTCAGTTTCAGGGAATATGGTATTTTCTTCTGGCCTCCATGGACACAAGGCATACACATGGTACACAGACATAATTGCAGACAAAACATTCATACGTATTCAAGGAAATGGGAAAAAAGAAAAATATTTATTTTATCATTCGTGCGTGTGAGTTTCTACACATGTGCAGGTGTCCAAGGAGCCATAAGAGAATTCAGATCCCGGCAACTGGAGTTACCAAGAGTTGTGAGATACTGGACGCTGGTGCTGAGAACAGAACCTACGTCCTGTTCAAGAAAGGACTGTGTTCCTACCCGCTGAGCCATCTCTCCAGCCCTTCTCTACATCTATCTGCCGAACACAGCAGTACTCAGCTTCATGTCCTTCCACCCAATGGAGGCGACGCCATATGCTGTGTGGTGGGCAGGTGGTCTTCTAGTTCCTTTCCCGCCAGCCCCTTCCCTGGCCCCACTGCATAGCTCAGAAAAACCAGGAAAAAGCCCAGAGCGCCACTGGGTAGCAGAGTTGAAAGCCCGACACTTTTTAAATTTTCCAATTGGGAAGCACATTCAGACAATTGGACATAAGATTCTGGTAGAGAGAGTTTGTGGCCGGGGTCCTTGGAAGCAATGACCTCATGTTTTATGAAGAAAACCTGAGCCGCATGCTCAGACTGGAGCATCCCTGTGAGAAGGGCCCTAATTGGCCAGGCCAGAGCCAGGGAGGAGACTGTGACTGAAGGATGCTCTTAGGGACAGGACCTACATTGCAAGGTCAAGGGAGTGGGGCAACCGGCACAAGTTGGGCTGGGTCTCCTTAGCCTACAGACAGCGGCCCGCCGCCTCCTGGGGAGCGCTTTCTGAGTGTTCCCTGGAGTCCCAACTGCACAGCCTTCTAACCAGCTTGTCCTCTAAAGTCTTCAATGCAGGAGCTGTGGCTCCACCCTTCCATCAGGCCACAGCACAGACTCAGAGAAACTCCTGCTGTCTTCTCCACCCCCATGGAACCCATTCATTTCCGTCCATGCTCATAGCCCAGGCTGAGATCACTGTAGGACCCTCACCCCTTATTCTCAAAGGGGCGAGAAGAAATTTCCTAGCAGAATGTTTTCCCAGGAAGATAGTGGCCTTCCCCTCTCCCACCTGGGAGATTCTGAGCACAAGGTCACTTAGCTCAGCCCAGCCAGCCACCTGGTACAGGCTGATAAAGATGGCCTAACTCGGGAACAAGGAAAAAGCTGACTTAGCAAAATGGGAGGGAGCAAAAGTCCTTGCACCCGTGCCAAAGCAGCTTCAAAAAGCCTCTTTGTAGTTATGCCTTTAAAAGCTTACCCCAGGGGGCTGGAGAGATGGCTCAGCGGTTAAGAGCATTATCTGCTCTTCCAAAGGTCCTGAGTTCAATTCCCAGCAACCACATGGTGGCTCACAACCATCTGTAATGAGGTCTGGTGCCCTCTTCTGGCCTGCAGGCATACACACAGACAGAATATTGTGTACATAATAAATAAATAAATAAATAAATAAATAAATAAATAAATAAATAAACAAACAAACAAAAGCTTACCCCATAGAGGACATACAACTCCTCTCTCTACCTCACTGTAACGGGGTCATTTGGAGACAGGGTTTCCAAACATGTTTGTATTATGCTAATTAAACCTTGGTTATTACAGTCTGGGCCTCTCTGGTGGTCTCTCTCTGGGGGTCGTAATCTGGGCACAACAATCACCTTCACTATGACCATAGAGATTCCTGTTGCGTTTCAACCCATCTTCCATGTGGACCAGAGGGACCTTTCTAGAAACTCACATCTGATGGCATCAGGCCCCTGTCACCTTAGCCTCTCCCTTCTCTCCTGGCTACGGAGCCCACCGGGGACACAGGGAGAGAGGGACAGGTTCTCCTGGGCTCTCAGCACACTGTTCCCTTCCCACATCCAGAGAAACGCAGCGTGCTCCATCTGCTTGTCCTTGCTTTTTTAGGTGACACTCGGCATGCGCTCTTTGTTTCCACGGCTCCCCTCTCTCCTGCTTTCCTTGTGAGCCCTCAGCATTCCGAGCAGATCCTGGAACCCCAGAAGGCACTGGGCCAGTTTTCTGTTCTTAATCCGCCATATTTCCAGGTCAGAGTAAAAATCTTGATTCCTGCCACCTAGGCAGGGCTTCCCTGCTCTCCATCCTTCCGTTCTGGTTCTCCTCTGAGTCCTTCAGGATTGTGGGCTTGCCCATTCCTGTCAGAACGGCAGTCCTCCACAAGATAACGGAAGAAAATACTGCTGAGGACAGGAAAAAGGAGAACTCTTACACACTTTGGGGGTAACCAGCACGACCACTGTGGGAAAGGGCAGGGAGGGATGTTGGGAGCTGTGAACCCCAGATCCTGAATTTCTTGTAAACAACTTGTTTTCCCCTGATCTGAGTGCCTACAGCTGCTCTGAGCACGAGATCCTAAGGAGTCCCTGAAGGCAGGAGAAGGGTTTCTGGTGGGTTTGGCTGGGGCGTGGCTATCCCTATGTAAGCTGCTCCTGGACACACTAAAGGGGGCATTCTTGGGGAGTTCCTGTTTCAAGGATGACCCGTGTCTCTGTCTCTGTGTCTTTAGATCTCCAGCCCCTTGCCCAGCTCAGGAACTGTATGGCGGGGCATAGAGCGCAGACGGGCATCATGCGCCGCAGAGGGACTCTAAGAACCAAAAATACAGCTTCCTTAGGATTCAACAGTCCTGCCAGTGAAGAAATAGACGAAGAAAATGAAACTAGCCTATCAAAGAGACACCTGAAACCTTGTTTTTCTCATAAATGTTCACTATGGCCATGATATGGAATCTACCAGCTGGCCCAAGAGTGGATGAGGAGACAAAGAACACGTGGTACAACTGAGTGACGGAATACTAGTTAGCTTCAAATAAACATCTGGTCTTCTGAGACGACATGGGTGAACCCAGAGGACATTACAGGAAGTGAAATGATCCAGGGACAGAAAGACAAACACTGCATGACCTCATTCATATAGGGAGTCTAGCAAAGGCTGACTCATACAAACCTACAAACACAGGGCAGGACAGAATCCAGGGAGGGGAGAGGAGGAGGGTGAGAAGTGGCTAGCCATGGCTACAAAGTTACAGTTCTGAGAAGTCAGTACCGCTGTTTTGTGGCTCCGAAGGGTGACTTCTGTTAACAAATGTTTCAAAATGCAAAGGGGTGGTGGCGTCTTATCATAAAGAAAACATAAATGTCTGAGGTCAAATCAGCGTGCCATATGCATACCTAAACAGCAAAGTATACTCCATAAATGTGGACAACTCTAAAGCATCCATCTAAAAGGGGAGGAAGATAGGGAGTTTTACACCAGAGTAGTAGATGAAGGAACCATGGTGAGAAACCACAGATTCCAAGTTAGGATCCTATAAGTCTTTACCTGGGCTCTACCCACTCACTCCCTGTGTCTCTGAACTGGCAGGGAAGAAATCTACCATAGTTCTCCCTGTTTCATGTCTGTCTGCCTGCAAATTAGCCAATCCCTGCCTTTTTCCCCATATCTGTTAAACACCAACATCAAAGGAGCTAGGAGGACCTGGCTGTCTAGAACAGCCCTTCTCGATTCAGACTCTGCCGCTCACCTTGCACTGACTGCAAGCATCTTGCTGAAAGAGCCTCAGGTGGCGTGCTGGTGGATGCCGCTGTCCTGTATGAGGCTGCCCTGGGTGCGTCTTTGTTTCTCGGGCGCTTGGTTATGATGGCTTCCGAAGAACTAGCATTCTGCCCAGTTCGATCTGTAGACCCAAAACTCAAAGAAAAGGCAAACATCCAGTCAAACATTTACCTGGGAGTGAAATCGGTCAGCAGGCCTCTTCCTGGTTTCACAACACTGCTTTGCTGCCCTGCTTCTTATCCCACGTGAGGAGGCCCCTCTCTTCTGTTGCCTTCTCCTGGGCCTTGCTGCTGTCCCTTATACCCCAGCTGTGGTCCCAGAACCACCCACCTCCCAAATGTGTGGAGAGGCTTTTTCTGGGCAGCTGTGTGCCTTGGGCTAGCTATAAAACATTATTATAGGTAATAAACTAGGACTCTGACGAGGGGGTTGTTTCCTGCTGTCTCAGCTGCTGAGTTTACAGAGGCATCAGCCCTGCTGTGCCAGCTATCACCCCCAGCCCTTGCAATCTGTCAGCCCCCTCTTCCTCAACGATGCTGGTGCCCTGGAATGAGGGCATGAGATATAGATGCCTGATCTAGGGCTAAGCATCCCTAAGTCTCTTATTCTCTGTAAATTGACCAGTTGTGGATCCTCGTGTTAATTGACATCTACTGAAGAAAGAAGTGTCCCTGGTGAGAGGTGCAAGAGGCTCTAGTCTATGGATGAATGAAAGGCATTAGGAGGGGGCTTAATAATATGACCATTTAGCAGAATAACAGTGGTAGGCTTCCCCCTAGGAACTATGATCTGCCTAGCCACATGTTCTAACCCCTGATGGCAGTACCAGATATGAGTTTCATCTTGTGGAGTGGGCCTTAAATGCAATCGGAACGTGGTGTTGGTTACTCTCATAACATCCTTACCACTATTGGCACCAGTGGGCATGTCTTGTCAGGCTGGTCATTAATGTAGCCTGAATGACTCACAGCTAAGTAAGATTGACGAGTACTTTTCTCCTCTGGAAGCATGCGTAGAACTCAGGAAACTAAACATGAAGAACAAAGAAACAACCCACTTTTGAAATGGGGCATGAAAAACTAAACAGAGAGTTCTCAAAAGAATTTTTGTTTTAATGTTCAACATCCTTAGCCACCAGTGAAACACAAATTAAAACTACTGTGAAGGCTTTTTTTTTTTTTGAGATTTCATTTTACCCCATTTAGAATGACTAAGAATAAAAAGAAAAATGGCCACAAATGCTGATGTGGATACGAGGAAGAGAACCACTTATTGTGCTAGAGATCCAAACTGGTGCGGACACTATGAAAATCAGCGTAGTTCTTTGAGTATCTTGTTATTGGTGTGTGTAGTCATTGTTCACAATGATGGGCTTCATAAAGATATTTTTGTTCAAGTGTATCATGTATTTTGACTATATCCTCCCTCCTGTATTCCCCTTTCTCCTCATCCCCTCCCACTAATCCTCTTCCAAAGTCTAGATTATATTTTTATGCCATACATAAAATTGTGTATACACACACATAAAAATACATACATAAAAATACATTTACACTTACACACACATTAGCCACAGATAAGAGAAGCATGTGTTATTTGTCTGAGTCTGGCTCATTTTCCTTAATGTGGGGCTATGTGGTTCCATCTGTTTTTCTACAAATGACATAATTTATCCCTCTTTATGGTTAAATAAAACCCCACTATGTATATATGCCACATTCTCTCTAACCATTTATCTTTTGTTGGGCACATAGGCTGATGATCGCCCAGTTTGACTGTTGTGACAGGACAGGAATGGTCTGTCCTGTCCCCTTAAGAGATAAGCCCTGCCCACTCCCTCCCTCATCTGTAGAGGCAAGTGGATCTTCCTTCAGCTTCCAGCCTGTGAGTCCTTCTTTCCATCTCTTTCCTGAAGAGGCAGCTTCTGCCTCGCTCCCTTCTCCCCACTTCTCTCCTTCCCCCTTCTCTGTTTTTCTCTCTCTCTCTCTGCGTCTCTCCCCTTTTCCCTCCCCCCCCCATAACCCACTAAACAAATACCCACTTTCTCTGCACAGCACGCCTAATAGGTCTCTGTCTCTCACCCTGCCTGGGACCTGCTGTCTTCGTGGCCCGTCGAGGTCTCCTGGTCCACTGCTGACTGCTGCCACTTGGGGACCTGAGTTGTTTTATTTTTACCTTAACAGCTAATGCTGTATCAAACACTGCAGGTGTCTCTGTAATCTGCTGCCTTAGATTCCTTTGGGCCAATACCTAGCAGTGAAACATTCACTAGTGACTGTCTCAGTGTCGCAGTGACACAGCCCACTGGGGAACTCAGCACGTGGGCAGGCATGCAGGTTGTTTATGACAAATCTGTTCCAGCATCCCCCTAAGCCATTTTATTGCTTCCTCTGCAGCACACTGAACAAGTTCTGTCACCTTCATATTACTACACAGGGGTCATCACATCTCTAGACTCTAGCTGATAAGTAAATGGCAGTGCCTTCTCCTGCTGCCTGAGCCCAACCCGGAGTCCAGAATCTCTGGTCAGGGCACCTAGATCAATAAACGTGACTCTGTAGCCCAGATGTTATATTTGCCCTGTTCACACATGCCTGAAGCCCGTTGAGATTCCAGGAGCAAAGCGTCCTTGCTAGGCAACTGCCAACAGGGGGCCTTACTGCAAGGTCCTCAGTAAAGACACGCCAGGTAAGCTTCCCCAGTCAGGAAGGCTTCTTCTTCAGAGTCCACAGTCTCAGGCGCTCACCATTTCCGAAGAGATATCCTGACTTTGATGCAGGACATTGGCAAGGCTATGGATTCAGCTTAGGTTATGATTATGCAGTCCACACGATTCAACCACATCCTTCATTTTCAGCAGCTGGCCCTGCAGCTAAGAAATGCGTTTCTTACTTGCTATTTTCATAAATAATTTAGGTAATTATTGGAGCTTATTTCTAGTGAAGCTCGCTGGCTGTTGGACTGCAACCCATCTTTGAGGGCTGCCTTTCGGGACCACTCCCGGTACCGGTTAATGTCCTTATATCAGATCATAGACAGAATGTAATGGAAGGAATTGTTAGCTAGGTAAGTTGAAGGAGGCATGTGCAGGAAGCAGCTGCCACCCTCACGGCTAGAACAAAGAGAGATTGGAATAATTTCAGTTTAGAATACCAAAGGAGGAGACCCGTGGTGCTGAGCCCCAGACCTCTGCAGGGTCCTGCTGCTCAGCTGATAGGAGTATCCCTGACCTTGCAGAAGGGACGTTGTAAGGCTGGGGTAGTCTGCTCTAGCCGAGGCTGGTCTCCAGCCTCCCATCAGTACAGGAAGAACCCAAGGATCTCTGCTCAGCTCTCAGCCTCACCTGTCACTCTGTGCCACGCCCTGGTTCTGCTCCGTGTGGGTCCTGTACAGAGTCAGCCAAAGGTCTAAGAATTCTGGGGTTCCCTCTCCGCCTCCCTCGTTCATGTCCCTGCTCTCCTAAAGCCCTGTTGACCCAACTCTAAACTCTGACCTCTTCCTCTTCTGCCCAGGCAGACCTCTTGGATACAGCTCTGCACTGTGGCCTCAAACAGATGCCCAGAGAGAAAACTGTGCCACCTTGCCCTAATGCAGCCCTGGCCAGGGCCTATCTCGGTGCTTTATCCAAAGCTCCAGCCAGAAGAAGCATCCCCTGCGGTTCTTTTGTCAGCTGCTCAGCCTCTGAATGCCCATCTTTGCCGAGGTCTGCATCTTGTTCCGCTCAGCTCACTGCGGACATCATTGAAACCAATCATGTTTCTTGGAAACCCCCACGCATCATTCATGAAACTTCACTCAGGAAACGGCCCCTTCCCCTACTGTGGAGTGGTCCACTAGGGAATCCCAAAGAGAACACAGAGAGGCCTTCCAGGACCGATCCGGTGTTAGGCTATTGATGAAAGGCCTCCATTGCTTGAGCTCTGCTGGGACAGGGACACGCGTCATTCATCTTTGGGCCTAAGGGATGAATGGACGCGTGTGCATGCATCCACTTTGGGCCATTAATTGGCCTCCCCTTGTGTTCGTGTCCAGGCCCTGTGTGTAGCACAAAGTCACACCCATTCTTGCTGTTTAATCACTACCCAGGTGCCTGGGACCTCGCCAGCTGCCCCAGTTCCCTTCCCTATCTGGAGAGTTCACCCCCATCATTTCCCATCATCCTATGGGGTCCCCGTCTGTCTGTAGCCGATGCTGAAGAGACATAACTAACTGTGCTGGACTGTGGACGTGGGGCAATTTTAAAAAGAGCCGGAGCTGATCATCTTCAAAGCCTGATATGTTTTCCCCGCTCAGACTCACTCACACTTTGATGCCTCAGGCTCAGGGCTGGAAAATGAATCCTTTGCTTTAATTCTCGGGGCCATTATGCATACATAATGCCTTCCCTACCATTTAAAAGGAATGTAGATCGTATGTAAATGCGCCTCTGTGGGATTGTATATTCCAGCCTGCATTAAGCACACATGAATTTCATAGTGACATCATTCAGCGCCCGCTCCCTCGGCGTCTGCATAAAAAGCAGACAAATTCTGTTCTGTAAACGCTTGTCACAGCTGGGGCTTCCTGGTCTGAGTCAGGGTTTGGACTTTGGGAATGACGGTTCTGTTTGAAGGACGTTCAGACCACCCTTTCCGACCTCTGATGCTTGGATTCCTTCCACGATGCTCACCAAAATTCACCCTTGAGCTCTTTCACTGACAGGGGGGGCACCTGCTCTTTCCTGGAGCAGTGATGACCCCTTAGGAAGTACGGAGTTACCAGAAGGTTGTCCCTGAAAAGCAGCGAACAGTTTATCGCTCTTGTCTCCAGACCCTGCTGTGTGGCATGTACACATGTACACTGTGTTTTCTTCACATCATTAAGCTCTCTCTCTCTCTCTCTCTCTCTCTCTCTCTCTCTCTCTCTCTCTCTCTCTCTCTCTCTCTCTCTCTCTCTCTCTCTCTCTCTCTCTCTCTCTCCCCCCCCCTTTCTCTCAGCAGGATCCACATTCCCCCACACATACGACATCACACAGATGTGCATTTTATAATGGCCAGCTCACCAAGCAATACATCATAAACATCTTTGCATTTCCGTGAGCCTACATCTTGCTCATTTTCAGCGTCTACCTCGTCCTCTATTGTCAGATGGGCCACACTTTGCTTAATCATTGCCTGCCTGTGGGCAATGAGATTGTTTCCAATTTTGTGATGCGGTGGCCGACTCTGGGATGAGGTCTTCAAAGGGAGTAATTGTTTTCTTAGGTAGTATCACAGATGGGATTAGGAGGTCAAGAGGCGTGAACAGGTTTAAAAGCCATTCCAGGTAAAGCTGGCAGTCTCTGGGTGGAGTGGAATCTTAGTGCTGAGAGCTTTCCCAACATTCTCCTCCTTACTCCTCGCTGTCTTTCCCTCCCTTCCTTCCCCAAGGCACCTGGGCAGCTCTGCTCTATGTGCCTGGCCATATGGCTCTTCTCTGCTCGCCACATAAAGCAGCCTCCACAGGGGCTTCTTTCCAGGACACGGACTCCCCCTCCTCACCCCCAGAAAACTGCAAACTGGGCAGGAACTGGACTAAGAAAGGAAAACGGGTGCAGCTCTTGAGATCTGCAGCAGCTGGTCCCAGGTACCAAGAGGCTCTCTCCTTCTCTAGAAGTAAGCCAACAGTACAGAAGAGAGCGAACTCAGAGTAGTAGGTGATGGTTCCTGGGCAGACTGGTTGGTAAATTCTTCTGTCCCCTGCCCACACATCAGCATTCAGCAACGGGGCCCCTTTTGCCAGCGATGAGGTGCTCAGAGTCTGAGTCGTGAATAGCCCACAGTATGTCTTTCAACATACTTTACCAGCTAGGCCATAAGTGCACTGACCCTTAAATAGGGACCCCACTGCAACATTCTTAGTAGGACAGAATAAAAGTTATTACATATTGTGCATTGTATATCTAAATAGTATGCAAAGTGTAACACTCACGACTGGTCCACACAAACTCCGAAATACATCATTGTATCGAGTCAACGCAAGGCCCCTATCAACCTGGATGTAACACTAAGAAACACCCGTGAGAACACACAGCTTTTTCTCCTGTGCTCCCACTGTTTGGACGAGAGACTGAATCTCAGAGATGACAAAAGGTGAGAAACGTGGAATTCTGTAGGAAAAAAAAAAAAACGCAACGGTCTGTGCGTACACCAGTCTGCCCTTCCGTGTCGGTGGGTGTTTTACACGAGGGGAGTGGGTTATGTGCTCACCCACACTTGTACAGGCAGAAACAATTCCTGAAAAACATACCTAAGAACCTGATAGCCAGCGCAGCCTATGGCAGCAGGGCTGAGGAACTGAGATTCGAGCCGTGAAGGAAATCTACCCATCCATTTATAAAATCTGACATCTTAAACTAGAGAGTCCCGTTACCAAACAAAACTGGAAAGAGGACAAAATAAAGTGGCGTCCTGGTGGGAGGATCGAGAGTCCTAACATTTAGGGCTGGCGGACAAGTCGTCGTTTGGACCGGGTTGGGTCTCCCACTGAGTTCAATCGGAGGTGGCAGAGCTGTTCTGGAGACTTCTGGGCCGCGCGGAGCTGGTCCCGGGCCGAGGGGCGCCCCGCGGTGCAGGCCGGGCCAATCAGCAGGCGCGGGGCGGGCGCGGTGGCTTTGCGCGCACCGAGCGCTAAGCGGAGCAGAGGCGCTGCTGCCGTCCGTTCGGTAGCCGGCCATGAGGCGTCTGCCGCTGCTGCTCCTGCTGCTGCCGTCACTGACCCGAAGCCTCGGGCTCCGCGACGCGGGCAGACGACACCTCGAGTGCGGCCCGTGCCGGCTGGATCGCTGCCCCGAGCCCTCGCCCTGCCCAGCGCCCTGGATCGCCGCGCGAGACGAGTGCGGCTGCTGTGCGCGCTGCCTGGGCTCCGAGGGCGCGAGCTGTGGGGGACGGGTGGGCGCACGCTGTGGTCCCGGCCTGGTATGTGCGAGTCGCGCCGCGGAGACGGCGCCAGAGGGCACGGGACTCTGCGTGTGCGCGCAGCGCGGCACGGTGTGCGGCTCCGACGGCCGCTCCTACACCAGCATCTGCGCGCTACGACTGCGCGCCCGACACGCACCCCGCGTGCACCCTGGCCACCTGCACAAGGCACGCGATGGCCCCTGCGAGTTCGGTGAGTGGGGTTTGACCCCAAATGACTCAGGCAAATGGGAAAAGCGGGATCCCAATGCTCTAAGGGGTAGGACAAAGAATATTTTTACATAGAAGTGGACACCACCTGGGCCCCACTCCCCTCTCCAGGAACAGTATTTCGCATCATACTTTCATGTTGGGGAAGAATGGGGCGAAATCTAACACCCTGCCTGCTGCCTTCCCCACTTCATGGAGATTCCAGCCCTAGAGCAAGCAGGAGTGTGGATGCTTAAGAACCTGCTATCACAATTATTTGAAAATGGGATTGGAGTGGGTCCTGGGTCAAGTGGGTTGCTTGAATAGAGAGGAAGGGAAGGTGAGCAGTCCCGGACAGCAGGAGTTCCACATGGGATTGAAGAGTCACCAAGACAGAGACCAGGATACTGGGTATCCAGTGAGACCCAGATTAACCAAGGCCCTGGGAGCTTCCTTAAGATGAGTCCTTCGGAAACTTGAGCTCTGAGAAGATAAGGGGACCACAGCGGCTGGCCCAAGCTAGAGTGCAAGTGATGTGAAGTGTCTTGTTTTAAGACACTTAAATGAACAGAAAGCTCTGGGTTGCCAGGGACTTCAAAGCTCAACACCACACTGCACACCTCCCTGGTGCCCTAACTGATTACTGTCTTGGGTAATTTAAAAAAAAAAAAAAATCAGTGTCCGTGTCCAGGAAAAACTAGCCTGTTTTGCCTGTGTGGGTTTGACATGGCCAGGAGTTTTCAGAGCACAGCCCATCTATTCTGTCTGAACGATAAGTGTGGTAAGTGTGATGGTTGGCTGGTCCCCAGGATGGTATCATGCAGGCTGTACTTCTTCGGGCTTCTCGAGTTTTCTGGCCTGAGCTGGGAGACTAAGTCTTAACCAAATGCCAAAGTTGGTGCTTTAAGAAAAACACCTGGTGGCCCTTTTCCCAGGCCTTAAACAGTGCTTGGTATTGTGTTACTCTCTTCTCCCTCCAAACACTCCATGGAAATGTGCTCAGATCCAGGATTCTGGTGGACTGATGGAGACAGGGCAGGAAGTCCACCATCCGGGGAAACATGACATGTGCTATCCGGTGAGGGCTGCAGCAGGCTGGGTTACACAGAAAAGTCACCATGCCTCTTCCCTAGTCCATGCTCGATTGGGGGACAGTGCTGACTGGGGGGTGGGGGTACTCCTGGATAGTTCCCGGCTCCCCTAGTGACTTTGAGCCTGGTCATTTCCCTGTCCAGTCACAAGGGCCCCAGGGGAGGCATTGTTATTCCCTCTCTGCTTGGAATGCTTATATCTGCCCTAGACACCAACACAGTCCCGTCTTCCTGGAGTTCTGTCACCGGCTGCAATCTGCCACCTCAGCAGTTGGCTCCCAGGCAGTTCCCTTTGTCTGAGACAGGTAACACTAATGGTATACACAGGACACAGAAAAAATGCTGACCAGGCCCCCCCTGCCCAGAGCTTCCCAGTGGTGATGGGCTTGGGTAATTTTTCCCTGGAGGGGCATTCTGTTCTTAGGAGAGAGACCCCTTCAAGGCACGTAGTGCAAAGCCGCCTTTACACAGAGGAGACCCAGAGACCCAAGACGCAGGGGACTAGTCCAAGATGTCCACAAAAGGCTGCCACCTCCCAGGTCCCAACCCCTTGTCCAGCACTCTTTCAGGAGTGGACTTGATAATATTAAGTCAGGCAGATGGTGGTTGCTATGGTTACCAGAGTACAGACAGATGGCAGATGGAAAACCCACACCCCTAATTCACTGAAAATTACCAAATGACAAGTAGATGTGCCAGCCCCTCAGCTCTGATCTATGGGCTCTGAGGCCCGCCCTGGGCTCCAGCCTGGAGAATAAAGAGGCCCTCGGAGCCAACGGGAGCAATTCAGAAGCCAATTTCCAGCACCTCATTAGTGGCAGACTTTGGCACTCCTGGGCTCAGCTGTCCTTTCCACCAGGGTTTGTGTCACCCACCTCGGGCCTGACGGACCTGATTGTCGTCTACCTGTCACCTCTGTCTTCACAAGCTCTCAGGGAGGCGTGGGCTCCTGTACAGGGAGCTGTTTCCTTACTCCGGCTACACCTCATTCTGGGCTGCCCTCCAGCCATCTTTAATTCAAGAGACACGGCAGGAGCACTTTTAACAAAGCCCCAGGGGACCCCGTTTGAAAGGAAACAGACAGTTTTACTTCAGTATTGGTGACAGTCACTCCTGCTCAGCTCCTCCCAGACGCCATCAGCACCCAGGTACTTCCACTTTAATGGAGTGAGGGTTCATACAGTATCGATTAGCCCCTTCCCAGTGGAGACCAGTGATGCCTCCGCGGGACAGTGGTGGCAAACGGTGTTTGGGTCTAGATGCTGCCCTTCCCAGAAGCCTTTGCTCAGAATTGCCCACTACCTAATATTGAGAGCATCCTTTGAGCCCTGTACATTGAAGATCTATGTGTGACTGTTTTATTGTTAGACATTGTTTTTGCATGCATTGCTGTCCTTGATTTTTGCAGTCACTGGAGAGAGCAGGGAGGTCTTAACCTAATCCCTTAACGCAGTGATCCTCAACCTTCATAATGCTGCGACCTTTTAATACAGTTCCTCATGTTGTGGTGACTCCCCAACCATAAAATTATTTTCATTGCTACTTCATAACTGTAATTTTGCTACTGTTATGAATCGTAATGTAAATATCTGTGTTGTCCGATGGTCTTAGGTGACCCCTATGAAAGGGTTATTTGACCTCCAACAGGTCTCGACAGACAGGTTGAGAACCACTGCCTTAATAAAAGGGAACATTGAAACACACCAAAAGGGATTTCTTGAAGCTAAGTCAGGGCCCCAAGTCAGTCTGCCTGGTTTTTGGCAGACTGCAGTCGTCCATCTCCAGCCTGTAGGGCTCTGGGCCCCAGCAGCTTCTCCAAGAGAGCTTGAGCCCCAGAATCTCAGAAAATTCACCTTGGTTGGAATTCCTCCTCCATTTACAAGCCCAGGGTATGTGTTACCAGGTAACCAGAGGAGGCGGTGAATGCCACTTTGTGAGAGGGACAAAGGAAGGGGCCTCGTGTTCCAAAGCCTTTCATGAATGCAGAGGGAGGGGATTTGAATCACAGGCTGCAGGCAGTGGGATTAAGCAGGGGCTCCTTCCACCATCCAGCCATGATTATAAGCATAAATTATCAAGCCTGTTTGGCACATTGATCATTAAATTTTTTGCTTGTGTGTCTCTTAATACGAGCAGATAGGGTCCTGGGGGACGACTCGGGCTATTCTTGCTTTCCATGACACCATTAACTTGAATCTCTGCGGCATGTAGGATGATCTTTCATTTCAGCCACCAAGGACTCATCTAATGGAAGGGGTAGGGCGGCAGATCACCCCATGTAGTAATAACAAGGCAGGTCCTTTCATCTGGGCAGACCCACACCGCAGACACAGATGCTGTCATTGGGTTCCCGCATGCCAGGGCGTGGGGCAGCGTTGTCCTCTTCCCGAGCAGACAAGGGTTCGCAATCTGCCTCTCACTTGGACTCCCAGGTTGGCTGAGTCTCTCTGGCACTGTTTTGCCTATCAGAGGTCCTACCTCCCCCGACCACACACAACTGAGCGGCTGTGACCTGCTGTCTAGCCCTGGGATGGATGGAGCTGTGCCACCCTGGATTTCCTGACTGCTGCAAGTACTGAGCTGGGAAGAGTTAGAGAGATGGAACTTACCCACTTAGAAGCCAGGACTGGCCTGGAGCCACTGGCCTCCCTGAAGAGCCACTTTATTCCAGTCAGAGGTAGACAGGAAGGAAAACGCTGCTCCTTCCGGGATGATGGCAACACTCACATCCCGGAGGTGAGAAGTGACGTCCTGGGCTCTTGGAAGATCGCTGCCATCCAGCTCCAAGGCCTGCAGGGTGTTGAACCATTGCAGTTTCTCTGAGCTCTGGAGACCCTCAGGGTTGAGGGTCATAGCCTGTGGTACCACCAGATAGGACCTGTCACCAGAGGTCAGTAGAGGGCTGCAAGCAAAAAGAAAGGTCTGTTCTGGGTAGCACGGGCTACTGAGTCTCTGGGTCCCTCCTTTCGACACCGTGTAAGGTTGCAATGGGCCCTCAAGTATTCCTCATGTCAGCCTGTGGAGGGCAGGCAGCAGGTGTGTCGTGGCTTAAATATGAAGTTTTCATGGAAGATTTGTGTATTAAAGCTTTAGTCCCCAGCTGTAGAGTTATGGAGTCTTCAGGAGGTGGGGCCTAACTAGAGGAAGTAACTGGGCATCCATGCCTTAAGGGAAATCTTGTCCCAAGAACCATCTCTCTCCCTTCCTCTGCTTCCTGGCAGCCATTCGATGAACAGCTTTCTTCCATTCTACCCTTCCACCATGATGTCTCTGTCTTGCCACAGACCTAATGGGAAGAGTGCCAGGCAGCCACGGCCTGACTCAGGTTCCAAGGAGGATGGGCACCTATGTCTGTTCCGCAGCAGCCCCACCTGAGGCTGAAGCATGGCACTGAACACTCAGCATAGGCGGAACTTTAAGTGGGTTCCCTTCAGTCCTGCCCACCATACCGTCCTCCCTGCCTCTGGGAGTCACTGGCACCCTGCTATCACACTTGAGTAGTGTGCGGACCAGAGTTGCCCTGGTAGTGTTATGGGTGGTCCCTCGTGGGCATTGCTGGGAGGTAATGTGTGGATAATTGAGACCAAATCATGCCGCCCGAGACTGGCACCTCATGACAGCTGGCAAGGCTGGCCAGTGACTGGCCCCGGAGAACCTGGACCTAAGGCAAGGCTGCCCAGTGACTGGCCCCGGAGAACCTGGACCTAAGGCAAGGCTGCCCAGTGACTGGCCCCGGAGAACCTGGACCTAAGGAAAGCTAACCATTCCCGGAACTCTCGAGGAGAGTGGCCCACTGCC
Source organism: Alexandromys fortis (assembly GCF_014885135.2). Taxonomy (NCBI): domain Eukaryota; kingdom Metazoa; phylum Chordata; class Mammalia; order Rodentia; family Cricetidae; genus Alexandromys; species Alexandromys fortis. The sequence continues at coordinate 3,994,570 of NW_026067972.1, forward strand.
TAAATGACAGAGTGTGGTCCATGCTGACATTTCACCACCATGAGTAAATACCACCAAGTGACCATGACAGAATGGCTCTGTCTTGACTCCTGGTCCTGGGGTTCCAGTCCAGAATCCACAGCCCCATTTCTCTCTTCTCTTAGCCCCTGGCGAGCACAGCACAGCACAGCACAGCAGAGTGTGTGTGGTGGAGCGCACTGCTCCCCTCCCAAGCCAGGAAGCAGAAGAGAGAAGGCGCCAGAACCCTACAGTCCCTTCTGAGATCATACTTACGGTGATCTAAAGACCTCTTGCTGGGCTTCACTTCTTGAATGGGCAGCCCCACAACCACCACCACCTGATCACACCAATACCAACACCTCCGCAACCCACCACCGCCACCATCATCACCTCCACACACACACACACACACACACACCCCACCACCACCACCGTAACACTAAGATCTCAGCCTCCAACACAGGAGTTTTAGAGGTCACTTATCCACCCATCTGGGGACCTGAGACTTTGGTTCATCATTCAATACCTGTGTGAACAGTCCTCACTGAAGCACTGGTAGCCAACCCTTCATGAGCTTCCCAATTACACAGCACTTCATAGCAGTGCCTCAACCCATGGCTGTGCCCTGTATAGCTGGTGCCTGGATTCTCTCTGGTGAGTTGGCTCTGTATCCTGGCCTTGTCACGGCTTGTGACTTTCTTACTCTACCCTGTAAGCCATGAGGCCTCCCAGCAAAACACTGTGCCTGGGACCCCTTGACACGATCTCTCAAGAGCTGCCCTCCTCTTCTAGGATGGAGCCCACCAAGATAACAGTTGTCTCAGTATCAAAGCTAGGATGGAACTGTGTGGAATTTGAGCCCCTGTTCCTCCAGGCTCTTCACCTTTGTAAGCCTGAGTTCCCGGCTGTGAAATGGGAGGTAAAACACCAACCTTCCGGGGCTTGTGTGAGGATGCAGTAGAGTCCTCTGGGGGGGAAAGGCAAGATGGTGTCAGCTCTGAGGTGGGGCTTGATCTCTACAACCAAAAAGAGGAATCACACCCCCCACCAAGGAGGTTGGACTAGCCCTGGGCAGCTCCCCTTCTGGCATCCGATAGGACTGCGGGATAGGAAGGCGTGAACAGCTGGACTATTACAAGTGTTATTGATTGTGCAGAGCTGTTACGGCTAAGAACGCAAATTTAATGCCACATACATCCAAATTAAAAGAAGATGACTGACAGCAGGGTCCTGAGGAAATCTTATAAGGCCACAGGATTGCTCTGCTTCCAATGGTGGCTTCCCAGCCCTCTGCATCAGTCCGACGGGGATCTGCGCACCGGAATGAGTTGTGCGTGGCATGCGAATTTATAGATAAATAAACGCATCAGGAAAGGTCACTTTAACACTGAAGGGGGGGGGCTCTTTTGTAAAAGAAATGGTGTTTCCTGCCGTGAAAGCGGTGGCAAAGGCAGCTTTCCCTAGACAGTGCTTCTTAATTGTAGTTATTGAAAGAGAGGGAATGGGGACTCTCGAGGAGCGTGTAGGAAATGTGATTTACTGGTTTATTCATTTAGGCCTGAAAGGGAGTGATGAAGTCTCATTTAAAATGTATGACTTGACTTGAAGGGAAGTGAGACGCGTTGACGGAGCGTCCCTCTGGAACCTATTGAAGGCCCTGGAATCGGGCGGTGTGGCTGTCCCACGGCCCTTTGGGGGACAGGCTTGTGGTTGGAAGCGCCTGTGTGGCTGTGAGGAGGTGCTGGCAGGGGGATGTGAATAAATTAGCCCCTCTTTGTTGTGGCAGATGGGGCTTCTGCCAGGCAGCCCCCGTGACCGCAGGGCACACTGGAAGTTTGGGGCCTCTCTTCACTGGGGCTCTGGCTGCAATCTTGGCTGTGGGTTTAGACATGGCATTGGAGAGCAGTCGTGCGGGCAGAGCTGAAAGCGTGGCTGATTGCAAGGGTAGGTGGCCTGGCGTGGGCCACTGTGCCAAGGGCTCCAGTGCTGGCATCATCGGTGGTGAGGACAGAGGAAGGAAGCATCTCCTATGAGGGTGAATTTGATCAGAGAACTCTCCAGGGCCTGGCTCTGTAGGCAGTGAGCTCTCCATCCCTGGGGGTGTACAGATACTCAGGCGCTGGCTTGACAAGGTCTGCCCTCACTGTGTCTGGAGGGGCTATACCAGTCTCCTTTCCGTGTTGGCTCGGTAGTTAAAAGCACTGGCTGGTCTGCCAGAGGACCTCGGTTTGATCCCTAGCACCCACAGGGCGGCCCACGCCATCTGTAAGTCTTTTCTGTGGCCTTCCACCCCTGCGTCCTTCACCGTGACCAACTTTGTCCCTCTCCCTTTGTTCTCTTATCTAATCGTAGCCACACCCCAGTGGGCACAGGCCCTGCCACACCGTTTGGTTCGCTGACTCCAGAACAGTGGCATTCCTCTTTCGTGTGCTGTGTTTTCTTCATCTAGTGATCTTTCTGCCACCTCCGTCCCTGGCTCTCGCTCGCATGTCAGGCCAGTGCAGTAATTGCTTTCTCCTTCCGTGGCTGGTTCACTCCACAGCCCAGGGAAGCAAGGGTCTCCTCAAGTCACTAGAGAAGAGGCAAGAGCTGACAGCCTTCCCTTGGCCAGGCCTTGGCCTTGCCAGACTTCACGTCTGGGCTTGCTGTCCGACACGGGTGAGACTAGGTAGAGAGTCCTGGGCCCCCGAGGCCAGCTGGGATGCAGCTGGTCAAATATGAACAGAACCCTTGTTTAGGACTTGATTGTGTGGTGAAGCCTGCAGGTAGGAAACCCCCCTGTTGGAGTTGGGGAAGAATAGGGGCAATAAGACCTGAGCACAGAGAAGGTCAGAGCATCAAGGTATCTCAGGATGAGACTTGAGGCCAGCCGAAGAGATCCCTGGTATGTTAAGAAGCTAGGTATGAACGGTGAGCTAAGGGTCTAACCTGTGTTGCAGGCTCTCAGGTCCTCTTAAAGAAACAAAACCCAAGTCTCTCTTCTCTGAGTCCCCTGTACACAGAGGCAGAGAAGCTTCTCTGCCCTTGGTAACTTGACTTGACACTACCCCTAACCCTCAGGGTTCTTAAGCCTTCCCTTGTAAGACCTGAGAAATCCCTATGTGACCCTGAGTGCAGAGTATATAAAGTAAGCAGGCAGAAAAGCATCGAATATTTATGGGTAATAAATCATCAAGAAATATACTTTAAAAGAGTTCTTTAGTGTGTGTGTAATTTTTACCAAATCATTGAAGCTAAGAGCAATGTTGCACCCTAATGCGATGGATGCTTATTCATCTTCACGTAAAGAATTCAATCTTAGGAGCTGGTGAGATGGCTCGGTGTTAAGAGCTACATAACTGGCAGTAAATAAGAAGATGGTAGCTGAGGTGTTGGGGGAACTCAGGGAGAGGGCGTGTTGAGACCCAAACTCTACCACTGACCACCAGACATCTGGACCTCACTTTCCCCCCTTTAGACCGGCTTACAGATCCTAGGCCTAGGGGTACACTTCCTCCGAGGAGCCGCCACTCCCTCCTCGAAGGGCTTCCTGTGGGCCCTCAGAGCCCAGGGTTGGGCTCCTGACCTGCCAGGGTAAAGCGTTGTTCCTTTGTCTTCTCGCAGCTCCTGTGGTCCTCATGCCACCTCGAGACGTTCACAATGTCACTGGAGCTCAAGTGTTCCTTTCCTGTGAGGTGAAGGCTGTGCCCACCCCCGTCATCACCTGGAAGAAGGTAATTTTCTCCAAGCATGTCTACACTTGTCTGTGTGCTTGTGCCCGTGTGTTGTGTTACGTGGGAGAGAAGAAGACCAGAGACAGAAGGAGCCGTGGGTGGTAACGGTTTTTCCTTAGGTGTGTTTATATGTGGGCCGAAGGATTAACAAAGACACTCCAGCCCTGTGCCACCAAGCTGCCACCCCAGAGCTCTCTCCAAAGGAGGGGGTGGCATTCCTTCCCATGCGGTTTGTTCATTTGGTCGCTTCGGTGCCTAGAAAGCTCTGCTAGCTGGCGAACTCTCAGCTGCTGGGTCCTTAGACAACAGATTGGTAACAGAGACCCAATCCCATCCTGATTGGTAACAGAGACCCAATCCCGTCCTGAACGCTGACGATTGATTCTGAGAGATTGGCAAAAGTCACAACTTTAGTTGGTCCCTTCCCCCAACAGCCCCTATGAGGGCTGTGAAATTCACAGCTAGTCCCACCCTCCTCCACCCTTTGGAAAAGTTGGCAACCTCAGTGTCCAGCAGGTGGCGCTGTCCGAATAGACACATTTAATCAAGGAAGCCTGAGTTGTTTGCCTAAGAATGACAGGCATTTTGATTTCTGCAAAGGAGTTCAGGGAGGTTGCAGGTGGGGTCAGCCTGGCTCAGAATTATTTTCTAAACTGTATATGCTTTCTCTGCCTCGTATAGGTTGTGGGTTCTCCTGAGGGCACTGAGGAGTTGGAGGAGTTGCCGGGAGACCATGTCAATATAGCTGTCCAGGTGCGTGGGGGCCCTTCTGACCATGAGACCACATCCTGGATTTTGGTGAGTATTTCGGATTATTGGATATTGTTCGGGTGGATGTTCCCCTCCCCTGGGAGTTGCCTTAGTCTAGACTCCATCTCCGAGAAAGCCAGCCAAACAATGACCCCTCCCAAGAGATGCTCAAGACCATGCCCACAGTGTATTTAAATTGCCCCGCCTGTCCCAGCCCCCAGAGAACAAACCTGTGCTTTTTCTGGTCTTCCTTCTCCAGCTCCTCTCTGCGGGGCTGGAAAGCCATCTGGGAGCGTTTGTATCCATTAAACCTGGGCCTTCTCTAATTCGGTTTGATTTGGTCTGATTCAAATTATTGCGTCGGCAGAGAAGTTTATCAGGGTGCAGAAACTCTTCAGATATTATCAGCTAACAGCCCTCTGTCTTCCCATGACACGCTACACTTTTAAAACTTTTAAAACTGTTCCCTACGCTTTCCTTTTGGCTTTGCTGGGGATTGAACCCAGGACCTCACTTCAAATTCTTATTTTGAAGGTTGATGAGATGGCTTGGGGGGGGGGGGGTAAAGGTGCTTGACCTGAGTCCAATCCCCAGGACCCACATGAGGGATGAAGAGACCTGACTTCTGCAAGCTGTCCTCTGATCTCCATACACGTGTGTCTAGATATGCATATACACAAAATAAATAAGTGTAATCTTTAAACATTTAAAATGTTATTTTGAGACAAGGTCTCACTATGTCGCCCAGGCTGACCACAAATTCTTGAACCCATTGCCCCAGCCCACAGAGTAACTGGTGTGTGCCACCAGATCCACCTTGCCACTGTCTATGTCCCAGTGGACCATCTGGAGTAGGCGGGGCAGGTTAGATAGCTCCCAAGAGTGTAAGTATCTTAGCTAGGGTCTTTACTACTGTGAAGAGACACCTAGACCAAGGCAACTCTTATCAATGAAAACATTTAATTGGGGTGGCTCACTTAGAGTTCAGAGGTTCAGTCCATTATCATCATGGCACGGATCATGACAGCGTGTAGACTGACCTGGTGCTGGAGAAAAGCTGAGAATTCTCCATCTTGCAGGCAACAGGAGGTCGACTGAGACACTGGGTGGTATCCTAAGCATAGGAAACCTCAAAGTCCTCCCCCACAGTGACACGCTTCCTCCAGCAAGGCCATGACCCACTCCAACAAAGCCACACCTCCTAATAGTGCTACTCCCTGTGAGCTTATGGGGGGCAGTTGCATTCAAACCACCACAATAAATGACCTGCTGCAGTGGCCCCCAAAAATGTCCCAGTGCCCAGCTGTGAATGGGCTGTCCTGTGTGGCAAGGGGGTGGGGCTTTAAGGCTTTAAGATGAGATTGCCCAGGGGGATTCATAGGTAAGTCACATGCCATTAGGTTCTTAAACTTAATGGGTTTAAGTTTAAGACCAGGCCAGTCTAGTTTAAAGGTGAGTCTATATGAGGGAGAAGGAGGCAGAAGTATGGCAGGCTGAGAGAGGTGCGCCCACTGTTACTGAACTGACGGTGGAGGAGGGTGCCATAACTCTGCTGATGTCCCCTGGAAGCTGGCCAAGGCAAGAAAACACACTGTCCCCTCAAGGTTTAGGGATGCTGAACATACCATGATGTGAGCATGCTGGACCCACACTGAAGGTGATAAATTTGTGTTGTATCAAGCTCCTAAACTTGGGACTGTTTGTTACAGCAACCATGAGAAACTAATGCAACTGCCTAAGGCCACAGGTAGAGGGGGAACTGGAGCCCCCGCAGGGCATTGTTAACCAGGCTCAGAACATTTTTTTGCTAAAATAAGGGAATGCCATTTATTTGAAAAATCACACCAACGGGAGCTAAGATTGAGGCTGGACAGTCACTGTTGCTTTCTTAGCCTTAGCTTCTTGTGACCTAACAGCCTCTGGCATACCTGTGAGTCTCCTATAAAATGAGATCAATAACACCTACCCTTCTCCCCTGTGTTGTGTGACAAAACTTTTCCTGGGGAGATTCTACACCACACACACACACACACACACACACACACACACACACACACACCAGATAGGGATTCCCATAACAGACTAAAGTATGGATACCATCAAAGTCCAATTTGGTGCATGGTGAACCAATGAGTTTTATTAGGGTTACTAATAAGAACTGACTCAAAAACAGCTGCACCACCAAGCCCACCCTCACAGACCTGGGAACCTGGTCACACTGCACAGCCTGCTGGCAGCTCAGAAGGATGTAAAGTGTCCTTTCCAGGTGGCTCAGTTGGTCTAAACCTCTTCCAGGCAGCTCAGCGGGTTTCTGCTGCTTCCAGGCAGCTGGTCTGGTCCAAGGGCCTTTGCAGCTCAGCTTCTTTCCTTCTGAGGGGGACTCTCCTCTTTCATTGTCTATGCTGGCAGGGAGGAGCCTAGTGAATCTGGTCCGTTTCAGGGACTTCCTGATGCTCTTGTCTACCTTCCTGTTTAAGGAGCTTCCCTGCAGGATGGAATGTTTCAGTCTCCAAGGAAACTGATACATGACACCCTCATTGGTGTGAGTTCAACAATACTGTGTGTCTGACTGCCTGTACCATGTGATGGTTTGTGGTCGGTAGGGCTGTTGCTACAGGAGAAGCCAAAAGAGACAGAAGTGGGTGTGTACGTGGGCAAGCTCTCAGGGGACATCTGCCGGCTTCCACCAGTTCTGGGCGAAGGACTTGGAACACAGCTTCCAATCAAGCATTCTCCCTATTTTTATGTGTGGAAAAAGTTGAGAACAAGGTCTCTTGATGGTTTCTTGTAAAGGCTGCCCCATAAAGAACCGTTGGCAGTCTTCTCTGGTGGGTAGATGTTTGTCCTTAAGATTTATGCATTTTTCCTTCAAAGTCAGCCCTTGTCACCTTTAGTGAAAGGCCAGGCAGCTTACAATAAAGGCTGAGAATACAGAGAAGCCACTAAAGCTAAGAGCCACAGCAAGGAGCAGGCCCTTCAGGAGGGTCCCTAAGGAGGCAGAGTCTGATTCTGAAAAGCAACAACAGAACAGCTCTGTCACTGTGAACTGTGTGCAGGCTGGGGGGTGACTCAGTTGGGGGGGGCTTGCTTAGCACGCAGGAGGCCCAGCAGTGGTTTGCCAGCGCCGTGGAAATCCCGTGTGGTAGCACAGGCCTCTCATTCAGGCACGCTGGAAGTGAAAACCGGAAGATCAGGAGTTCAGGATCCTCCTCAGCCACACAGTGAGTGTGAGAACCTTGCCTAAAGAGAAAGAGCGCTGAATAAGGCCGTCAGTCTTGAGTGTGATGTGGGCCACGCGCAGTCATATAAACCTGTCTGTTGTATTCCTAGATCAACCCTCTGAGGAAGGAAGACGAGGGAGTCTACCACTGTCACGCGACCAACGCTATTGGCGAGGCCCAGTCGCACGGCACCGTGACAGTCCTCGATCTGAGCAGATACAAAAGCCTCCACTCCCCAGTTCCAGCTGACCTCCTGTGAGGAACACGGTACACAGCCCTCGTCATTTCTGTCCCCCTCCCAGTAGCGTGAGAGACGCGACTGCTGCTCCACTGATTTCTCAATGAAAACCAGGTTGGAGCAGCAGCCTCAGGGCGGGTCGTGTACACCCTTATGACAGACAGATGAGCAGGAGCCCAGTACGTAGTCACATTGGAGTTTCTGCAAGTTTCTGCTCCAAAGTGATGTCATATTTGTGTCATTGGCCATGGCAAGTCACACAACTGTGCTAGGTGGATGAAGTGGGACACACACACACGCACACTCACACTCACCAGAGCCAAAGGGCAGCCTGATCCTCTCACAGGTAGGGGAGTTGCCATCATGAACAGATAACACTGTCAAGACTGACCAGCAAGGTCTAATACTGTGGAGACCACAGAGGGCATTGGGTCCCCTGGAACTGAAGTTACAGATGGTTGTAAGCTGCCATGTGGGTGCTGGGACCTGAATCCAGGTCTCCTGCAAGAGCAGCCAGTGCTCATAGCTGCCGAGCCATCTGGGATGGACATTCTTAAAAGCAGAAGGATTTTGCTGTGGTTCTAACCCCTTGCTCCTTTTGTCTGCTTTCGCTGGACTGCCTTCTGTCAGTTCTCTGTGTGTGTGGAGAAATGACAACCATAACCACCATTCAGGGAGTGCCATGGGCATGAGACAAGAGAGTTTTTACACTGGGGAGATTGAAGGAAAGATGTCACTGAGGAAGTGGCGCTGGAGTTGAAGGACAGGTATCTGTAGGCCATCGGAGGTCCTAGGAACAGAGAGAGAAAACCATGGAAGTGTAAAACCACAGGACTTCAGCAAGGCTGGGAAATCAGATCTTAAAAGTTGTATTCCTCATACTCAAGTTTCCTATTACGCATGATACACACGAGGATATGTGTCGTTTTATATTGTTTATAATAACGTGGTTTACATCCGCGTCTTGAGCTCCCTCTACAGCAGGCAGGCACTATTGGCCAGCTCTTGGTTGTGTGTCTCCTGGAATGAAATGCTTCCAACCACTGTACAGCCATCTCGGGGCTTCTTGGGGCTTGAGACATCCTTGCCTATAAGCTGGAGTCTGCTTCCCTGGAATATCTGACCTTTGGTCTTAAATATTCTCACTGCTCCAGGACTGCCCAGCACCCCATCAGCCCTGGCTGCATCCCTTAGTGAGGAGGGCTTTGGACCCCAGCATCACGTCCTCCACCTTGCATGTAACACACAGATCATTACAACAGAGCAAGCTTCTGCCTCTAATGTCCCCCCCCCTCCTTCCCAGGCTTCTGGAGACACCGGTCACAACATGATGGCGACATCAAGGAGTGGATCATTTTGCTGTGAAAATCCGGGGAATCGCCTGTCGATGACTTCTTTTTGTATGTTTTTTAAGAAAGGAACGCACACTAGATTCTTACGCAGATGTAGTTTTTAGCAGGGCAGACCCTGGGGAGACACATGCATGTAGCTTTTTTATATTTTGGGGATGAATTGTTCTAGAACAATTCTTTTTTTTAACTCTTTCTGCCCCAGGATGGGTCGCACACTGTGTGTTTGTAATTCTAAAGGGCTCAAAACAAGGCATGTGCTGACCGACTCGTGACTTGGTGTCTGTGACTGTCATGAAGGGAAGGGGGTCCCTTGCCCTGTCCGAGGTGACTGGGGTGGGTGTTTTCCCTCCTCTGGGTTGTGGTTTCCACCTGTGACCACAGCTTTGGACTGAATGCTCCTCCAGCTCCCTATGGCCCCACCCTCCTTGAGTGACGTGGCCCTAGGGAGTAGGGCCCGGGCATTCTTTTCAAAGTCGTCACTTCATTCCCGGCACGAACCGCTAGGGTGGTTATTCTGTTCCTCCTTCTCCCCGTTGTGAGGAGATTTAGCTGTAGGAGTCCTCTGCCAGACTGAGTCCTCTGCCAGACTCAGGAGCTGCTTGAGCAAGCTGCACACTTGTTAAACCAGTATTCTCCCAGCAGATGGACAGCAGACACCTGACTTCTGCTTGGCACACTGAAGAAAGGAAACTGGGTGGCATCTGTAGGTGGCAGGGTCACACTGTAGTACAGTGCATTTGTCCTCACCCAGGCAAGAGCCCCATTAAGGAGGAAAAGAAAAAAGAATATCTGCTCTCTGGTCTGCAGGTTCTAGGGGACTTCTCTCTCTCTCTCTCTCTCTCTCTCTCTCTCTCTCTCTCTCTCTCTTTCTATTTTTTTTTATTTATTTTTTGAAACTGGGTTTCACTGTAGCCCTGGCTGTCCTGGAACTCACTCTGTAGACCAGGCTGGCCTTGAACTCATAGAAATACCCCTGCCTCTGCCGCCCAAGTGTGGAATTAAAGGCGTGCGCCCAGCTGCCTGCAGTTTCTTACCATCAGGGTTGGACAGGCCTGACTCTTCACAAGATGCTGCCCCCATGCATGGGCCCAGCCATGGTGGAAAGAGCAGGGATTTCTGCCCCTCTGCCTCGCTCCAGCAGCCAGGCTCAGGGAGCAGGTGCTCTGCCAGAGGTAAGAGCCTTTGAGTGGAGGTGGAACTCAGCCCCCAGCCCTGGCTCAGCTTCCCCAGGATGACCTTGAACCAGGAAGGGGGAGGGGAGATGCTGCTCACACTCTTGCTGCTCCTGGCTGGCCCTATGTTTTGGAGTTCTTGTTAGAACTGGGTTGCTGCCTTCAATCTTAGCAGATCTGAGTTCGAAATGCTGGGATGTTGTCGCCTTTGTGTCCTACCCACGCAGACATCCTACGTGCATCTTGCCCCAAGAAAGGTTGGAGACTCTGGAAACACGGTGTCCTTGTGCATATTTACTGTGTGACCCTGGGCAAGTCCAGGTCCTTTGTGGGCTCTGTGTCCTCAAGTGGGTATGTGGGAACCCTTGTTCTGTGTAAAATCAGAAAGGACATTGGAAGTTGCTGTCAGGGAATGGGACAGCCAGAGGATCTGCTTGTGTCTACACCCGAGTTGGACCCTCCTGCCCCACTTAGCTCCCCCATCATGGTTATCTCCACGCCTGAGAGCCTGCTCTTAACGTCCTGTGAACTGAGTGGGTTGGAGATGACATCAGAAGGATGTCACCTTGGAGACACCTGTGGCGTGCAGAGAAGGTGATACATACTTTGCTTACAAGATGGTGGTTATTGCAGCGTGCAGAACATGCAGAATCACTTGGCCACTCAGATCTGCATTGGATGCAGCTCCTGGTGAGGGTGGGGACCTTTTGGGTCTGGGTTATGTTATGTGTCACACCTGAGTGACATAGGTAAACAGAGTATGCTACACTGTCTGAAACATTCACCAATGTCTAAAAAAGTGAATCAACATAATTGTTCAACCCAGTGGCTTTTCGCTCTGGGAGGTCCAGGGGCCTTCAGAGAGCCAGAACACGTGCCATGACAGTCACCATTGGAAGCACCGTCACCTACACACCCAACCCTGTTTGTATAGATGTCGTGATGCTGCAACCTGCGCACCCTGGCAATAAATGTCTGTAGGGGTGGACTCATTGCTCTCTCCACCCTGGGAATGCTGCTTCAGATGCTGGATCCAGGCCCACCCGTCCATCTTTCTCATCCTGCGTGCATCTTGCCCCAGTTTTTAAAAAAATGTTTATTTATTTATTATGTATACAATATTCTGTCTGTGTGTATGCCTGCAGGCCAGAAGAGGGCACCAGACCCCATTGCAGATGGTTGTGAGCCACCATGTGGTTGCTGGGAATTGAACTCAGGACCTTTGGAAGAGCAGGCAATGCTCTTAACCTCTGAGCCATCTCTCCAGCCCTTGCTTCAGTTTTTCTGCTTACATTAGCTACTTCCACCTGACCCTCCTCACCTCTCCCACCTGGGCTATGACTGCCCGTTGCCTGGTACCCATTTTCAGTTTTTACTTTGTTTTGCTGTTGTTTAGAGACAAGGTCTCACTGTGTAGTTTAGGCTGGCCTGGAACTCCATATGTAGACCAAGCTGACCTCAACTGACATAGATCTTCTGCTTTTGCCTCCTAAGTGCGGAGATTTAAGGTGTGTGCCCTATCAAGCCTAGCCCCCTACTTACAACAAACAAACTTGTTTGTTTAGATTTATTTTGAATGTGTATGAGTATTTTGCTTGCATATGAATCTGAGCACGGCCTGCATGCAGTACTCACAGCAACCAGAAGAGGGCATCAGTTCCTCTGAAATTGGAGTTACATGGTTGTGAGCCACCATGTGGGTGCTTGAAAATAAACCCAGGTCCTTTGTAAGAGCAAATGTTCTCAACTGCTGCTCCACCTCTCCAGCCCCCTACTTGTAGTTTTTAACCAGCCTTAACCATCCACTGTTAACCATTTAACCACCCACCGTTCCCAGCCTGGTCCTTCTGAGTCTCCTGGACTTCCATCTTCATGCATTTTAGTGCATGGAATTTAGTGATTTCTTCACTCACCACTCTGAACTCTCACCTCTCATAGACCGAGTGAGGAAGGGGGTCAGGTCCCAGACGGTGCAAGTGGCTAGGTGGGAGAATAAAGTGTGTGCCAGGTGCCCGCCAGCTGTGGCATGAGAGCTTTCTGAAGGCTGAGCCGCCTGCTGCCCCAAAGAAATTTAGAAAGAGATAACATCCACATAATTTTAATGATAGCATTTTAAACTTGTTTGTTATTATTGATGCTTAGTATGCCTAATCTATATAACTTCAGTTTATCATAGACATGTATAGGGAGATTAATGTGTTTGCTGTTCAAGTGTGTGGTCCTGCGTTTGGTCCATCCACAGAAACCACATGAAAAAGCTGGCTGTGGTAGTGCAAGCCCTGCAGTCCCAGAACTGGGGAGGTAGAGATGGATCGATCCCTGGGGCTCGCTGTCTAGACAGCTAAGACTAAGTGGCAGGCTGCCAGCCAACGGACCCTGTCTAAAAGAATAAGGTCAGTTCTGAAGAATAACATCTGAGGTCACACTTCCACATTCATGTGTGCACCTGCATGCTGGGTACCTGTATACTTGCACACTTATTCTCCTGCACAAACATGTACACACATACCGATGAAGCACAGTCTGAAAAGGTGTCCTTGTGGAGTCTTGGGGTGTATTCTCCACAGAGAAGGGGCACCGCAGTGACTCTATAGCCTATATTCAACTCCAAAGGTGTTCACTTTTTATCCTAAACCACCAAAGGGCTGGGCTTTAGAACAATGGATAGTTTTGCAACAGGCTTTGCGATGAAATTAATTCCTATCTTTAGAAAATTCCACCCTCCTGTCCCCCAAGATTGAGGATGTAGGCCAGACAATCAGAGTCACCCGGGAGGGAACGGTCTCCTCTGATAGCTATTCTTATTCTCAGCCTTCATGGAGACCTCATGAACGTTAAATCAGAGAGTGGGTATTATGTGATATTTTAATTAATTAAGGAAAACCACATTGCTCTGGTGTCTGTGAATGAATTCAGGATACAGAGCCCAGCACCATGCTTGCCACAGTAGCTCAGTGAGGCCGGCTCCTCTCCCCTGGAGTGTGGATGCCATTATAGGTCAGGGCTGCCTGTGAGCTCTGACGTGGTGGCCTCCTGGCAGAGAAGTGCCTGGTTCCCACAGGCAGAGAGTTCTCACAGTGCCAATCACTGGCTGACTGTAAAGTTCCTGGGAGGATGTGTCAGGCTAGACACAGCACCATTTGACAGAAGAGAGACATATGCATATGTCCACTGGGGTCCTGAAACCAGTGCCCTGAGGTTAGCGGGGAGGGGGGGGTTGGCTGTATCGTGTGTCTTTTGCTTCTGGCCTCCCTCCTCCATCAGTTAGGAAGCCGACTGTTTCTGTCCAGTTCCCTGCTGCAGCCCCAGCACCTAGCACAATTCCCAGCCCACAGAGAAACACTTAATCAAAGGTGCTGAGTGAGGGAATAGACAGACGGATCTCCTTTCCCTTGCTCCTAAGCCTGCTTCTCCAGCAAGGGTCCCTGTTTGCCTCCCCTCCCTCCCACCCCCACAGGTTCTCATATACTCTAGCACAGACTCAAACTTGATATGTGTCCCAAGGTGACTGTGAACTTATGGTGCTCCTGATTCCACTTCTAGAGTGCTTGGATTACAGGTGTGTGCCACCATGCCTGATTATATGTGATACTGAGGACCAAACCCAGTGTTTCATGCATGCTAAACAAATACTCTATTAGCTGAGCTATCTCCCCCAGCTCAAGGCTCCCTTCTGCAGCAGCTGGCAATTCCTGCCCACACACACTGGTTACCCCAAACAAGAGGGGTACCTTTAACTCCCCTCTGGCACCATCTGTCATCTTACCCTGCTTCCTGGCTGGTCGGGATCCCCCTTGTACCCTGCTCAAGCTAGTGCTATGGTGGCAAAGCAACAGTGTCCTACACAATCTGCCCCAGGTCCATCGTCCACATGGAAATAGAGTGACATTTAGACGCTGAATCTAAGCAGGTCCCTTTAAGACTGCCAGAGCCGGGCGGCGGTGGCGCATGCCTTTAATCCCAGCACTCGGGAGGCAGAGGCAGGCGAATCTCTGTGAGTTCGAGACCAGCCTGGTCTACAAGAGCTAGTTCCAGGGCCGGCTCCAAAACCACAGAGAAACCCTGTCTCGAAAAAACCAAAAAAAACAAACAAACAAACAAAAAAGACTGCCAGGACTTCCTTAGGGTACAGGCAGAGTGCTCCAACCCCTGACTACCTACCCTCCCCCCAGCCTCCCTGTTCCTGGGGGAACAGTTTACCTGTCTCTGTGCTTCTTACAGGCTCTGGCCTTCCCTCTCCCAGAAAGGCCTGCCCCTTCCCAGTGGTCTTGCCACCTCCCTCACCAGGATCTTGTGTCCCACTCATGCTGGGCCTTGCCCTGGGCTGAGCCGAGTGCAGCAGGCAGAGGAGAGAAAGTCCCAGATTGTGTTAACCCTGCCTAGCTGCTTAGCAAATGACTGGGGGCATCCCGGGGAGGGGTGCTCTGTATGAGCCGGTGGCTTGTGGGTACATCTCCCAAAGGGGACCCCTGAGGGCAGTGAGACAGTGCCTTGTGGGTACATCTCCCAAAGGGGACCCCTGAGGACAGACGGGAGCTCCGGATGAGGATGAGCCGGGGCTGACATCTTGGCCCCTGCACTTCCTTGTCACCCTGTCAACCCCATTCTGTAATTGTCTTACTTGCAGACTGAGCTCCCAGCAGGCTATCTAGTCTGATTCACTTTCTCCTAATGGTCCCAAAAGGACTTTTTTTTTTTTCCTCTTTCAGATCAATGAAGGATCTGAGCAAACTAGTGGAAGTGGGGACCACAAGAGGTCAGCCTTGTACCCACAATGATGCCAGCCCACATGGAAGTGCCTTGGTGGCATGGGGCTGATCAGGGCAGGTGTGACTGGGGCACTATTGTGGATTGGGGGACACAGACTTGAGCTTAAAGATTTGGTTAGATGGGCTCCTAAGTACACCCCTTTGTCTGGCCCCTAGAGCATGCTCATGGAAAACTGACTCAAATAAGTGCTTTACCAAGCCTCCCAGAGCCAGAGTGATGGCTCCAAGGTTAGGAACGCTTGCTGCTCTTCCAGAGAACCTGAGTTCAGGTTTAGCACCCCATGTCAGGCAACTAACAAGCCACCTGTAACTCCGATTCCAGGGCGGTATTTGATGCCCTCTTCTGGCTTCTGCAGGCACCCATACACACAGGTACACACACAGACAGGCACCTGTACACACAGTACACACATAGATAGGTACCCATACACACAGGTACACACACAGACAGGCACCTGTACACACAGTACACACATAGACAGGTACCCATACACACAAGTACACACACAGAGGCACCATGCACACAGGTATACAAACAGACAGGCACCATGCACACAGGTATACACACAGACAGGCACCGTGCACACAGGTACACAGACAGGCACCCATGCACACAGGTACATATGCAGACAGGCACCATACACACAGATACACACATGGATGGCTTTCAAAGTACAATATCTACCACAGCTCAACCTTGCAGGCCATGTGCCAGGCTGAAGGTCGAGGCCCGAGGAAACCCCCATTCCTTGTCTGAGAGGACACAGTCTATCCTGTAGGGGACACATGACAGTGGGGTGTGAAGTGGCCCGTCACACTGTGTCCACATTTCTTCAGGAAGTAGCTCATCCTGCTCCCATCGTTCTCCCTTTTCCATTTAGTCTGAATGCCCAGGCCCTGGGGTGATAGCAGCTACGTTTAGGGTGAGGTTTTTCCAATTTAACTTCTCTGGGAGGCTGAGCGGAGTCATCCAAGCATACAGTGAAGATAAACCATCATAATCAGAAGCCCTCACTACAGTGTGATGGGGTTACAGTATGGCTATAGAGATGGCTGCAAGGGCCTCTTAAGAGAAATACAAGGAGGACACTGAGCCAAGGCCATGTCAGCCTTAGAGAAGTCTCAAAGGAAGGGAGACGTGAGACCCAAACAAACCTACAACCCTCAAGAAGCCGTTTCAGACCAAACCCAAGTCCTGGCCAACATTATAACAGCGAAGGAAGGTGGAGATACAGTTCCGCTGGTAGAGACTGTTTAGCATGCACAAAGCCCTGAATTTGATCCACAGCACCTCGTAACACTGGTTGTGGTGGTACGCACCTGTAATCCCAGCACTCAGGAGGTAGAAGAAGGAATACCAAAAGTTCAAGGGCATCCTTGTCTACACAGCAAGCTCTGAAAATCAAAATCATTTTGATGGCAGGTTGTCTAAAAGATAACCAGGGCAAAGCATTCACAGAGTGTAGCATTCCCTGAGTGCTCACAGACAGTAGCTTTCACCAGGAGGACATTCACAGACTGTAGTGTTCACAGAGTGTAGCATTCAGAGTGTAGCATTCACAGGTTGTAGCATTCACAGGCATATTATTCACAGCATGTAGCATTCACAGAGTGTAGCATTCACAGATATGGCATTCACAACAAGCAGACTTAAAAACTTGGAAGAATTTGTAAGCACCATAAACTACAACAGAAGACAAGGAGACAGCTGGGCTTCAGCTTCTGACCTTCCATGACTACCACCATGGGGTGTGTGTGTGTGTGTGTGTGTGTGTGTGTGTGTGTGTGTGTGTGTGTAAGCATTAAGGGTGGCAATAGAGAACTCTGAGGAACGAAGCTAGCAAACTCTCCTTGTGAGGTGACTCAGTAGAGGTTAGGAGGATGACAGTGAAAACCCCTAAATAATATG
Organism: Alexandromys fortis; assembly: GCF_014885135.2. Lineage (NCBI taxonomy): Eukaryota > Metazoa > Chordata > Mammalia > Rodentia > Cricetidae > Alexandromys > Alexandromys fortis. Next base: position 4,011,694 of record NW_026067972.1, read on the forward strand.
GACTTGCTCTGGCCAGAACTATAGCAATATTCCCATAGGTCTTTGTACTTCAGTCAAGAGAAATCAAAGAGAAGCCCAGGAACTTAGGGTAGGAGGGGCCAGATGACTACCTGGGTCCTCTAAGGCCCAGAGATAGTAAAATGTTCAGGAAAGAGAAAAAAAAAATCAAGACAGATTTGCAAATAGAACATTGAGCTTATTTTAATTTTAAAATGAAGTTCATTCCCATACCCTAATTAAGAGTGTAATTCGGTAGTAAATCAGTACAATTGCAACGTCATACAACCATGTCCACTGCCCAATTCCACAACATTTTCAAGACCTCCTCAAGAGGAGCCCAGTATCCACAAACAGCCATTCCCCTCTTCCCCTCCCCCCAGTCCCTGCTGGCCACTGCTCCGCTTTCTACTACGGATACAGGTTTGGGCATTTCAGCACGAGGCTGTCTTCTTTCTCTCTGCGTTCTGTGCTCAGGCTCATCCATGCCGCACCTGGATCAATTCACCATTCCTCTATACGGCTACAGTCAACGGCTTTAAATACACCTTTAGCGACTCCTAAGGTGTCCTGGCAATAATAGGAAGGTCATCAGGGAGGCTGGGACCTGGGCCCAGGTGGGGAGCACTCTGAGCCCAGCCACCACCTGTACTTTAAAAAGAACAGCTCTGACTTCACCACTTTATTTGCTGACACTCTTCGTAACTCTTCATTTGGAACTCGGGCCAAAGTCAAATGTTTCCACCCGCTGGCGGGATGTCGCGGAACTGCAGGACATGGCTGGGCCTCCGAGGAAGGTGGCCAATCTCAGGAGTTCTTCTCTGGAACCTTGATGGTGACTGTCTTCACCTCTGTGTAGGCTCTAAGCCCGTCTTCCCCCAGCTCCCTCCCGTTGCCGGATTCCTTAAAGCCTCCAAACGGCGTGTGGCAGGTGACGATATTGTAGGTGTTCACCCACACTGTCCCAGCTTGCAGGGCCTGGGTGAAGTATAAGGCCTTGTCCAGGTCTCTGGTGAACACAGCCGCAGCCAGGCCATACCTGGTGTTGTTGGCCCTCTGAATCACTTCCTCGATCTTCTTGAACTTGAACAGAGGCTGCACGGGCCCAAAGATCTCCTCTCTGGCAATCTTCATGTCGTCCTGCACATCCCCAAAGACTGTGGGCTTGATGAAGAAGCCACGATCCCCAAAACGCTCCCCACCGCAGAGAAGTTTTGCCCCCTCCTTCTGACCAGCCCAGATGTAGCCCAGGATTCGTTCAAACTGCTCCTTGTCCACCTGAGGCCCCTGTTGGGTGTCCAGTTCAAAGGGGTTCCCCACTTTCCTCTGCTTGGCCTTCTCCACAGTCCTCTCGAGAAACTCCTCATAGATGGATTCTTCCACAAATGTCCGGGAACCCGCGCAGCAGCACTGGCCCATGTTAAAGAAGAGGGCTTCGTGACACTGGTCTACTGCATGAGCCATATCGGCGTCTGCCAGCACGATGCTGGGGCTCTTCCCACCCAGCTCCAAGGTGACTCTCTTGAGGTTGGAGTCCCCAGCAGCTTTCTGGATCAGGTGGCCCACCTCGGTGGAGCCCGTGAAGGCAACTTTATCCACATCCATATGCCGGGCTAAAGCTGCCCCTGCGGTGGGGCCATAGCCAGTGATGATGTTCACCACTCCCGGGGGAAACCCCGCCTCCTTGATGAGGGAGGCCAAGTACAGGGCAGAAAGCGGGGTTTGCTCCGCCACCTTCATGACCACAGTGTTGCCTGTAGCGAGTGCCGGGGCCAGCTTCCAGCCTTGCATGGCCAGTGGGAAATTCCATGGGATTATCTGGCCGCAGACACCCACTGGCTCATGCCGGGTGAAGCAGAAATGCTCGCCATCCATAGGGATGGTTTTACCATGCCACTTGTCAGCCCAGCCAGCAAAGTAACGGTACACCTTGATGACCTCATCCAGGTCCAAGACATAAGACTCCTGGAAAGGTTTCCCATTATCCAAGGTCTCCAAAGAGGCCAAGTACACCCGATCCCGTTCCACGAGATCAGCCAAACGGTTCAGCAGCCGGCCCCGCTCGGAGGCATCCATTCTGCGCCACGGGGACCCCAAGCGGAAGGCCTCCCGGGCTGCTTTCACGGCCAGGTCCACATCAGCCCGGTCACCTTCGGCCACGTGCCCGATGACCTCGCCTGTGGTGGGGTTCACTGTGGGGAAGGTCTTTTTGCTGACTGCCTCACGCCATTCGTTGTTGATGAACAGCTGGTTGTAGCGAATCTCTGGGTTTGGGATTGGGTTTGGGAGAGGAGCTACGGTAGAGTACGAGGGGTGCCGACCCTGGAGGCAGAGCAGCCGGTGAGCCAAGAATCGGACGCTCAGCATGTTGAGGACCTTGAAGCAGATAGAATAAAAAAAAAAAAAAAAGGGCAAACTGGTGAGAGTGGGCGGGGCTACCTGAAGGCCCACTGATACCAAGGAGTGTATCCTCCTGAAACATAGGCCGTGGGGTACAAAGGCCCGAAGAACTCTCTGGTCCACCCATTATGTCCCCCTCAAGTCTGCCCCCGTTTCGCACCTCTTCTGGGTCTCTTATGAAATACCACCTGCTCTGCAAGGCCCTTCTTGGTCCTCCCGTTGCAGTGTCTGGGACCTATAGCCCACACTTCTGAACAGAAATTTAAGGCGCTCATGAGACACACCAGATACGATGTTGTCTGTGGACAGATAGAACGGTTGAGGAAGTGGGGCAGAAAGGCCAATGTGTGACAAAAGCCGTGGTCCTCTGTGAACCTTTAATGTTTGAGCAGCTAAATCTCTTCTCTCCAGCCCTGCTCCCTCCCCCTTGGGAACAGTTTTTCCCTTAATAACATGTCTCCGGGTCTCTGTTCCTGCTACAACTGTGTGCTGTGGCTTAGTTCCCTGTCTGGGGACACAAGAATCAGGAGCTGGGACAGGGGATATAGCCCAGCTGATGAGAGTGCTTCCCTAGCTAGGACAAAGGCCTGGGTTCAGTCACTGATGGGGCACCTCTCTGTAACCCCAGCCCTTAGGAGGTGGAGGCAGGAGGATCAGGAGTTCAAGGCCAGCATTGGCTGTGTAGTGAGTTTGAAGACAATCTCTGACACGTGACAGACTATCTGAACAAACAGACCAACCTTGGAACACCTCTGAACCCCCAGATTATTGCTTCTCAACCTAACACGCCACAGACTGTTTTTACACGTGTCTGTCAGTGATGGTGAGCTCCTCCTCCAGGCCAGGGACTTTTGCAGCTGTCATTCTATCCACGGCTAGTGTTACAGACACAGAGGGAAGGGACAGCGAGGAACCAGAATTTCTCCAGGAAGCCCCCTTCTGAGGTTGACAATACCCCAGAGCCTCAGAAGATATGCAAAGTTCCAATTCGTATATCACTGCTGAAATCTGTACACACAGACCTCCTAGTCTGTTTCACCCTTTCCATACATTCTTAGTGAGGCTACAGGCAAGGTCAAGAGAAACTAAGAACTTTTCTTTTCCCTAGTTCTGGCCAAAAACATAAACAAACCATTCTCGGGCTGGATGCTAGAACTCACAACTATAACTAAACAAGCACTTGGGAGTTCAAGGTCAGCCTGGTCTACAGCATGAGACCCCTCCTTCCCAATGAAACAAACAACACAAACCTGTTTCCCTTTACTAATTCCGCTCTCCCATCAGATTCAGGCCTCTGGGTCTATTGGTTCTGGTGCCTAGAACGATGCCTGAGACACAGTAGCTACTCTATAGACACACTGACTGACAAGCTAAGGGAATGTGGAGATTTCCATAAAGGACACCCAATGAACTGGCCTGGGACCTGAGCAAGAACCCTAGAGATTTGGAATCTCAGTTCCCTCACCTGTAGAGTCCCCTGGGGTTGGTGTTGAATGGGGTCTTGCCTGGATAAAACCTGACACACTTTGCCCAGGCAGTCGTCGGAATACTCAAAGCCTCGGGAACCAGCCTGGCACAGACCGGAGCACAGTGGGAGGGGGCTTACCCTTCTGGGGTACAAGTCAAGCAGCAGCTGAGATGGGTCTGTTAGTGCCAACTCCACTTCTGAAAACATCAGACTTTACTAAAACGACTGTGGTAAAATATAACCAGTACCTAAACTCTGTAAGCAACTGCCAAGCAGCGTTTCTGGTTCCTGCTTAGCTATACAGCTTATCTCTGGCCAGGATAGAATAGCGGTGCCTTTTCTGGCTCACACGAGTCTTGCTCCACCCAACAGCAAAACATAATTGCACCAGCCTGACCCCTGACCTCCAGCCCTTTCCACCCTCTCTCCATGTGCAGGGAGAGGAACGAAAAATCCATTCAGGAAAACAAGGCTGCAGCTAGGTCCCTACCCACGCAGAAATTAATGTCTACTAGAAAGCCCTCCCTGGGGATTTGGTGTGTGTGTGTGTGTGTGTGTGTGTGTGTGTGTGTGTGTAGCAAACTGCTCTTAGGTCACACCAAACCTCTCCATCGCTTTCATTTTGCACAGAGGAAAGTCGCTAGTCACAGGTTATTTCGCTTTTCAGTTTGCGGTCTTCTCACCGGAACTTCACCAGCCTCCCGGAAGCCCTCAGGTGATAACAGATGTTGATAGTCACTGGAGAGGACTACAGAGATTCAGGGACCTCTCTAAGAAAGTATTACAGAAGCCTCTCATCCTTGAATTCCCAAAGGCCTAGCTTTGTTTTTCCTCCCTAATACTGGATGCTCGGTACCCACTGAGTGAAAAGCCTGCAGTAGGTAACCCAGGAACACCCACCTGAGCGAAAGGTGCTCAGGGCCCAGCTTCTCACTATGGCCAGTGGCTCTTGCGGCAGCGGGCCGGGTGGACGAGGGTGAAGGAACAGAACCAAGATGAGGTTTGAGAGGACTGTGCACCCCCCCCCCAGCCCGAGACAAATAGAAAAGGGGAGGGAAAGAGGCGTGGAAAGGGCCCTGCAAATACACCCGGGGAAGACCTGCCTTTCGGGGACCGAAGGGGTGCGGTGCCCCAGCGCGGAGGGAGGGCGGAGGTAGCTACCTGCAGCGGGCTCGAGCTCAGCGTCAGAGTCTCACTCAGGATCAAGTCCGGGTACGGTTTAGCTTACTCGGCTCAGTCCAGCTGCTGTGTGGAGTCGCCTCCGGGCATCCGCTGAGCAACCAATGAGGTTTCGCTTCCAGCTAAGCTCCGCCTGCTCCTGGGACCGCCCCCTACTGAGGAGTCTTGGCCGGGGATCCAGATTTCGCTTTTCTAGCCATTCTTGGCCCAGTAACCTGCACCCTCCAGAGGTCTCTGATTGGTCTCCCCTGAAGTAGGAGGTTCAAGTCTGAGAGCCTAAGGACAAAGCCTTTGGCAATGAAAGAGGGACTCAAAGAGGGGCAGGGTTTTCCCAGGATTACAGCCAGGCTCCAACCTGGAGACCCTCCCTAAAAGGCAGTCATTGACAGAGTTTGCTTATTTGATCAGCGTTTTTTGAGCCTGTTAGACTAGAACAGTACTGAAAATTCCAGCTCTGAGAATCGCGAGCAGAGAAACACTCCAAACAAAAAAACGGGCAATGTTGTTTATTCTACACTGACCGTCAATCTCTGCTTTTGAACTGAGGATGGACACTGGTCCAAGACTCTGAGGGGTTTGCAGGAATTGGACATTTAAAAACACACACACACACATTTTAAAAAAAAAAACAACAACCTAAAATGCAATCAAGAAGACAGTGGAAGTGACCCCTGTCGTGAATATTTCGGTGCAGATGTGTGGGTTCACGCGAGTCCGAGAAATGAACACTCAGAGACACATTGAGAATGAACTTAGCCGCTGTGTGCTGTGGCTGCAGAAGGCTCAGACTCAGTGATCTGAAGCCGTGCCTTCACCACCCGCCCCCAGCATCTTTATTTTTTTCTTATATTTACACTTTAGCTAGAAGATTTCCATATCTCAAAACAAACCGATAGAAGCTTTTGACAATACAACGCCAGGTGCAGATACTCGATTCAAGAGGTACCACAGTTTTCTGGGTTTCTCCTGAACCAAGTTTTCCATGGGGAACTCTCAGTCAAGATTCACACGGGGCAACAAGAGGTATTTGTGACTCAAAGGAAGGCCTAGGGGCTGTGTGAAAACTCCAGAGCCAGGCCAGGTATAACCTGGCAGGGTTTCAGGGCTAGTGGACCTTACTGGTGATCCCTCTGGCAATTCCCTCAGGGGACATTCTACCACAGATCCCCAACAGGGAAAGTTTGGAGGCCATATGGTGTGAAGAGTCCTGGACTGTGTTAGACAGCTGGTTACAGATTAGCAGAGTTGAAGGTCATTGGGAATGGGGACACCACCCTCATAATCAATGTCTTATAGGCTCCTACACGAAACTGCAGGATTTTATGATCGTCATAGGGGTGTGATCTTTATCATAACTTCCACACTGCCTGGGGTGGGGAAGTCATTAACAGATGACTATCTAAACAACTGTAACACGTTTATTGCCTAGCTTCAAGCTGTCTGGTAAAGAGCAAAGACTTACCATTCTCCCCTCTTTTAACAGTGAATCCAAATGGACGAATCACCTGGTCTGAGAACATTCCTCAGAAACAGCTGTCTGCTCTAGAGACTTGGGAAATAGTACAAAGTCTCCCCAGAGGAGGGTCCGCACAGTGTCTCTGACCGCGGTCTGCTCTCACTCTGGGGAGCGTTCTGCCCCCCCCCCCTTTGGTCATTGCCTAATCTCTTACCGCTCAGTGATAAGCTTTATCTGCCCTCTACTCTACATTCAGGGCGTCTCTTCCAGCTCCTTTTGTGGAAGTCAAGAACCAGGGAGCCAAGGAGAGGCTGGTGCCGGGGATTGAAAGACCTGGGGTAGTCACCCTTTAGAACTCAAAGTATGCCCTCCAAGTGTCTGAAAAGCAAGACCAGCCAAGGTCTGTGCAGTGCCAGAGGGCGAAGACAGATCAGCGAAGGGACGTCCCAGGACACCAGCAGGAAAACAAGGCGAGTGTGGGCCTGGGCTGGCACGCAGCTCACCTACGTGTGAGGTTTGAGTGCAGCTCCAGGTGGTGAGAAGACACTGCCGGAAATGCCCCCAACACTGTGAGGAATTTACCTCCTCGGGGACTAGGCTCAGTTAAAGCTAGACCCTTAACTGCACACACAGGAGAGAGGAATTTCAATGTAGGTAAGGGTTAGTACATGCTTTGTATTTAAGTGGAGACACTCAGAGACTCAAGGAAAAAAAGACCAAATGCAACCAAGAGTGAATATAGGTTTCTCAAGGAAGGGTCTTGTTTAGGTGTCTCTAAAATGGCCATAGATGGGTGGATGGAGAGATAGATAGTAGAGAGACCTGACTCGGTGCTCTAAGTTACTGTGTTCAAAGGATGTAATTTACAGTAAGGCATAACAACAAAGAAAAGTTGAAAAATTAAGTAAGAATCTAGGATCTGCTCTACATATTGGCCTTGACCTAAGGAATTTTCCTATGTAAACGGATCTGTAGATGGTAAGGTGGTCTCACCAGAGGCATTGCTCGGATTTAGAGACGAGAAGGGAACACTAACCCAGTTCAGTTCAAGGCCACGGACATTCCAGCCCTAAGGAAGCAGTGTTCTTGGTTGCTTTGGACATCCTGTCTGAGTTGTCTCCAGGAAGATGAGCACCACCTCTCTAGGCATCCTGGGTTCCATCAGTTGCGCTGAAGTTTCTTGACTCTCAGCGGAACACTAAACCTGGATCCCAGGGGGAGAGGCTTCTGCCCCATCTTTATATCCTTCCTAACACAACTAAACAAACACAAAATCAAGCAAAGCAGAGCTGGGAAGGGCTGCCTTGAAAGGTGGGTGTTCTCACTGAAGGAGAATGAGGAATCACAGACACCCCCATCTACGGACATCTGTTTGCCAGAAGCCTGCAGAAGGGAGCATCCAACAAGGAAGAACTAGGCTAGTGACTCTGCTACTCAGCCGTAGGTAAGAGCTGCAGGATGAAATGGAGCAGGTTATTATCTCCAAGGCTTATCTGCAGTCAAGGTCCCAAGACAGGATAAGAGCCAAGGATTTTTTTTTTTTAACTCCCCTCGTGTGTCTGATGATCAGTGTGTGGCCACGCTTAGGAAGCACAGGGCTAAGTGCTCTGTGCGGATTCTGGGAGCGCATCATTTTTCCAGAAAAAGTCGTCTGTGAATGGTCCATGTTTAAATCTCATCCAGCACATCCACCCCAAACACTTCAAACGCCGGTGGGCATCATGATTCACCAAAGTAGTTGGTTCACTTGTAAAAACGTTAGATTTAAATTAGACTTAAACTTACACAATGAGAACTAAAGAAAGGTGAATGGCTTCAAGATCAAAATCAAAAATAAAACTCAATGAAGATCACTAAATGTGTAAAAAAAAAAAAAAGGGGGGGTAAAAACCAGAATAACGCTAAGTTTTCCGCAGCATTATGGACCACAAGAGGAGATACCCGTGCAAGGACATCAGGTGTGACAGAAGCAACTGGGATTTTAAGACTCCTCATCAACAGTCAGCTACTAATTAACCAGGCTTTCAGGGCTGCACCACCTGCTTGGAGACGATGACCTTGAAACAGCTGAAGATAAAACTTATGATGAGTTCCTCAGGAGACTGGCTATTTTCAGGGATTTGGGGATTTTTTTATTATTATTATTTATAAAAAGCCTGCAACAGATATTGGGCCTGGTGCCACTGACAGTGTTTGGCTGAAGGGATTGATGGGAAAACATCAGCCCCAGGGGGGGTCAATGTACAGGAGAATGTGCCGAGGGGGGTGTGTTTACACTGGGCTGATGAAGGGAGGCCAACAACTTCTACCCCCCAGCCTTTTAGAGCCTGTGGGACTAGGAAGTAACTGAAGATTCCAGCTCTGAGGCTCTAGCGGGCAGATCAGAATCCAACAAAGAAGGCACATGAGCTCCAGAGTTCATTCTATAGTGGCCCCATCATTCTTTGTATTAGAATGAGGATGAGCAACTGAGCTAACACTGAGGCCCCTGCAGGAAATGGACATTTTAAAATAAAGATGCTTTATAAGCAGAGACTGTGCTTTCATTTCCCAGCCACCCAGACCCGAATAATCATCCAGAAACTATATTAATTAAAACACTGTTTGAACAATGTCTCAGGGGTATTCCTAGCTAGCTCTTACATCTTAAATTAACCCATTTCTATTAATTTGTGTAACACCATGAAGCTGTGGCCTACTGGTAAAGTTCCAACATCTGTCTCCTTTGGCAGTTACAAGGCATCTCTTTGACTTTGCCTACTTTCTCTCTCTCTCTCTCTCTCTATATATATATATATATATCTTCCAGCCTGGCTATATTCTGCCCTGCCATAGGCTAAAGGAACTTCTTTATTAACCAATAAACATATTCACAGCATACAGAGGGCAATCCCACATCATCTCCCCTTTTATATTTAAATTAAAAGGAAGGTTTTAACTTTGGCATAGTAAAATTACATATAGCAAAACAGTTATCAAGCAAGAATTAGAGTTACAATATTTCTTTGTGGAGCTGGAGAGATGGCTCAGAGGTTAAGAGCATTGACTATTCTTCCTGAAGTCCTGAGTTCAATTCCCAGCAACCATATGATGGCTCACACCCGTCTGAAATGAGATCAGGTACTCTCTTCTGGCAGTAATGCATGTAGAAACACTGTATACATAATAAATAAATAAATCTTAAAAAATATTTCTTTGTGAATCTAAAGTTTTATATCCAATTTATCTTTTATCATAACTAAAGAAAAACATAGCGATCACTATCTGCCTTCAAATCTATCAAAGACCACAGAAGGACATAATATTACCTAAGTAAACTTATAAGTGCATTATAAGTAACTTCCAAAACTCTAGAACTAACAGAGACATCTCACTGCCTGGCCAGTCACCCAAGTTCTTCTGTAATGTTGGGGCATTCATCTTCAGCCTACAGACCAATAATATTCGGCAGACTTTTCAGTGAAGCAGAAAATTTGATGATCTATTCTGCCTTGCAAGGGAAAGGTTCACCAATTGCTTTCTTCTTCTTCTTTTTTTTTTTTTTTAAGAATGAAGCTTAATTTTTTTTAAAAAATTTATTTATTTATTATGTATACAATGTTCTGTCTGTATGTATGCCTGCAGGCCAGAAGAGGGCACCAGACCCCATTACAGATGGTTGTGAGCCACCATGTGGTTGCTGGGAATTGGACTCAGGACCTTTGGAAGAGCAGGCAATGCTCTTAACCACTGAGCCATCTCTCCAGCCCCCAATTGCTTTCTTCTGTGCCCTGCAGAATGTCTGGTAGTTTCTTCTGTTAAGCTTGTTTCTAACTAACTCTTTTTTAAAATAATTTATTTATTTTTATTTTATGTGCATTAGTGTGGATGTATGCCTATATGAAGGTGTCAGATCTTGGAGTTATAAACAGTTGTGAGCTCCCATGTAGGTGCTGGGAATTGAACTCAGTTCCTCTAAGAAAACAGCGAGTTCTCCCAACCACTGAGCCATCTCTCCAGCCCCCTCTAACTAACTCTTATAACTTAAATTACCCCTTATCTTTTACTTTATCGTCTATTTATAACATGGCTTTTACCTCTTTCCCATTTTGTGTGTTTGACTTGTTCCTCATCTGGCTGGCTTTTTCTTATCTCTGTCCTGAAAATCCTGCCCAGCTATTGGCTGTTTAACTTCTTATTAAGCCAATCACAGTGGCATATATTCACATAGTGTAAAGGAATATTCCACAACACATGGCCTTGACTGCAGAATTCTGCTATGCGGACACATCATGATTTTGGTAGACAGCCTTTATTTTGATTGTCCAGCATCTCTCTTTTCTTCTGGAAATAGTGATCCTCTTTATCCCAGGCAAATATCTGGTGAGAATGCCCCATTCTACACATTCTGGGTACTCGTTCAAGTGTCCTATTCTGCATCTATAACTGACTCCCTAACAATGTCCATGCTGAAGGATGAACGGGGGTAAGAGAGGCAGGAGAGGGCTGATGCACACACAGGCCATAAAGTGGCAGAGCCAGGCTACATCCAATGAAGTGAAGGAAGATAGTTGTGATAGAATATAGAAGGAAGAGGAGGAAGAGGAGAAGAAGAAAAAGGAGAAGGAGAAGAAAAGAAGAAGAAGAAGAGGAAGAGGAAGAGGAAGAAGAACCAAGACCAAGGGGCCCTGGACATGAAACAAGAGCTCTAACTGTGGTCCCTGGAGGAGCTCAAAGGATAATGGGAAAACTGAGCTAAACAAATGCAATAATCTATGAGACAAATTGTGTTAACCTCTTTGCTATCTGCTGTAACAAAATACCTGATCAAACAGCTTAACAAAAAAGAGGGCTCTACTTTGAACAGTGGTTGAAGGGTTCGGCCCATCACAACTGTGAAGGCACAGCAAGGAGTGCCACTCCTAACTACAGAGAAGGGTAACTTTATTTCAGACCAACAGTCAGGAAGTGAGGAACTCGGGACAGAAGCTGAGACTGTATATAACCCTCAGTGTTTCCTCCAACCCACTCCCCCTGTTAGGCCTTTCTCCATAAAGGACCTACAACCTCCCCAAGTGGTGCTACTATGTAGTCTTCAGGCATCCAAACACACAAGCCTGTGTTTTATATTCTGACTTGAGCACCTCGTCTAGTAGAGATGAGTGCCAGGCTCTGTGTAAACAGAAGGACCCTGAGTTCATCCCCGGACCCCTTGAGGAAACTGACCGCTATGGCCAGCTATTCTCAGTTGTCAACTTGACTACATCTAGGATTAACCGAAACCCCAAAACCTTGGAGGGATTTTTGCTTAATTTGAAGTGGGAAGATTCACTTCTAATCTTGATCTTTGATGTAAGAAGACAGGCCTTTAAACTGGATCTTTTGAGGTGGGAAGACCGACCTCTCATCTGGCCCAGGCCTTTTGCTGGAAGCCTATATAAAGTCATGGAAGAAGAGTATGCTACTTCAGTATTCTGGCACACACTGAAGACCAGTTGAGACCACCAGTCTTGTGGACTGAACAACTACTGGATTGTTGGGTCTTCTGTTAATAGGCAACCACTGTTGGATTAGCTGGGCCACAGTCTGTAAGTCATTTTAATAAATCCGTGTGTGTGTGTGTGTGTGTGTGTAAAAAAAGAGAGAGAGAGATTCATTCTATAAATTCTGTTACTCTAGAGAACCCTGACTAATACGATAATCTCCCAGCTGAGTCATCTATGCTGTGCTTGCTGTGCTGTATGCTACCGTGCCCTGGTCAGCTTTTGGAAGTGTGGGCTTCTGGTTTCCTGGATGTATTGTTAAGCTCCTCCATGGATTCCATGGTGTAGCTAGGTTTGTCAACTATTGACATAAGACCAAAAAAAAAAAAAAAGGGGGGGGGCATTTTTCTATCATGTGAAAGAAGTTCAGAAGTGGGTTGTCCAGAAACCTCACCCCAAATCTGAGAGCACACAGTCTGAGAAGAGAGAAGGGCAGGGTGCCCCAATCCCGTGTGCAGGATGGAAATATTACCTGAGCTGATGTTTGTGTCTCTTGCTTGTTCCCTAGGTGGCTGTGGGATTCCATCACGGCACCAGGGACGCAGGTGTTCGGAATTAGTGGCGCCGGCAGTTGATGGACAAAGAGGGACCCTCTGGGCTACTTCTAATTGTGAGAATATTTAATCTTCTTAAGAAGTATTAAAAATGTGCACCGGGTGGTGGCGCACATCTTTAGTCCCAGCACTGGGGAGGCAGAGGCAGGCAGATCTCTAAGTCTGAAGCCTGCCTGGTCTACAGAGCGAGTTCCAAGACAGCCAGGGCTTCACAGAGAAACCTGTCTCAAATAAATAAATAAAACAAAACAAACACACAAACAAAAACACACAGAGGAAAAATTAGGAAAAAAAAGTATATCCTCCAAATCAGTAAATGTGTCCTCTTTGTCTGGAGGCACAGAAGTAGATCTGCCTCCTTTGCGAGCCTTATGGTTGTGTCCAGGGGCTTCCAGTCTTTAAATCCAAAGTTAACTATTGTGTAACAACGACTCTTAGACAGAGGTGGCATGAGGGACAGGAGGCCGGGTATCAGAGCCTGGGCCCTGGGCCCCACAGCAGCCCCTTCGGCTTCTTTATCACTGTGGGGGAGCGGAGGAGGGGGGCGACAAAAGGGCCACCAGAAGCTCAGGGTACAGCAAAATGAAGCTGTTAACAAATGTTCATTGCAGGCTGAGCCCCCAGGTCAGACACCTTGAACCCTGCACATCTGCTGGTTGTGAAACCCTGTCGGTTGACTTTCCCATGCTGTTATCACGAGCTATTAGAGCCCTGGTTGAAGTACAAAGTGTTGGCAGGGACCCAGTGTATCTTCACACATCCGCTGATTGAGCTAGCCTAAAATGCTGCTCTATCCCTAATGGCGTTGCCAGGGACTTTTGGATCCAGCCGAGCTAAAATGGAGGCGACAGAGGGGAAGTAGGGAGCGGCAGCTCAGGAAGTCCTTCCCTTCCACGGTTTCCAACCAGCTCCTTCTGGTTCAAAGGCTGTTGCCTCAGCCCAGCCCCTACCAGACCCAGCAGCCTCCAAATTAGCAAGCATCTGCCATCCCTGTGCCTTCCTTCCCGCAGCTCCTGTCATGGCTGGTGTGCCTCGGCTGGGCCCTGAGCCAGATCTTGGCAGTGTGGAGATGGAGACCATCCTCAGGTGCCTCACAGATGAGGAGGCAGACACAGGAATCGGCAGGTCTCTCTCCCACGGTGTGAAAAAGGCTGGCGGTGCCAAGAGAGCAGAGAAATAGGAAGTAGAGCAAACCACAACACAGACTGCGGTCAAATCTAGAAAACTGAATGGCAAGAAGACCGGAGCTGCAGGCTCAGAGAGCCAGAGGGAAGAGGGAGCTTGGTGTCTTGGGAGGGGGAGGGGCTCCTTCTGGCTGGGTAGTAGGGCCTGAGAGTGGGGTGGAGACAGAAGAGTGCCCAGGCTGGGACAGTAAGAAGAGCAGATGCCGGAAGGGCCTGAGATGTCAAGCTGAGGGATCTGAATGTCACGCTGGGAGGAGGTGAGAATTAGAATCATCTCTGAGCCTCAGAGACCCCAGCAGCTATGGCTGACTTCAGATGGGAATGATTTCTTGAAGTAAGTCCAAAGCAGTAGTGGAAGGCACAGATCAATGGTCTGAAAAGATATGTCCCCTCTCCAGATTGCTATGCAGTTGTCCCTAGCCATAGACACTGCCTTCGTGGTCCAAAACGGCTGCCATAGCCACCTTCCAGGAGGCAGACTGCAGGCAGGGATGGGAAGGCATCACACAGCCAACTGCTCCAAAGGAAACATTCCCACTAACTATGGCCAAGACACTCTCACTTCTCATTGGCCAGAGCTTGGTTACATGGTCTACAAGGCTATAATGAAGGCTAGGAACTGCAGCCTTTGTTTGAGATGGCCAGAACATTGGGACTTCCATTTCTGTGGACACAGAAAAAACTTTGCCAAAGGCCTTTCTCCTCTGCTATGAGGACCAGAGTTATCAGTTTCAGCTGACAGACAAAGACCCTCGAGGCTCAGAGAGAAGATCATTAGCCCAAGTGGTACCTCTGGAGCTCAGTACTGCATCAGGCAAGCTGTGGAGACAGCTGACCTAGTGCTGAATGTCACCCCGACAAATCCCGCTCCCGAGTTCCCTGGCTCAGTGGGTCCACCAGGAGAAACACTGTCCCTAAAGGAGTCTCGTGATGACGGATCCCTGGTCCTATAGTTTTAGACACGAATCCAGGATCTATGAGAGTTTCTGGCCAGACCTCACCATGGTAGAGACGGGAAGACTGAGGCCCAGTGTATTAGTGACTACTTTTCCCGGAGCTGGGATAAAATACCCTGACCAAACCTTCAGGAAGGAAGGGTTTCTTCTGGGTCACAGTCTGAGGGTGCAACTCGTGTGTCACGGAAAGCACAGTGGCAGGAGCTTGAGAAGGATGGTCACATTGTATCTGTCAGCTGGGGAGCAGAGGGGGAGATGAGTGATGGGGTTCGCACTGCCTTCTCTTTTTCATTCACCCAGGCAATTAGGGTGGGGCTCTCTAAGCTCAGCTAACCCAATCTAGAAAATCTCTCACAGACACGCCCAGAGGTCTGTTTCCAAGGTGATTTAAAATCCCATCAAGTTGACAACACTGACCACCACACAGGGGTGGGGGAAGGGGGGAGGGTAGCCAAAGGCCGGGACTGTGGGCACCAGGTGCGGTTTATTGATCATTCCCAGCTGCTGAGTGTGATGTTTAAACGGCCTTTTAAAACATTCAGCATCCTGGTGAAGCTTCAGCTGCAGGTTGACAGAATGAATTGCTCCAGGGGGGGAATAACATATATGCTTCCCGTTGTTCATCTGTTTACATGGGTTACGGATCACGGGTTGCTTCTCCCAAGACCAGAATGCTGGGCATGCCAAGAAGGAGGGACCCACAGGGGAGAGTGGGCCTAAGGTATGAAGGAGCCTGGCCACCGGACCCCAGGTTATCAGCCTCACTGTGTACTCTATTACCTTCAAGGGGAGGCAACGGGATGAGTCTCAGATGTGAGTAAAATCCTTCTCAGAAGGCTGACATCAAACTAAGTGAAAGGAGCTGCTTGACCCCATCCCCTTGTGGCCCCTGAGAGGTCAAGGGGCTCTCAGCTTCCTCTCCTTCCCAGCTTTGGTCCCAGGCTGAGGAAACCTAGGGACATTCAGGAGGAAGGGATATACACAGACTCAGAAACAGGAACAAGATAGGCCTCTGCCAGGTTGGGTGAAAAATCCTTCACCATGCTGAAGGAAAGAGTTGGGCTGATAACTGTTCTCCCAGGGCCAGCCTCTCCAACCAAAACTCCGCACTAGAAGCAGGAGGCAGGAGTGACAACTTAGGACACTCCAAGTTCTGCTGTTAGTGGGAGGAACAGGCTCCTGGGAGGTTTGGAGAGGCTGCAGCCTGTGGAGGACCAGCGCCAGACCCAGGTGAGATTCTATACACACCGAATCACCTGACCCAAACTAGTCAGCCAACCAAAGCACAGAGTCTGGTCCTTGTGTCTGTCTGGGCCAGGCTTTACTCTATTTATTTGTTGTTTGTTTTTTAACTTTTTAAGATTTGTTCATTTTATGTGTGCAAGTGTTTCGTCTACGTGTGTGTGTGTGTGTGTGTGTGTGTATGTGTGTGTACTATGTGGGTGCATGGTACCTGATGAAGTCAGAAGATGGCATCAGATCCCCTGGAACCGAAGGGACAGATGACTGTGAGCCGACTTTGTGGGTGCTCGGGATTGAACCCAAGATGCAAGAACGAGTGTTCCTAACCTCTGAGTCACCTCCCAGTGCCCTTATTTATTATTTTTATTTTTTTAAATTGTGACTTATCTTCTTAGGGTCGGGGACATGCATGTGCCCCAGCAGAGTGTGGAAGTCAGAGCACAACTTGTCCAAGTCAGCTCTCCCCTTCCAGTGTGTGGGTTCTAGGGTTCAAATTCAGGTGGCCAGACGTGGTAGCAAGTGCCTTTACCCATTAAGCCATCTCATCAGCTCCATGGCTTCACTCCTTTGCATGCCGGTGGTGTGGAGGATTGGGGGTAGGGGGCGGGATGTCAGAGTTTGAAGGTGTGGTGGTGGGGAGTTGCATCCCAGGTCTCAGATCTTGGCTGCTCTCTCTTTGTGCTAATGTGCTTGTTGGGCTACAGTGAAGTTTTCTATCTATAAAGGAACCCTACCTGGTCATTTGTGACTTGAACCAAAGAGGTTCCTCTCAGGCATAAGAGGAGTGGGAACAGCTGACAGTGTTGTTAAAGACACCCATCCCCTCATGCCCCCCCCCACCTGGCCTCTTTTTCCCTTCCCCACAACACAGCCGATTAGAGGGAAGTCGAGGAAGGATGGGGCCTGCCTCCTTGGCCAGGCAGGAAGCCCGGGTGAGTAGGAGAGTGAATCCACAGCCAAGCCATAGCATCTGCAGCCTGGGAGGTGCAATTACTGCCTGCTGGGGACAGATCAACGCCTTTAATAGACATGTTTATTTAACAGGCTTCGCAGTGCCCAGAGGGAGAGAGTGGATCATCACTCAATCTTGTTCCGCAGTAGAGGGAAAATGGAAGGGGAGGGGTACAGAGGGCTTGGACAGCCCTGCAGCTGATGGAAGAGACATCCCAGATTACATTCAATCAAAACACATCCCGGACAACAGAACGCAGACAGGGGACAGGTTTGCTGACCAGAGCTGGGTATTCACCTACACTGTCTTCTTGAGGCACTGTGTTGTGGGTATTCACCAGAGAAGACTAACTACTTGGACATGGGCTGAAGCCAATAGAAAGTCTTTATCAGTCTTTATTAAGTATTCGGGATCCCAGCAGCACTCAGCCTTTCTCAGGGTGAGCTTTTAAGCACAAACACCATATTCTTGGTTGACACACTGCAGTTAATAGGAACAGTGAGCCAGAAACAGAACTATAGAAACCAAAAACAAATACCAAATATAGAGACTTTCTCAGAACTTTGGACTTTGCTAGATCAGGTCTTTTGTTTTCCTTTTTCGGGTGGTGCTGTCTATGTGCTGAGTTTTTTGGCCTGAATGGTGCTTCCATCTTGGAGGCAGTTGTGCTAAGGTCCCCGGGGGCCTACCAAGATCTGAGGCTCTGTTACATCATCCTCCACAGAGCACGAAGACAGGTTTCACAATTCTGTAGAAGTTGAACTGGCTGGGCTGCACCCCTAACTGCTGATTACTGGGCTCAAAGCCTCCGCAGTCTCTTCCTGAAGAGCCTGAGGGCTACAAAGTTATTTCTCTAGGAGAGTATCAGCACCACTGAGCAAGGAAAAGGCAAACAATTATTTTAAAAACTCAGAGCCAGGCTGGAGAGATGGCTCAGAGGTTAAGAGCACTGGCTGCTCTTCCAGAGTTCCTGAGTTCAATTCCCAACAACCTTACAGTGACTCACAACCATCTATAGTGGGATCTGATGCCCTCTTCTGGTGTTCAGGTAGGCAAAGTGTTCACACCTAAACAAGGAAACCCTCAGGGCTACAACACTGCTCTGCTCTATGAGAAACCTGAGGGAGGATTTCGGAATTTTGCACTGCCGGTCAGAGCAGAATAACCATACATAGGCAGTTTCTTGTGTAACTGTACAGCATGTGGAGTGGCTAGAAAGTCTTAACTGTCAAGGTGACATTAGCCCATGCACCTGCTCTGAACTTTGAGTGTGGTACCAGAATACCACAGACAAAGCCGGAGGGACACAGACTCCTGAGTCGACCCTGCCTTGTGTCTCCTGAGTGCTTGAGAAGTTTGGTTTTGATGTTCCTGAAAATGCTGTTATGTCAGGGACCTGTGGGACCTCCTGCTTCATTCTGAGGCTTTTAAAGAGGGATACACAACACAGAGCCATGGAAGGTGACTCATCTGTCTGGACTGAAGTCCAGTACTGAGAAATACTCACTAAGGGCTTCCTATGCACTAGGAACTTGGTGTAAGATGAAATAAACCCTTTGTCTCCTAAGTTACTCTTGGCTGCAATGTTTTATCACAGTAATAGAGAGGCAAGCTAGGACAGACTGCATCTCTGACATGCAAAGACCTCCCTTTCCCTCAGGATCCTTTTATTTTTATTCTTTTTAGATTTATTTATTTTATAAGTATGAGTGTTTTGCCTGTGTGTATATGCATTGTGTATGTGTCTGGTACCCGTGGAGGCCAGAAGAGAGCATAAATCTCCAGGAACTAGGATTACAGGTGGTTGTGAGCCACCCTGTGGTGCTGGGAATCGAACCTGAGTCCTCTGCAAGAACAACGGTGCTGTAAACCACTGAGTCATCTCTCTAGCCCACCGTGGAAACCTTTAAGAATAAACACCCTGCTTCATCTGCTGGGACTGAAGCTTCTTATTTCAGGGCCCCTCCTGCTGCCTCCTATGGCTGCTTCAATAAACGCCTTGCCCGAAGGACTATTTGTCTCAGCATCTCTCTCTCAAATTGCTTCTCCTCTCCTTCCTCCAAGCCTAGCACTACTGAGTGACTTGGAAGACAGTGCCACTTGGTGTCACTAAAACATGCAGAAAATGTGCAAAGGTGCTTTGGTGTAGAACATTTTCTTTCCTTTTTGAAAAACAAAACCAAAACAAACAAGAATGGTATATCTAATTTCCATGTGGCCCCCAATTCCCTCTGCCCTATGGTAGATAAACCCTAACCATATATTATTGTCCCTCTGATGTAATAGTAGGTGTGATTTGAATAACAATGGCCTCTATGGTCTCATATGTTTGAATTCTTGGTCCCGGTTAGTGGAACTGTTTGGGAAGGATTAGGAGGTGTGGCCTTGTTAGAGAAGATGTATCACTGGGGATGGGCTTTGAGGTTATCAAAAGCCCATACCATTCTCAGCTCTCTCTCTCTCTCTCTCTCTCTCTCTCTCTCTCTCTCTCTCTCTCTCTCTCTCCCCCTCTCTAGCTTGTGGCTCAGATGGAAGCTCTCACCTACTGCTCCAGCACCATGCCTGCCTGCTGCCATGCTCTCTGCCATGATGGTCACGGACTCCAATCCTCTGAAACTGTGATCCCCTAATAAACTGTTTCATCTATAAGTTACCTTGATTATGGTGTCTCTTCACAGCTATAGAAAAGTAACTAAGACATTAGGGTTGATCTGTGTCACCAACAGCATGTGGTTCACATGGTGGCCTGTCCCTCACCATCTGACCTACTCATCTAACTTTGGAGGTAACTACACTGCATGGAGCTGAGATCTCCTTACCAGCTGCCAACATCCATGTGTGCACTCCACTCACACAGTGAACCCTCCAGGCCCAGGCAAGCCTTCAAGAAGCTGGCACTATACTATGCCCAGTTACATTGCTTCCCTGTTGTGGAACAATCTTTTTGTATACTGTGACGGTGTGTTGCTCTCATTGGTTTACTAAAGGGTTAAATGACCAATAGCTAGACAGGAAGAGGTTAGGTGGGACTTAAAGAGCGCTCCGGGAAGAAGGGTGGAGTCACCAGTCAAACGGAGAGGGATCAAGACATACAAGAGAACAGGTAAATGTCACAAGTCAGTTAAGTGTGTGGTCACCTCAAGGACTCTTCAGATATGTGGAGACCCATCACAGAGGTCACAAGTCAGAACTGGGTACCCAGGAGCCTCCACCTGCCTGGAGTGCCCTTCCAATTACATCCACCCTGCAGGCAACTGTCTGTCCAGAATTCTGACACCACGAACTAGTTCTTCCTGGTTGCAAACATTATAAACATGGAGTTCTGGGAGAGGGACTCACAGGGCACAGAGTCTGGTTCTTGTACTAAGCACAGGATCAGGTTCATTCACAAGGCCACGTTTCTTCCTCCTCTCTGCTGTGCGGCCTTAGCTTTTGAATGGCTATCCTTCACTTCATGTAATCCTCCACTCAATTGTTGATGTAGGTTGTTTCCGGTTTGGGTCCATTACACCTGGTGCCATTCAGCACTGTGGTACTTGCCATTCGGTGCCCATATGCACACATTTCTGTTGGATGGGGGTCAGGCATTCATGCATTTGGCTTTTAGTTAAAAATTATCTACCAGTCTTTCAGGAGGGAGGTATCCACTTACACCCCAACAACAATGCTTGAGTTTATTATCCCAACTCTCCTCAGGCTTAAATATTAATAAGACTTTAAATACCCTCTGCAGACTAGATAAAACACACCTTCCCCACTTTCAATCTCCCCCCTGTAGAGAATTCAAGTCACAGAGCCCTGGGGATGATCCTGGGGCCTGCAGGGTCTCTTTTACCCAAGGGCACCAGTAGGCTCCAAGAGAAAGGTTCTAATCTTGCTATCCCCACCCTAGGCCCACCCCTGACTTGTGAGCCAGATCTTGCCTCCTGATTTAACTCCCCTGAGCACCACAAGGCTTTGCAGATAAGTGTCTTTCAATGCTGCTGAAGAGAAGCAGGGCTGTAAATCACAATAATCCTGGGGCTCAGCAGCAGCAGGTCTGACTAACGGATCCGTTAAGCCAACCCCTGCCCAGAAGCTAATCCTCCGCCATCCAGCCCTCCACAGCTCCATAAGTACTTTGCCATTGCTCACTAGGAGCCAGAGCCCTTGGCTGGAAACTGGATACTCAAGAAAGAGCCCTGGACCCACTTTGGATCCCACAGAGACCTGTGGAGAGGACAGCCACCTGTGCACGACTGTCCCCATTGACAGGACTAGGGACTGACACATGGGTTCTAACTTTAGCCCAGTCTAGTGCGGCGTCAGAGTCACCCTGACTCCTCGCTGACCACTCTATCGCGCGTGTGAGCGTGTGCATGTAAGTGCAGGTGCCAGGGCTGTGGCATCTCTCAGATCTGGAGTCACAGGCAGCTGTAAGTCGCCAGATGAGGGTGGAACCTGGGTTCAGTGAGCCGTCTCTCCAGCCCTATCTCTATAATCGTTTTTTAGAAGTTCTCTTCATAGAACCCCCTTCATCTTGTCCTGTAGACTTGGGTACATTGGGTTTTCATTTTCATCAATTCAAAAAAGTTTTTAATTTCTTTCTTAATATCTGCCTTGACTCGTTTCTCATTCTGTAGTGAGCTGTTCAGTTTCCACGAGTTTGTAAGTTTTCTGTTGTTGCTGTTGTTGATGTCCAGCTTTAATCCACGGTGGTCAGCTAGGATGCAGGGTTTACTTCGTTTTTCTTGTATCTGCTGAGCCTTGCTACGTGTGAAAGTATGTGTGAAAGTACTGGAGAAAGTTCCATGAGCTGCAGAGAAGAGGGTGTATTTGTTCATGTTCGGATGGAAAGTTCTGTAAACAGCTGTTAGGTTCAATTGATTTATGATGTCATTTAGCACCAGGATTTCTCTGTTTAGTTTTGTTTGAATGGACTGTCTGTTGTGAGAATGGGACAGTCTTTGATAGGCAGGCTACAATCCATATAGCACAGAGGTCAGAGGAAGGAACTAGGTGGGAAAGAAGTCCCTCCTAAGAAACGGGGAAAATAACATATAGATATTTAGTTATTAGTGGATGGACTAGGAGGAAGGAGACTAGAATGGGGAATTAAATGGAGATGGGAAAGGAGGGACTATTGGGAAGGATGGCTAAAACTAAGGGCCATTTGAGGGGCTATATGGAAACCTACTTCAGTAAGCTTCTTAAAATATGTACATAAATAAAAAAAATCTAAAATGGAATCACCAAATAATAGGGGAAACAAAGCCCCAACTAGACATCACTTACCACCAAATGAGACCTCAAGGGCAGGGTTATATCTAATTGAATTGTTGGCCAATGAGGCATGGAAACCCCATGTGGAAAGTTTGAGGCCAACTTGGGCTACATGAAACCCTGTCTCAAAAACTACACACGCACACTCACACAGGCACACACACATGCACACAAGCACATACACACACATTCAAACACACACTGGAAATTTGCACAAAAAAAGAAGAAAAGTATTCCATAGACAAAAAAAATTCTTTTATAATGTTCCTTTCTGGATCCGCTGTATTTTCACGCCGTCTGCATGCTCTCCCTCCTATCAAGATAACAGCGCATTCGTTCTCCTTGACATTTTATGCGATTTCCAATTTCTTAGAGTAAGACTTCCATTGCTTCATTATCTTCATACAAGATTGTACTTTAATAATCTGTTTCCTTTCAGAAATTCATAACATTTCTCATGAATTTCTGATAATTTCCTGGGCCAGAACTTCTGTTCTTTGTTCTGTCTCTTAGGTGAGCGGTTCGCACATGTGTGTGCGTGTGTGTGTGTGTGTGTGTGTGTGTGTGTGTGTGTGGTTAATCCAGTGCTAATTTCCCCACAACTTTTCTCGTGGATTTAATACTGTAGATGAAAATGGGCCAATTCTTTGGAAGGCACAAACTACCAACGCTTTCCTCAGGAAGCCGACAAGAAAAGCCCTATGCCGACTGCATAAAATGAATTCAAAACTGAAACCCCTCCAACAAAGGAAGCCCCAGATTCTAATGGCTTTGCTGAAAATCCTAATACCAAGTGATTTGAGGAAGAAATAGTACACCATCCTACACAAAAATAGAAGAGGCGGAAACACTTCTCAATCATTTTAGAGGCCTGACATTTCCCTACCACCAAAGACATTCCTTAAGAAAGAAAGCTATAGCCTAAAATTTCCACATTAATACAGATGCAAAAATCCTCAAAAAAAAAAAAAAAAAAAGGCAGTGTCCTATGGATCCCACAGAACCGCCACTCTGGTGAATACCACAGCAGGAAGCAGCCGGCCTGTCAAGGGGTGAGTGAACACCCTGTGGTGCGTCAGAACAATGGGACACTGCTTGACCAGAGAAGGAAACTATGCCATGACCTCTGTAAGGCATCCTAGCACCTCAGGGGTTCTCCAACTACTTGATGACCTCTATACAACATTCTAGAAACTCAGGAAGCCTCCAATCATAGAAACAGAAAGCAGACATTGACTGAAAACAGGAAAAAGAGCCTCAGCCCCAAAGCACAGGGGATTGGTTTTCTTTAAGACAGTGTCTCAGGTATCCCAGGTTGGCCTCAAATTGGCTATGTAACAAAGGATAACCTTGAACTTCTGATTCTTCTGCTACCCCAGTGCTTGGATTATAGGTGTGCACCACCACACCTGGTTTATATAGTGCTGGGGGTCAAGTGGGCTGGCTAGGCAAGTCCTGAACCTTTTGAGGCAACAGAATGGTTGAGTCTTGAATGTGGTCTTCCTAGCGTGTGGTCACCAGCCTGTGTGTGAAACTTCATAGAACTGTATACCTCCAAACTCAGATTCAGTGGATGTAAATGATGTGCAAATATATGTAAACAATACCTCATTTAGTTATGTTGAAGTAAGTTCAATTTTTAAAAAGAATTAAAAGATTATACGTTCATCTACGATATTCTGAAAAAGGCAAAGTTGCAGGGCTACAAGCTGGACTGGGGTTGTAAGGGCCAAGGCTTGAGTAAGGGTTTGGGCAACAAAGGAGAAAGGTTCAGTGACATTGGAAGTAAGGGAGGTATTCAATTTGGTGGTTTTTTTTTTTTTTTTTTTTGTGTGTGTGTGTGTGTGTGTGTGTTTTGTTTTAGACAGTGTCTCTCAGAAAGGAAGGAAGGAAGGAAGGAAGGAAGGAAGGAAGGAAGGAGAGAGAGAGAGAGAGAGAGAGAGAGTGTCTGGGCTTGGTTTGGCTCCTGAAACTTCAAAGCCCACCCCGATGACACACTTCCTCCAACAAGGCCACGCATCTTCATCCTTTTCATCCTTTCCAACAGGAACACTCCCTGGTGACTAAGCATTCAGATATATGCGCCTACGGGGCTGTTCTTACTCAAACCATCACACAGGGTAAACTGAGCATCTGGAGATGGAAGAGCTGGAGCATCAGGGGGCTTCTAGGCACTCCCGGGGGCCTCATAAGGGAGGGAAAAGAGGTCTGAGGTAGACGGAGGAAGTGACATGAGCAGTCATTCGAGGAGTCCAGGTCACATCTGGAAGTGGCAAGGACAAGGACACAATCCTCTCCCTGCTTCACTATGTAGTCCTGGCTGGGCTTGAACTCCTTATGTGACCAGGCTGTCTGTCCTCCAGCTTCTGACAATCCTACTTTTTCCTTCTAAACACAGGTTTACAGGTCTGAGCCACCGCATCTGGTCTTTGATGCCCCGTTTTAGGCAAGTGACCCATTTTAGCCTCTAAGTTTGTGACATACAGTTTAGGAGGGCAATGGGAAACAAAAACACCATCCCTGGTGAAGGGGCCCCATTTCCTAAACCGGGGAGACTTTATATGGTACCTGGAAGGCAATGAGTTGGATATACTCTTGGAACGGAGCTGAGGAGGCCGACAGAGAATGCAGGGTCCCAGAAATGTGCACACAAGCTAGTTTCTGAGCACAAGATAACGCCTTTCTGGCTGAGAGGAAGCCCCGGGATCCTGTTCCCAAACCAGAGAAAAAGTCCTGTTCTCGTGGCACCACGAGGCATCTACCTGTGCTGGGCCCAGGGAGTTCTCTGTTGAGTGTGTCCCGAAAACAATACACTCCTTTTCTGATGTGGGATTCCCCTCCGTATGCTGTCCATATCATTGGTTAATAAAGAAGCTACTATGGGCCTATTGCTGCGTGGAATAGGGCAAGGTGGGAATTCCAAGCAGAGGAGGAGAGAGTAGGCAGAGTCAGAGAGAAGCCATGGAACTGCCAGGGGAGAAAGACGCCAGCCACCATTTGGAAGGTTACCTGTAAACCACAAGCCTTGTGGTAAACTACAAAATAATAAAAATGGGTTAATTTAAGGTATAAGAGGTAGTCAATAAGAAGCATGAGCTAATGGGCCAAGCAGTGTTGTAATAATACAGTTTCTGTCTGGTTATTTTGGGTCTGGGTGGCCAGGAACGAAAGAACAGCCTCTGACAACACTTTTTCTCAAGGAACATCCCAGAAACTTGGCCCTAAACATAACCAGAAACCCTGTTTTGAATCCAGCATGATTCTGAGCATGCCTGGTTTTTGTTGTTTGGTTTGTGGGTGCATTCCAACAACGTCCACCAGAGGGTGCTGTGTGTATGTTTATGAGGGGTTCCGAACACAAAGCTGTGCAACCTTAGGACTCCCAAACACTTGAGCAAACAGGACAAAGACTTAACCCACACACGAGAGCTTATATCCAGACACTGGATACCCAGGCTCAAGATATCAGACACATAGCACCCACTTCCACAGCAGTATGCAGAGATATACTAAAGCATATGCAGACAAATTTATGCATGAACACAGTCACACATGGACAGCACATATCCACAGCACACACACACACACACACACACACACACACACACACACACACACGAGCGTTAGCCCAGCTATACACACAGCCAATTACACATTGGCAGACAATCACAGCCACGTGTAAGATGTCATAAACACAGTTTAAACACTGAGATAGGATTATGCATGAAAAGCCGCAGACAGGCATGCCTGTCTAAATAGCAACACGTGCAACCAGGTAAAGACTCCCAGCCTAGGCCTTTGTTATCGCACTTTTGTGGAAAACTCAGTCCCTCGAGGGCACGATTAATGTTGTGCTGTTTTCTAAGAAAAACAGAGGAAATGTCAACTCCTTCATCCCAGTGGAAACGGTTCCATTCGTTAAATGTTAATGAAGGGCATTTTTGAGGACAAGCTGTCTCTGAAAAGGAAGGATAGCCCTGCTCGGAGGAGGAATACCCAAGCTGCACTTCTACAAACACCTTATTAACATATGGAAGGCTCAGAGACAGTCTGAAGCAGCTCTGGGTTCTAAACAATGAATCGGAAGCAAATTCAAAAGAAAAATAACGGCAAGCGGGGAAAATGACGTAAAATTGGAAAAACAATAAATCCAAACAAGTCCCTCTTTCTTAGGGGTGATAAAGAAATATGGCTCCTTTGCGGACGGCTGTCAGATGGCCAGGCCAGGGAATTTGCCTTTGATAAAACAAAAGCATTAAAGGAAAGGAAAACATGAAAGGTGGAGAGGAAGAAGGGCCGACAGAAATAGTTGCTCCTGTAACCGCGCAGCAAGGAATAAATATTCCACCACGATAATGCAACCCCTGGGGCCGCCCAGTCTTTCTGTGCAGCCCACAGGGCGGGATCTCTGGTGGGGGGAGGAGTAGAGGGGAAGCAGGGACAGGTACAGTTTGACCCAGATATACACTGCCCACTGCGGTATCTCGTTTCACAGACCCCTCACGAGGCAGGACACAGGGGCCTGGAGTCTGGCTCGAGAAATGCAGATCCATGTAGCGCCTCAGTCATTCCCAAGTTGAGGGACACTGGCAGCTCCATGTTCCTCCCCGGACCCTGGTCTTCTTACATGCACAGTGAGGAAATGCCTTCCCGAGCCACTAAATGCACCCCCCCCCCCGGACACTTGATCTTATAAGAGTCCATCTGCACCTCTGAGACCTTGCTGTCTCCGGGTGACCAGAATCGTCACAAGTGGCTCTATTTGTGCGTTTAACAAAGTGCCCAGTGCAGCCCATCATCTCCATCCCGCTGAACAATAGCTCGGGGAAGAGATAAAAGGCATTCATCAGACAGCCAGGCCCAATTATCATGTCACACGGAATGAATGTATTTTAAAATCTTTTCTGACAGGAAAGTGTTCCAAGTAGGTACCTTCAAATTAGCTGGAAAATCCAGAAAATTTGCTATTAGGGCTCTTTTGGAAGAATCTTTATTCCCCCCCCACTGTTCTGAAGGAATTCCTTGGGTATTATTAATTCCTTCTAAGAGTCTGCCCTCGTGCCCCCTGCTGGGACTGGAACAGTCTGAGTGTCTGCCCCACTCCCCGGGAGCCACCACAGGGACGATGCTAACCGCTGCATGGATGCGAGTCACCTGTCCATCAGCTAGCTTCAAGTGTCTGGCGCAATTCCGTTCACTCTGCCTGCGCTCCCCAGACCACTGTTTTGTGTCCATTAACCTTGCCACAGGGTGGGGTCCACCCAGCTCAACCTTGAAGGGAGACTCCCCCTAAGAAGGCTCTCAACCAAACAGCCAGAGATGCTTGGTTTGGCATCGCAGTTGTGTGACCTCGGATGGGTGACTTCACTTCCCGGGGTCCCGTTTTTCTTTGTCACCTAATTCCTGACGCTGTTGTGAGGAGGGACCATTTCCTGGGGTGCACAGGCTCTCGCTCCCACCCACCATCCTGGGGTGCACAGGTTCTCCCTCCCGCCCACCATCCTCTGGCCCACCATATGGTTGGGGCTGGCAGGTCAGTCTGCCTTTGTGACTAAGGGGGTACCAGCCCCTCTCTGCTTGTATCAGCTCAGCAGCCTGTTTTACCAGGATCCTGTCTCAGGTGGCTCCCTGGGCTGGGAGGAGATTCCCCGGTCCTGATGAGAAGCAAGCACAGGAGCTTGGTGGGTGGGAAATCCAAACTGTGGGGTTGGCTTGTAAATGAGAGAGAGAGAAAAAAAATCAGTTTGTGTCCCGCCTACCCCTTCATGGCTTTCATTTGCTTGGTTTTGTGGCAGTTGTTTCTTAAGACAGGTCGTCTGTCGACTGGCCTTGAACTTAGTTACTAGGTAGGCCAGGATGACCTTGAACTCTTGACTCAGCTGCTTTCACTTTCTGAGCTATACAAGCCTCTGGCGTGGTGCCAGGGTCTGAACTGGGGAACGGAACCCAGGGTTTCTGTTTCTTTGTTTGCTTTGTTGCTGTTTTATACTTGCTGGGCAGTATTCTTGCATCCTACCTTCTGAGCTGCAGTTCCAGCCTTTGTCCAGGGGACAGTTCCATCAAGGACAGGCAACTGTTTGTGTCCTCTGCTGTAGTAGCAAAGTCAGGGGTCCCCTGAGCTGGCTGCGTGCTCCTCAGTCACTTGACCAATTGAGTGGCGCCCTGTGCTCTTTCCACGGCCCTTTGCCTGTTTCACTCCAACAATAAACATTTCAGTTATTCTGCTGCTGTCCCAGCACCCAAGATGTGGAGGACAGACAGAGAACCCTGCTAGGAAGATGCCTCCCGTTTCCACAGTCCTGCCAAGGGAGGCTTCAGCCAGAAAGCGACCTCAAACTCATCTGTATTTTCTGAGTTTCATAGGGATGTATGCAGCTGACCCACCTAGGGCCCTGGTTGGCTGGCAGCGTGAGAGGTACCTAGAATGTGAAGATCGGTTCTCTAGGATCCCTGCCCAGCAGAGGTGTTGGAGCCATGGGACCTTCTGCAGTGTTTACTGACCTCTGCAGTCCGCAAGGGACTCCCTACTCATGTATAGGTGCTCATCTTCCCTGTCACAGATGGACAGGGAAGCATCCACCCCACCAATGGTCACTTCATGGCAGAGCCCATGAGACAAGTATCCAAAGGCATTGATACCATCCATACAGGTCATGTTGTCCTCAGAGCCCATGCAGAAGCCAGCTCTTGAAAGTCAGACACCTGAGGGTGGGAAGAACGTCCAGCCAGCGGGAAGAACCAGGAGAAAGACCGCGTTTGGGAACAAGGGGAACTTACCAGAAACCAGCACGGATGTGCGTGGATGTATGTGTGAGTGTGGGAACAAGAGGGATGGAAAGGCTGTTAAGGCCGGCTGCGTGAAAGGTGCCGAAGAGGCGGGACATCATGCCACTGTTTAGAAAAGGGGAAATAACAGAGCGCGTGTCAGAGCCGGATCGCTGAGGAAGCTGCGTGGTGGATGAAGGACACAGACAAGAGAGTCTAACAACCCCTGAGTAACCAGCAAGTCCAGGCTGGCTCCCTGCCAGGATCTGCAGGCATGTGCCATGGTGGGAGAGAGGAGGAGGAATCTAGAAGGCAGAATAGACAGACCATCATCACCAGGGGGACCCTGGGCCAGACACAGGCTGCTCCCTCTTGGACATCTCTACTCTGAATGCTTCAAGGCAACAGAGACGGCCACAGAGGCCGGTGGCTGCCAGCTTCCTCCTTATCTCTCTTGTAAACACGTTTTACTACTTTGTCAAAGGCAGGGCTCTTCCGGCCAACCCTGGGGAAAACTGAAATTTCAACCTCTCCAGCTTGAGCATGGGCCAGATGAGGTTTCTCTCTGTTTGAAAGCAGAGGAGGGCCACCCCAGGCCTAGCAGCTGCTTAGTACCATATAGGTGGGACTTGGAGAAAAAGTCACCTCTCCCCCTGTGGACCAAAAGTACTGAGGGAAGGCTGGGGTGCACGCTGTTGCAAATCTGACTCTTGCTATGTGGTGACTTATCCAAACATGGGGTGAATGCCTGGCAGTGCCTTTTGCTCTGCAGTCCTGGGATTTTACACAGTACTGGAGAGTCACCCTGCACCCCCTGAAAGGCCTTCACTCCGCCAGCGCTAACTGTGGAGCCTGTTCTAAGCATCAGGTCCTTCCTTGCCACCAGGTCCCATTCGATATCACAGACCTGATAGACAAAGGGACAGAGTCACTCCCAGAAGAGGGACACCCCTCAAGGACTGTGGTGCCACTTCAGCCCCAGGCCATCCGTCGTCTGGTTCAATGGCGGCTCCCAGTCACAGTATGTAAATAAGATCCAGAAAAATCCCATTCCTGGGGCCCAGTGGAGAAGAAGACTGAGGTGGAAAGAGCAGTTTCAGTGTGGCTGCTCGCTGGCCGCCGGGTGTGGGCGGCAGTCTGAACGTGGTGATGACGGCGCCGGGTCCATATCGTCCATCACTCGGTCCCTTTGGGCTGCAAGCAGATCCAGGACCTCTCTGTATCTCTGTTTCCTCTTTTGTAAAATAAGAGGAATTATATGGATCCTGGGAACTGTCGCTTCAGAGGCAGGCAAGAAGTACTCTGACCAGCCGTGCCTCTGAGCCTGCAACCACCGCGAGAGAAATGAGGGCGTTCACGACAGAGCGTCGGGGCTAATAACAGACACTTCCAAATCCTTTGAACCAGATGATGGAGTTACATCTAGTGGCCAGGGAGTGGCAGCTACGGTTCAGTTCTGAGGAGAGTGAGGGGCCTCGGGTGTGCGCTGCAGGGGGAGCGGGATGCGCCGCCAGAGTTAGGTGGAGCGAGAGCTGTCTGTGTCTAGCTAGCAAAGTCAAAAGCCGCTGAGCTCTTTCAGAGGGGAGAGGAGAGCATGAAGGTGTTTAGTAGGAGCACAGCGTGAGCAGAGATGAAAATCAGAAAGAACATTCTGGTAGCCCTGGTGGAGGGCAGATTGGGGAGGGTGAGTCAGGCTAAAGAAACTCCCAGTGGTCTGAGGTCTGGGTGAGGGACAATGAGGACTCAAAAGGCCCAAAGGACCGGGGTCTGGCTCACAGCCACACTTGCTCTTGGCTGCCTTGTTTATCTCTATGACAAGAGGCTGTCTAGCGAGAACAAGGCCCAGGAGAAGAATACTGATCTCTAGAACTGGCTGGGCACAGCCTCACCTCCAGTGCCTGGAGGCCCAGTTTTGTCTTGGTAATGACTTCTTTGAAGTCATCAAACAGAAAAGCAAATCAGCCAAAGAATACATTTGCACTTGGCCGCGCTGTGTGGGCGAGTGTTTTTTATCTCATTATCTTATTAATTATCATATTATTTTCAGGTCACTTTGTGGCTTTTAGGAGGACAAGATCCAGGTCGTGGAGGCGTCGCCTCCCTCCAACTCCTTCAGCTGTGTGACTGGGTTGAATACACAAGCCGCAGGCTGATGTCCACGGGACCAGGACTGTCCTGGCTGTGCTCTTGTCGACACAGACCCTCAAGTCTCCCCCTGGCATCCTGACGACTGCGGTCGATACTGCTTCAGTGTGGTTTGCTCTCATTAACAAGAACTGGATTAAGCGGTCCACATGGGCTTTTCAATTAGGAAGACACGGTTCTGCCTGTGTTTACAAAGGGATTACGCTCAGTGCCCAGCTCCACTCTTTCCCCCACCTCTTCTTTCTCCCTCCTTCCTCCCCCCTTTCTCCCCCCCACTCTCTTCCTCCCTCCCCTCCCCTTTTCTCTCCCCTTTTTTCTCTCTCTCTTTCCTTCCCCCAGGGTTCATGAATAAACGGATTTGCCTCTTTCTCCTATGGGGCTATTTGGACATATGGGCTGGAATGGGTAGGCGTCTGTTAGCATCAACTAGGTATCCTAGGAGACATATAATCTCTCTGTCCAGTCATGCGTGACTGTTCCAACCTGTGCTTGCATACCTCCAGACACTGGGTTTTCTTAACGAGCCAGCCCGGGCCACAGTTGGGAAGCTCTGACCATAAGAAGCATCTTTTCACCTGAGCTATCATCGAGTCCAGGTCCCCCTGCTCAGGCAGCTTCCCAGAGCCCACCCAAGACTGGGGGCCACTCTCTGTGACCATCTTTGCAGAAGGAGAGGCAGACTCTCACAGTGAGTCCTAGGAGGCCCCCCTCTGTGCTGGGCCTCTCTCTCTCTTTCTCTCTCTCCTCTCTCTGTCTCTCTCTCTCCTCTCTCTCTCTCTGTCTCTCTCTCTCTGTCTCTGTCTCTCTGTCTCTGTCTCTCTCTCTCTCTCTCTCTCTCTCTCTCTCTCTCTCTCTCTCTCTCTCTCTCTCTCTCTCTGTGTGAGTGTGTGTATGTCCGTTCTCTGTCATCCAGACACTCCTTGGGCCCCACAGGACATGTGCATATAGTTTTCCTCGTGCTAAAAGGAGCCTTTTTGTTCTTTCTCTGGCTTAGAAACACACTCTAAACATCACTTCACATGGCATGTCCCCTTCCCAGAACACACTGCGCTCAGCCTCAGCAAGCGCTATGCGCAGCGTCCTGGTTGCCTCCCTGTCCACCATGGAGGGGTCTGCCCTCCTCTCCTCCCGTCCTCACGCGCATCTGTCATGTGCCTTTCCTCTCCTATTGGACCATTTCCACAAAAGAAATCCACATTAGCGAGACACCTGCATCATTTATCTTGATTTGGCTTTGGGGACACATTGTTAGTTGGCCCCACGTAATGTCCACACTGGGCAGTCTGCCATCCCTCACTCCTCCCCCGGAGGGGGGAGATCACCTCTCCTGGAAGTGCCACCCACACCAGGCATTCTGTTTTTTTGTGGTTTTTCTGGAATGAAGCCCTCGCAAGGTTGTTTTAATGTGTCTTTCACTCTTGATTAAAGTAAAACAGAGAAGAAAACGGAGAAAAGCGCCTCTTTCCTTGAGTTCGTCATCGTCTCGGAGAAATTGACTTTGCCTGCTCATCTACATATTGAAGTATTGATTTTTTTTTCTTCCCCCTTAAAATCTCCAGGGAGATCTTAGGTTATAACAGTAGCGAAGCTTTGTCTGTTCTTGGTTAGGCATTCCCTAGCACAATCATGATTGGTTTCTCATTTTATCTTTCTTTGTTTCGTTCTATTATGACAGGGCCTCCCTCACCCTGTAGCTCAGGCTGTCCTGAAATTCACCAAGTAGCCCAGGCTGGCCTCAGATTGCTGGCTACCCTTCTGCCTGGACCGCCCAAACTCCTGGAAACACAGGTGTGAGCCACCATGCCTAGATGTGGCCACTTTTATTGTAATCAGCTTATTCTTATTTTCTGCCCCTGGGAAGCCACCACTAAGGGATGGCACCCAACCCCATAACTGTCACCTTTGAGATCCAAAACGATGACACCAATGACTGTTGAGTCCTTGGTGTGGCACGGACCGTGTAATGTTCCTTTCCTCTGCTACTTCAAGCAGACGGGACGTCGCGCCTATTTCACAGGTGTGGACAACTGAGAGCCCACGGCATGTCCCATACAGGAGGCAGCGCAAGCAGCATTGTCTCTGGGTCTGCTGCCATTTTTCCACGACAGCAGCAGCCTGCCGAGCTGTAAGGAAACATCTGCCGCCAACCTCTCCAGGTTTGTGACTTCAAGCTCCCCTGGCAGAGGAGGGAATTACCATATTTGGGGGCAATTTACATCAAATTACCATGCCCCAGCCAACAGCTGCCGCCTGGAGCGGGAGGCGGGCTGCAAGGAGGCGATCGCATTTGTACACACGATAATGAAAACCCGAGCTCAGGCCTCCTCGTTCTCCCATAAATATGGTCATTATGATCTTGTTGGCATCGCTTGTTGAATTCTGTCTTGCAAATTGTTTCCTGGTTGCCTAGGGGAGCGGAGGGCTCGTCTCATTCTCCCTTTCTCTGAGAGGTGACAGGGTTTAGGGCTCACCCAAGTTCTCCAAACTGCCCTCTGCTATGGAGGGGATGATGCCGCCTGCCAGTCCCGGGAGCAGGTACCACACCCTAGTGTGTGCACGGCACAGGGCAGAGTTCAGAGAAGAAGAAACAAAGAGGGGAGACAGCTTAAGAGGCAGCATGCTGCCCCTCCTTTTAAGCACAGGCTGACAAGTGTCTGATTGTTGTGAGTGGAGTGGCAGGAGCGAGGTTCAAAGTCCAGGATAAAAAGGGCCTCTTGAGTTTCATCCTAGGTCCGGGAGGGATGGCACCGCTCTCCGCTCTTTCCTCCCCATGGCATCCAAAGGCTGGGGAAGGCTTAGGGTGCAGAGCCCTTGCTCTAATGGAAGCCCTCCTGGGAGGGTGGAGGTGGGGGAGGTGGTATGAAGACAAAAGGGATCTTGTGGCATCCGAGCCCCAGCTAGTCCCCGTGCTCACGAAGGAGAGGGCCCGTGGAGAGCCGTGGGGAGCTGGCACGAAGCCAGTGCCCTCTTCCAGCCCTTGCCTGCCTCTCTTGTGCATGTGGGCTCTCATCACACGACTGCCTCTCCCTCCGCAAAACAGAATACAGACGCCCAGGTGCCAGGCTTAGGGGGCGAAGCATCCACCCACAGGGTGGCTCTGTCTTGCGTCCTGATTCTAAATCGACAGTGTGCTGTGGAATGAGCTCTCGTGGGCTCTGCTTGGGTCAGTACCTGGCCATGTCCCCCGCCTGCAGGAGCTCACCTCCTGACATAGAGCAGCGGTGATGGGCAAGACTGGGAGACTCCAGGGCACTGGACCTGCAACCACGTGAGCTCTGCCAAAGCCTTATCTTAGTCCTTTCTTTCGAGTGGTTTTGAGGCTAAATTTTTCTCTGTATTCCAGGCTGGCCTTGCACATGCAAGTTCTCAGGAGGTAAGATTACAGGTATGCACTAACATGCTTAGGGGCACTTTAAAAAATGTTTGTCCTATTTTTAACTGTGTGTGTATATGGGCGGGGGGGGGGGGGGGGGGGGGGGGGGGGGGGGCGGGGTGCCCGCTCGGGGTCCGAGGGGGGGGGGGGGAGGGGGGCCGGGTCCGCGGGGGGGGAGTGTTAGGTGGGTGTGGGTGTGTGGGGTNCTGTAGACCAGGCTGGTCTCGAACTCACAGAGATCTGCCTGCCTCTGCCTCCCGAGTGCTGGGATTAAAGGCGTGCGCCACCATCGCCCGGCCCAGGTCACGCTCTCTTAACATGGACATTTTTTAGGCAATACCTGCAGACTAACACTCTAACAGAGTGCAGGGAGAATTCTCTGGCAAGTTTCTTCCAATAATGGCATCTTTCTACACTGTGGCTCAATGCCATGAGAAGAACACTGACCTGATGTAGCTGCCAGCTCTTACCCAGACCTCATCAG
This sequence comes from Alexandromys fortis, assembly GCF_014885135.2. Lineage (NCBI taxonomy): Eukaryota > Metazoa > Chordata > Mammalia > Rodentia > Cricetidae > Alexandromys > Alexandromys fortis. The sequence goes on from NW_026067972.1 coordinate 4,046,633, forward strand.
AGTCCCTTGAATCCTTTGTGAGTGTGAACTGGGCCCTCTGTGCAGGGTCTGTGTGCCCAACACTGTAGTCAGGACAACAAACGTCAGCATCACAAAGGGCTGTGTTGCCCATTGTCCCAGGTACATGACACTGCCATTATTACTCCCAAGACAGCCAATTCCTGAAGGCCCAAGTCTGAGGTGTGACCTTCTATGGCAGTAGGGACTGTCTTAGTTACTGTTCTATTGCTGTGAAGAGACACCATCACCAAGGAAACTCTTATAAAGGAAAGCATTTCATTGGGGCTTGCTCACGATTTTAGAGGATTAGTCCCTGACCATCATGGTGGTAAGCAGATAGCCATGGTGCTGAAGTTATAGCTATGAGCTTTACATCCTGATCCACAGGCAGAGAGAGGGAGGGAGGGAGGGAGGGAGGGAG